>NC_051158.1:9063732-9392758 GCF_013339745.2 Dermacentor silvarum
ACACACAGGCAGTTACACACACACTTGCACACTTAGGCTAGACACAACAAAATACAAATCAGATGGGTATTAACAAACACAAGAAAATAATTAACGACAAGCACTAAGAGTCCAACACGTAAAGTACAAAATAAATAGGAACACTAAGTGTCCAATCGTATTCACCGTGTTGGTCTTGAAGTCAGACGATCTCGGCGTAACTCGAGCAAATCTCGAAGAAAGAACTTCTTCCGGAAATGCAGACGCTCGATGAACCCGTCGACTAGCTTGCCGGGGAATCCCCTTCTTCCGCAGACGCTCGGTCTTCACGTTACATCACTTCACCGGTGCGACTGAACTCCTGAATTCCACCATCTGATTCTCGCACGGCGGTTATATAGCTTCCACAGGCGTTCTCGAACTTTCCTATCGGTGTCGTGATCTCGTAGCATGGCCAGAGCTTGGGGAAGCTCCGAGTCATTTCTCGTACCTTCGACCGCTGCTGTCGGAATATTCTCGAGGGGGGGGGTGATGATGACTTATGTTGTTGGCGCGCGCGCTCACGCTGTAGTTATCTCTCTCGACTCGCCGGGTGAGAAGGTGTCTCGGCGCGCGCGTGTCCTCTCTCTCTCTCTCCCTCTCCGGTTAACGTCGCTTCGGCGAGTCTCTTCCAGACGTTTCGGCGCCGTTGTTAGCGTTGTTGCTTGAGGCGCTTGAGGCGTATGCGTTCTCCCCCTCTGTTGAAGTTGCCGCGGGACCGGCGTGTTCTTTCGCTGGCTTACGTAACACGCGGTGCGCGCTTGGATTACGCGCTCTTTTGTGACACTGCCCCCCACTTTAAGAATATTATGCAATAATATTCAAGAAAACACAAAAGAAGCGCGCACAAAAGTCCACTACGCAAGAGTCCGTAAGTCCATAAATCGGTCCACCACAAATCACACATCACTCGCGATACATCGAATACAAGCACAAGTCACACAAGTACACTTGGACTACACAATATCACATCGCTCGTGTAACTAGTACACTTATATTATACAATAATACATCTCTCGCGTAATGATTACACTTGTACTATGCAAAAACTCATATCTCGCGTAACAAGGCAAACATTTGAAATATAATATGTGGAACAAGTATACAAAACTATGACGGGGTAGTTTACAGAACACAAACAAACACTATGTCCATGATACATAAATAAACACTCGGTGCACTCCATCAAAACACTTTGCACCACACACTAACCGTCAACGGTTATTAAATTAAAATTTCCGGTCCTTGGTTTTTCGATGGTGGTGTTTGACTTGGTTATGAGTCCCGGTCGGTTTATTTTCGGAATTGGGCGTGGAAAGGAGCTGGAAAGGTTTTGCCTGAGCCTTTGCTTGAGCTCGGGTGACAGCTGCCGCGTTGTTCTCGTCAGCAGTTGATGTTTTTCCGCGAGTTTCTTCGATTGTCGAGGGTTCGATGTTCGACTCTTCTTCCAAAGGTTTCGGATCGTCTGGGGCGCGAACTCCCTCGATGTTCCCTAGAATTAGGTCGTACAGTGGGCTGTCCATACAAAGAGCAGTGACATTCCCACTGTAATAGGGGGTATCGACCTCAATTTTGGCTTCGGCAAGCTTCCTAGCCGTACCATCGACTAGGTAGACCAAACTGGTTTCGCCCGTGAGCTCGTCGTCATTGACCAAGTCTCTTCGCACGATCACTGTGCTGGTGCCGGTATCTCGTAGCACCGTAATTTGTTTTCCTGCCATTTTTCCGGCAAGGACAGGCATTCCCTTATCAGGAAATTCTGGGCGTTGTGTCATCACCGCATTAACGACCGGAATTCTTTTTCCGTCTCGAAGTTCTACACAGCCGTCGTTTATGTCTTCTTCTTGATGTTTTGGCGGGGCATACACACAGGATGCTTGGGGAGTTTCCTTCACTCCGTTGCGACATGAATCGGCTTTGTGTCCCGTTCGCCCACATTTAAAACATTTAACCTCGTTGGGGCGCGTAAAGTTGGTCCGACAACTGCTAGCATGGTGGCCCAGTCGGTTACAAAGATAACATCTCGGAACAGGCTTCGGAGGGTTTCTTCTTTCATCGGATGCCGGTTTCTTTGCGTCCCCTGGCTCCTCTTTTCTGATCTTGGAGAGATTGGTGCCTCCCTGTGCTTCAAAAAATTGATCTGCCAATTCCAACATATCTTGAAGCGATTTAGCTTTCCTTTCTTTCAGATAGAGTGACAGGCTCGGGTGGCAACTGATGAGGAACTGCTCCTTGATCAGAAACTCTCTAAGTGCACCGTACTCCTGTGCAGTTTCTGAAAGTTCGGTCCACCTATCAAAATAGTGGCTGAGCCGCGCGGCAAATTGCGTGGTAGTCTCGCCATGGGTGGGCTTTCCAGTCCTAAACCTATCTCTGAAGCCTTCTACGGTGAACCTAAATCTCTTCAGTAAAGCAACTTTCACCCTTCCATAATTAGAGGCATCGGTTGGCGTCAGCCTACCGTACACACTAAGTGCTTCACCGCTCAAACACGTACTCAACGCAGTGGCCCATTGATCCTCTGGCCAATTCTGGCTTTTAGCAACTGTCTCAAATCTATGCAAATAAGCATCCAGATCATCTTTTCTTTCATCGAATGCCACAAGCAGTTTGCTTGGGTTCAGACGGAAGCTAGTTTCTTCCCTTTCAGTGCTATCGACTCTTGCCTGGGCGGGAGCGTCTGTACGCTGCTGCAATCGAAGTCGTTCGAGTTCTAACTCATGCTGTCTCTGTCTTTCTCTCTCAGCTATTTCAGCTTCCCTTTCTTCTCTGATCTGTCGCTCCTTTGCTTCTCTTTCTTCTTTTCGCTCCATCGCCTCTCTTTCTCGCTCTTTTGCTTCTCTTTCCTCTCTTATCTATCGCTCCTTTGCTTCTCTTTCCTCTCTTATCTGTCGCTCCTTTGCTTCTCTTTCCTCTCTTATCTGTCGCTCCTTTGCTTCTCTTTTCTCTCTTCGCTCCATCGCCTCTCTTTCTTCTTTGGCCCGTTCGGCCGCTACCTTCTCTCTTTCTACAGCTTCTTTTTCCTTCTGACTAACCCACTTCCGTAGTTCCGCTCCGGAAAGACCCATCTTCTCACCAAGGGCAATTCATTTCTCTAGATCCATAATGCCCTTCAAAAACTAGCCGCGTGCAAAAAATATCTGCCTAGATTTCAACAATCGAACTGCTCTCTGCACACAAGTTAGCGAAACGTGGTGCAACACTCAAAATCGTTTACAACAGCAATGTAAACGACCCTAGGCTCTTTCTCCCTACTATGGACACACAATTTGCACCAGAAAGGTCCTGTCGTGGACGCCAGAAATATTGTCACAGACCCCGGTGAACGAGGCGCAAACGCCGGACCAAATTCCAAAGCCGAATTATCAGCTTCCGAAAATAATCCCACGAAAGCAAGGACAATTAAGAGCGGGCCCTCTGGTGCGCCAGCGAACGCCGGTTGCTGTCCAAAGACTGAGTCAGAGCCCAGAGTTGTCAAAACACAACAAAATATTGTAACGGTATTTCAAGGAGTAAAATAGAAAAACTGCTTTATTAAGGGCGAACCTGTGCCCTGCAACTAACTATGTACACGAAGAGTTTCAAAAGAACGTTCCACACGAGCGTCTCTGCGCCGAACGCACTTCTTTCTCTTCCAGTGATGGTCCGAGCCCCTGCCTCGTGCGCGTGCACGAGCGGCACACATTGCGCCACCCCACGAAACCAAGCAGGCGCGCGAGAGGTAGAAGACGCTCTTTTGACACAGTGGCTCGCTGGCTACCGTCGTAGAACACATGTTTAGAGCAGACTTGCGGCATTACTCCCCCTCTCAATAAGCATCGTCCCGATGCCGGCAGGAGGGTAGCTAAGTTAGTCGGAGGCTTTTCGTTATCGGTCGTAATAGGGCTTCATGCGGACTATGTGGACGACGTCCGCAATGTTAGGGCGTTTAGTGTGCTCGTTTCCACTAGGGATTACTTCGTAAGTCAGGTCGCTTAGTCGACGGATAACCTCATAAGGGCCAAAGTACCGTCGTAGTAGCTTTTCTGAGAGTCCGCGACGTCGCACTGGTGTCCATACCCACACCTTGTCACCCGGCTGGTACTGAACTATTCGGCGGTGCCTGTTGTAAGAACGTGCATCCTTGCATTGTTGATGGCGTAATCGGCATCGTGCCAACTGGCGGGCTTCTTCGGCTCTTTGTAGGAACTCGTCAACGTCGCACGGGTTGCCGTCGTCATTATCTGCTGGCAGCATGGCATCCAGCGTTGTTGTGACGGTGCGCCCATAGACAAGTTCAAACGGAGTGACACGAGTGGACTCCTGTAGAGCCGTGTTGTAGGCGAATGTAGCGTAGGGCAGGATCTCGTCCCAAGTCTCATGTTCGATGTCAACATACATTGACAACATGTCAGCGATGGTGCGGTTCAGGCGTTCCGTCAACCCGTTTGTTTGGGGATGGTATGCAGTGCTTTTTCTATGACTGGTGTTAGTCATCGTCATCAAGCACTGCATCAACTCAGCTGTAAATGCTGCACCTCGATCTGTTATGACAACCATTGGGGCACCATGTCGAAGCACTATGTTGTGAACAAAAAACTTGGCAACTTCGACGGCCGTTCCCCGCTCAAGGCAGCCAGTTTCAGCATATCGTGTCAAATAGTCGGTCGCGATAACGATCCACCTCTTCCCTGATGACGATGTGGGAAATGGTCCAAGAAGATCCATCCCAACTTGATGAAATGGAGTCTTAGGTGGGTCTATGGGTTGAAGAAGACCAGCTGGCTTTACGGGTGGTGTTTTGCGCCTTTGACATTCGCGACATGTCTTCACGTAGTGCTGTACTGACGCTAATAAATTCGGCCAATAATACTTTGCATGGATTCTGGCGAATGTTCGGGTGACACCCAAGTGGCCTGATGATGGGTCATCATGGCAGGCTTCTAATATTTCAGGCCACATAACTGAAGGTACGACGAGTAAGAACTTTTCATTGTTGTTTTGGAAGTTTCTCTTGTAGAGTGCGTTATCTCGGAAACAGAATGAAGATAATCCTCTCTTAAACACTCGTGGAACTTGAACGTTATGCCCTTCGAGATACTTTATGAGTGGGAGCAAATCTGCGTCGGCCCGTTGATGTTCGGAGATTTCCGCGGCTCGCATAACACAAAGGAATGGGAAATCGTCGTCTTCAGAAGGAGGAGAGCCGACCGGTGCGCGTGACAAGCAATCAGCGTCGTTATGCTTTCGCCCAGACTTGTACACAACGGTAATATCGTATTCTTGGAGTCTGAGGCTCCACCTCGCAAGTCGTCCGGATGGGTCTTTCAAGCTTGCCAGCCAGCACAGTGAATGGTGGTCGCTAACTGCATGAAACGGCCTGCCGTAGAGGTATGGTCTAAACTTGCTGATGGCCCATATGACTGCCAAGCACTCCTTCTCCGTCGCAGAATAGTTTCTTTCAGCTTTTGAAAGAGTGCGGCTAGCGTACGCTATGACCTTCTCTTCTCCATTTTGCCACTGAACTAAAACTGCGCCAAGACCCAGATTGCTGGCATCTGTGTGGACTTCTGTGTGTGCGGTCTCGTCGAAGTGGGCGAGGATTGGCGGGGATTGCAAACGCTTCTTTAATTCTTTGAAAGCAGTGTCTTGTTCGGTATGCCATACGAAGGGTATGTCTTCTTTCGTGAGTCTTGTTAGAGGTTCCGAAATTTTTGAGAAATTTTCTACAAATCGCCTGTAGTAAGCGCATAAGCCCAAAAATCGACGCACCTCTTTCTTATCTCGTGGCTTTGGAAATCCTGCGACGGCTGCAGTCTTCTCGGGGTCCGGCCCAATACCTTGAGCGCTGATGACGTGACCCAAGAAACGAAGCTCTTCAAATCCAAACTGGCACTTTTCTGGTTTGATTGTCAAGCCGGCCGACTGGATAGCCTGGAGCACTGAACGTAGCCTCTCCACGTGCTGCTCGAACGTTGAAGAGAATACCACAACGTCATCCAAGTAGACTAGGCATGACTGCCATTTGAGACCCGACAGGACACTGTCCATCATGCGCTGGAAGGTCGCTGGCGCGCAACAGAGGCCGAATGGGAGTGCTTTAAACTCATAAAGTCCGTCCGGAGTAACGAATGCTGTTTTTTCACGATCTCTTTCGTCCACTTCAATTTGCCAATATCCGCTTTTTAAATCCAACGAAGAAAAATACTTTGCATCACGCAGCCGGTCCAAGGTGTCATCGATACGTGGCAAGGGGTACACATCACGCTTGGTGACGCTGTTCAGTTTCCGGTAATCAACACAAAATCTCATTGTGTTGTCCTTTTTCCTGACAAGAACTACCGGGGACGCCCATGGGCTGTTGGACGGCTGAATGACATCATCCTGAAGCATCTCTTGCACCTGATTCTTTATGATCTCCCGTTCTTTCGGCGATACTCGGTATGGGTGTTGGTATACAGGTCTGGTTGCTTCATCTGTTATTATACGGTGTTTAACAACCTGCGTTCTCCGTACTCTTGAGGAAGTAGAGAAACACTCTGCAAAAGCACCTATGAGGTCTTGTATGGTTTTCGCCTCGGCTGGCGATAGGTGTGGGCTTATTGCAACTGCTGCTGTGGCCTTATTCGTAGTTTTCGCAGGAGGTGGCTCCGACTCCAGGGTACATAAGCTTGTCTCTGTAGTAAAACTGTGCAGGAAGGCGATGGCAGTGTCCTTCGCGACATGCTGAAGTTCATTTCCGAAGTTTGTCAGCAATAGATCGGCAAGCCCATCGCGTAAGCGGATAATGCCCCTAGCAATGCAAATACCTTTCTTCAGCAATAGCTCGACATTGCCGTCCGATATACCCTCGGAGTCAACGAATGCTTGATTTCTGACGCGAACCAGTACACTGCTTCGTGGTGGCACAGTTACGTCTGCGTCAAGAACTCGCAAGGCAGTGTAGTCCGGTTCCTCAGGCTCCTCCATGTCAATGGCCAACTTCGTAGAGAAGGAAACGCTAGAATTCTGCAGGTCAATTATAGCACCGTTTGCGTGCAGAAAATCCATACCGAGTATAACGTCTCTCGAACAGTCCGGAAGTACTACGAATTCGGTAACGTAAGTTACACCTCGAATCAGAACTCTTGCAGTGCATATTCCTAGAGGACTAATGAGGTGACCCCCAGCTGTACGTACGTGCGGTCCGTTCCACGGCGTCAAAACTTTCTTAAGCTGTTTTGCGAGTGCGTAGCTTACGACTGAATAATCAGCACCCGTGTCTACTAAAGCATTCGATTCATGTCCATCCACGGCAATAAGTAAGTCTGAAGAAATTTTCTGCGTACTTATCGTAATCGTCGCTTTCTGCTTGTCGCTACTGCACTGCAACATTGACGGAGGATCTTCGCTTTGTCGAACGTCAGCGGCCTTGCCTCCCCAGGTCGCTGGCTTTAGTTTTCCGGGCGCGTGCTTTCTGAACGACGCCTTGGGGAACTTGAAAAGGGTCGTGGGCTTGGTGATCGGTAGCGGGCGGGCGCTGGTGACCGTGACTGGTGTTGGTAACGATCAGCTGCAAGTTGACTTTGCGACAAGTAATCTTGGATATCGATGGGTCTTTCCCCATTGCGGGGGCAAGGTGCATTGACAGCGAATCCACGAAGGCCGACTCGCCGATATGGGCACCATCTGTACATGTGTCCGGCCTCTCCGCAATGGAAGCAGAGCGGCGTCCTGTCGGGTGTACGCCACACGTCGCTTTTCCGTGGTCTGTACTCGTGGTCTGTACTCGTGGATCTTTCTCCCTGGAAAGATGCACTGCGGGGAGCCGGTGGGCGTGCACTGAGGGCTGCGAATGATGCAGTCTGCACGGCAGGCTGACGCACAGCGTCAGCGTATGTTGGTACGCGGCGTTCCTGCAGTGGTTGCCCGAGTGAAACAGGCTGCACCTCCGGTTGCGGTTCTAACATGGCATGCCTAACTTCATCCCGAATGACGGCGGCCAGCGAAGAAACAGTCGACGCGACTTGCGGTTGCTGCAGCTTCCGAAGCTCTTCTTTAACGATAGTTCGCACCAGCTCTCTCAACGCTTCGGTGTTATTGCCCATGCCTGCCGAAAGAACGTCCACAGGGGCGCTGCTGACATCACGGTTGTAGTGGCGGGCGCGCTGCTGCAGGGCCTTCTCTATCGTCGTCGCCTCGGTGCGAAACTCCGCAACAGTACGTGGCGGGTTGCGAACCAACCCGGCAAATAGCTCCTCCTTCACGCCACGCATAAGATGGCGCACTTTCTTCTCCTCGGACATGTTTGCATCGGCACGTTTGAACAGACGGGACATGTCCTCGATGTACATGCCGACTCTCTCGTTGGTGCGCTGGTTCCTGGCTTGCAGAGCATTCTCAGCCTTCTCTCGGCGATCGGCGCATGCAAACGCAGCAAGCAGATGTCGCCGAAACTCTTCCCACGACGTTAACACCGCTTCGTGATTCTCGTACCATGTCTTTGCTGAATCCCCCAACGCGAAGTAAACGTGGCGACGTTTCCGTGCCGGGTTCCAGCCGTTGACATCTGCGACCCTCTCGAAGTGCTCCAGCCAATCCTCGACGTCTTCGTACGGGTCGCCGTGGAACATCTCGGGCATGCGCGGCGGGTACACGACAACCTCGGGTGATGTCGCCTGGCTAGTCATCGTCGTGGCGTCAGTGGAAGACATCGTCCGTGTGGCCGTAGCAGTGGGAAGCGGTCCGAATTCAGGCGGGTCTCCCCGAAGTCGGCGGCTGGCGCGCTGGTGCACTGGAGTCACCTCTCCAGATTCCAATCGCTGAGGATCGGGGCTCCGGTCTCTGGCACCCAGGGGACTTCCAAACATACCCCGCACCTCCACCAGAATGTAACGGCATTTCAAGGAGTAAAATAGAAAAACTGGTTTATTAAGGTCGAACCTGTGCCCTGCAACTAACTATGTACACGAAGAGTTTCAAAAGAACGTTCCACACGAGCGTCTCTGCGCCGAACGCACTTCTTTCTCTTCCAGTGATGGTCCGAGCCCCTGCCTCGTGCGCGTGCACGAGCGGCACACATTGCGCCACCCCACGAAACCAAGCAGGCGCGCGAGAGGTAGCAGACGCTCTTTTGACACAGTGGCTCGCTGGCTACCGTCGTAGAACACATGTTTAGAGCAGACTTGCGGCAATATATTATTGCGATAGCAATTATATGGACACTCAAAAGCAGATTTCTGCCGTCGGCGTCGCCGTCGCCGTGAGGTTCCGTATGACGTCAATGGAGATGAAATCGTCGCCGCGCGCCGAACGCTGTATGTGCGAGTGAAAGGGCGCGAGGGGCGCGCGCTTTCACGGGGAGTGAACGCACGGCCGAGAACAAACGCGCGTTCTGCGCCGTGCTCGCTTAAGGGCTGCAGAAGTAAGCGTCTCTTTCCTCCTTTACAATCACCATATATGTAGAGCAAACGCGCCTTCTTCCGAAGCGCGAGAGGCCGTGGGGGAGGGGGAGGGGGGGGGGAAGGGGAGGGAAGGGAGGCGACGTTTAGCTGCGGCACCAAGTGCCTATTTATATCAGAAGCTCCGGCAACGCCGGATAACGCCGCACGCATTTTGAGCGAACGCGAGCAAAACGCCGACGGCGTCGACAATAGTTCTGCGTGTTGCCGGTGCTGCTGCATGTCCAAGTTTATACAGCTGATAAAGCTAATATCATTACTCCGTATAGCTCTCTACAAATTTGCTATCGCAATTGATGCTTCGCCTTTCAGGTGAAACTGCGACAACTTTTCTTCACACAAGGCAGTTACACACACACTTGCACACTTAGGCTAGACACAACAAAATACAAATCAGATGGGTATTAACAAACACAAGAAAATAATTAACGACAAGCACTAAGAGTCCAACACGTAAAGTACAAAATAAATAGGAACACTAAGTGTCCAATCGTATTCACCGTGTTGGTCTTGAAGTCAGACGATCTCGGCGTAACTCGAGAAAATCTCGAAGAAAGAACTTCTTCCGGAAATGCAGACGCTCGATGAACCCGTCGACTAGCTTGCCGGGGAATCCCCTTCTTCCGCAGACGCTCGGTCTTCACGTTACATCACTTCACCGGTGCGGACTGAACTCCTGAATTCCACCATCTGATTCTCGCACGGCGGTTATATAGCTTCCACAGGCGTTCTCGAACTTTCCTATCGGTGTCGTGATCTCGTAGCATGGCCAAAGCTTGGGGAAGCTCGGAGTCATTTCTGGTACCTTCGACCGCTGCTGTCGGAATATTCTCGAGGGGGGGGGGGGTGATGATGACTCATGCTGTTGGCGCGCGCGCTCACGCTGTAGTTATCTCTCTCGACTCGCCGGGTGAGAAGGTGTCTCGGCGCGCGCGTGTCCTCTCTCTCTCTCTCCCTCTCCGGTTAACGTCGCTTCGGCGAGTCTCTTCCAGACGTTTCGGCGCCGTTGTTAGCGTTGTTGCTTGAGGCGTATGCGCTCTCCCCCTCTGTTGAAGTTGCCGTGTAGGAAAGTACCGCCACTCTTTGTACTTTGCCGCCGGCGCGCGACCTCCTCGCCTCCTCCTCGCCCCTCGCGAGTCCCCTCCGCGACAGACGGCCTTGGGCGCGTTTTCCTGCACGATGATTGGTAGGAAAGTACCGCCACTCTTTGTACTTTGCCGCCGGCGCGCGACCTCCTCGCCTCCTCCTCGCCCCTCGCGAGTCCCCTCCGCGACAGACGGCCTTGGGCGCGTTTTCCTGCACGATGATTGGTCTCCCTGCCGTTGCGCTTGGAAACGAGCGGAGCTTGTGTTTTGCTTGTGTTTTGCTTTTTTCGTTCGCGCCATTTTGCGCCTCAGCTCGGCTGGCTCGGCGTATAGAGAACGTCGCGCGCTAACATTGCACGCTGTTTCGAGCACTGTCTGCTGGCGCTATGCCGTGCTGCTGCGCATATAACTGCAGCAAGAAGCGTGATGATGGCTATGCAGTTTTTACGATACCGCAAGGAAAGCGTGATGGCTTGCGCAAGAAGCAGTGGCTGCACAACATTGGCCGGAAGAACTTTGTCCCGACAAGGAACAGTGTTGTTTGCGAGGTAAGGCGCCTTTCTTATTGCTCGTATCAAAGCATCCCCTAATGTTGCATTTTTTCAATTCTGCCGGCCTGCTCATTCGCGTTTTTGCTGCGGCAATTTGTACGTTGCATAAAAATGGGGTTCTCCTCAGAATGCTGAATATTCTGCTGGGACTCCATCACCTCGCACGTCGTCAACTCTTATTCAATCGGAAATGCAGCGCTATAGATTCTGCTTTTCACTGAACCCGAAGATACAGCCTCTCGATCGCACTTTTCGTGATTGTTAGGATCCGTTGTCTGTTTTACTGAAAATCGAAATGGCAGCTTGTAAAGGAGCTATTTACAGCTTACTTCGATGTGTGTGTCAGTCACAAATACAATGAATGCAGGGTCCCCCCAAAAAATAGTGGCAAGTATACCCGAGATATTGCAGGTGATGAGCGCCAGCTAGTCCACATTTTAAGGCGAGACCCTTAGTTGGATGTGTTTCAAGGTGAGCGTTTGAGGTACAGAAAGTAACGTGACCTAATGAAGGCCAGAAGCGAGTCAAATCATGTCCAGCCGTGTATAATAAATTATTAATGATTAGCAAAGTAAATTCATGACTGATTAACGATTGTATTAAGGTGTTTAAAGTTGATTAAGGGGGATTAAGGTTAAATAAGGAGGGCTAGGGTTAGGGAAGCTGGATTAGGGAGGTTTAGGGAGGTTTAGGGAGGTTTAGGGTGAATCAAGATATAATAAGGAGGATTGGGGTGGATTAACGTCGATTAACGTGCATGAAGGGAGATTAAGATGGATTAAGGTCGATTAAAGTGTATTAAGGAGGCTTAGGGTGGTTTAAGGTTGAATAATGTGGATTAAGGACGATCAGGGTGCATTGAGGTGGATTAAGTTCTATCAAGGTGTATTAGGGAGGGTTAGAGTGGGTTAACGTCGAATAAGGTGCGTGAAGGTGGATTAGTGTGGATTGAGGTGAATTACAGTAGATTTTACAGGACTCGCATTCGAGTCTCTTAGGCGATAGCTAAGGGCACCTGGTGATCTTTTTCAGTTCTTGAATTTGCTTTGAACTGGGCTGCCATGCATGCGTGAGTGGGTGACGATTATTATGTGGTTGTCTCACGGATACAGGCAATGTGCAGGAGGTGTTCACATGATCGCGCACCCTTGCTGTTGATATCGACTTCTAGGCGGAGGCCGGGAATCTTTGCTTTAATAGCGAATGCGTTAAATCACCTTTCTTCGGTTTTGTTCTGTGGGTAAACCTTTTCCATCCATGTAACTCGAGCCGATGTCATTGTATCAATGCGCTTTGATTACGAAGTTGAGCAATAAATAATGATTATGGTTATGATGTAGCAATGCAGGAAATATTATGTAGGCAATAATGGTTATCACTGCAGTGTATTAGGCACTTGTATTTGTATAAAGGGCGTTTTATTCATCCTGCCTGAGTGATTAACTCTTTGATAAATGTTCTCGCTACATTTCACTAAAGACCAATTTGAGCCGCGCATACTACAAGAACTTGGAAAAAAAAGCTGAAGCCCAACGCAGTTCCAACAATTGTTTCCCACCGACCTGTCGTGAAGCACAGAAAGCCCCCTCGACAGCGGCATGACCCTCGAAATGACAGTAGTAAGTGATTGCTGCTGCTTGCTCCTTGTCCCACCTCTAATAATTTCAGCAATATTGATCTCGGTCGCTTAACGACGCAGCCAACGACACTATGATCCTTTATGCAGAGCCTGTCGCCACCGCATGCTTGCCCGCAATCTACAATACGTCGGCAATAGGGCCCCCCCGCTAATCAAAATCACAATATTAACTATCCTACTACATAATTTAACGGTATGTTGGTGTGAACTATCAAAATACCTTTTCCAGAGGCGTTTCTTTTGCCTAAAAATATAGAATGCCTTCTCCCATAGGTATACCGAGTATTTTTTAAGCTTCATTGACATCGACGCCTAAAGAATAATCTGTAAATACCTTTCCTCAGATTCTGTTATTGTGGGTGATGAGTGGCTGCCGGCACCGCTTCATCGCACTGAAATTGTACAACCGTCCTATTCAATGCAGAAACCACAGCGCAAAAGCTACCTTGACATTGAGACAAACACATGGACGGACGATGCTCTTGCCAGTAATTCATTATAAGAAGGCACCCTGAATATAATACGTGCAGTGCACATGCATGCACATACAAGAAAAAACTGCCAAACATAGAGCGATCTGCCACAAGCAATACTAGATCAGATGCAAAAAGTAAAGCAGCGTATCATGCGGCAGAAAAAATAACTGGAGTATAGAACTCGCCTCAAAACTCCTTTTACATCAGTGTGTGTCATTCATACGGCTTTAAGATGAAACCAAACTCATCATAATCGTTGCCTTCAGCATTTTCCATGCTGTTATCACCATTTTTCAAAATATTCTACTCCACTGGGGCTCGCAACTGGCCCAAAATAATGCGCCTCCATCGAATTCTGCGGCCCGTCCGCGGGAGCCCAGCCGCAATAGCGTGCCGTGCGCAGCGCGCGCAGCCGGCGGGCGAGGAGAATTGAGGAGGAAAGCGCGCGCGCGGAGGAGAGTGTCGCTACTTTCAAGATCAAGGGGCTTTACGCGGGACCGGCGTGTTCTTTCGCTGGCTTACGTAACACGCGGTGCGCGCTTGGATTACGCGCTCTTTTGTGACAATCGCCAATTCATTCCAGACTGCGCGGCAGTGCAAGCGCCTTTAACGAAGCTCTTGAGGAAAGACGAGCTTTGGACTTGGGGTCCAGAGCAGGAGGCGGCACTGCGCGGCCTCACAAAGGTGCTCGCTGACACGGCAGAGTTGCAGCTGCCCGACTTGAACAGGGAGTTTGTGATTCAAACAGACGCAAGCGACCTGGGTCTAGGTGCAATTTTGCTTCAGGAGCACGGAGGCATTCTCCGACCGGTTGTGTTCGCGAGCCGTTCGTTGACGCCGGCGGAAAGGAACAACTCGGTGACAGAGAAGGAGTGTCTCGCGATAGTTTTCGCTCTGCGAAAGTTTGACTATTATGTCCACGGAGTGGCATTCACGATTGAGACTGACCACATGGCTCTCACTTGGTTGAGGCGCTTGAGTGAGCCGAGTGGCCGCCTGGCGCGTTGGGCACTGCTGCTGCAGCGTTACGACTTCACCGTGCGCTACCGCAAAGAAAAAAAAAAATGTCACAGTTTCGCCGTAAGGGCGAGACTGTGACATTTTTGTTGTTTCTTGCCGAGCCGTGTTATAAGCGAACGTGACGTAGGGTAATATTTGGTCCCAGTTCTTGTGGTCCACATCGACATACATGCACAGCATGTTTGCGAGAGTCTTGTTGAGGCGCTCCGTAAGTCCATTGCTTTGCGGGTGATAGGCTGTCGTCCTTCTATGTGCCGTGCCACTGAGCGTTAGTACAGTTCGCAAAAGTTCAGCCGTGAACGTGGTTCCCCTGTCGGTTACGATGACCGCTGGAGCACCGTGCCTCAGGACGACGTTTTCAATGAAGAACTGTGCGGCCTCAGCGCGCGCCCCTCGCGCCCTTTCACTCGCACATACAGCGTTCGGCGCGCGGCGACGATTTCATCTCCATTGACGTCATACGGAACCTCACGGCGACGGCGACGCCGACGGCAGAAATCTGCTTTTGAGTGTCCATATAATTGATATCGCAATAACATGAATAGATCACACTGGATGACTGCAGACAACGACTGTCAAAACGCTGGCAGCAAGCGCATATATACGCCGCAGCAGCGGGCGAAGGTACGTGCGGTCTATCGCTTCAACGGAAACTGAGCGGCGAATGCACGGTGCATAAAGGTCAGAGCCGCGTGGAGATAAGAGACGGTGTGGACGAGCGACGAGCGCGGTTGTTGGCAGCGTAGAAGTGCGCCCCCCCCCCCCCTCCCCGCGCTCCCTCCGGCGCTGGCTTCCCGCTTCCTTGCTTGCGCGTGGGTGATTGAGTGCGTTCGCTCTCCGTGATAGCGCGCGTCCCCGTACGCTTCCGCTCGGGCATACGGCGCGCGGCGAAGATTTTATCTATAGGGAACCTCACGGCGACGGCGACGGCAGAAATCCGGTAGAAGTGTCCATATAATTGCTATCGCAATAAAAAAAAAGCGCGCAACTTGGACGGCGCGGGCACACTCTGTCAGAAAGTGAGAATGCGCATGCGCCGTGGATCGCGCGGCCGTGAAGTTGTGCTCCCACACACAGAGATGGCGCTAGCATCGCGCGGCGTGCGCGCCGAACTGTAGAGGAGGCAAATTTCTTCCACAGGCTGGCGTGGCTGGCGTAGCGCATCCGACTGCGCCTGTCGCGGCTGGCGCGCCGAGGCGCGCGTGCTCCGTCATTTTCATACCGCGGAATTACCGTGGCGTCCCCAGCGGAGTACGCAGGTTGAGCGGTAGATGATTCACGGCCGGGCTCGACTGGCACGCGCGCTCGCTTCTTACGGCCTTCTCACCCGTCGGGGAAACAATGGGAGAGTTTCTCAGCGCGTTACGCCAGCCGTCGGCGGTAGGGGCGCTGCGACCCTGACCCTTCTAAAGCCCCTATATATAAAAAGTAGCGCCATCCACTTCCCTCCTCCTCCGTTCCACTATCGCGCTCGGCGCGACCAGCGCGATCGAGGCGCGATATCGACAGTGGCGCCGCCTGCGTCGGGCCTGCCGTGGCAGACGACAGCTAACGCGCTACCAGAGGAAATCCAAGGAAAACTTCGATCGCGCCCTGCGGAGACGTTTTTGAGGGGCGATTTTGCTTCGTCAGTCAGTAACTGGTCTTAATAATGCCGTTTTGGAAGTAGCAACGCGACGATGCGAGACGGCACAAACATCAAGTGTGCAGCAAGCGTTTGCGCACGCCGGATGGTAAACAAAAAAAGCCTTTTGCCCTCGCCTTGTCGGTTGCGGCAACTTAAGGCGCAGCAGCATGCCATCACAACGAAGTTCTTGTCCCTAACACGTTTGATCCGTTTGTGCGTACAGCACTTTCGTCGCACAGGCCCGAGAATGGCAGTCGGAGCGCGCTGGAAAGAAAAAAAATATACAAAAGCGCGACGCGAACTTCCACGTGACACGGATTGGCCAATGGGGGGAGCGGAGGAGGCTGGGGCGACAGGAGGCGGCTAAGGGAGGGCGAGGAGGAAGCGCTGGGGTGAGCGCGGTGGCGGCAAGATCTAAGAATGGCGCTACTTTTATAAATATAGGGGCTTTAGACCCTTCCTCCCCTGCTCCGCGTACATGCGCCTGCCTTCGCGCTCGCACGATCGTTTTCCCGCGCATTTTATTCGGTGCTCTGTCAGTGTTGTTCAGTATGCAGTAAATTGTGGGCTCCTGAAGACGGTCGTACAGCCTTGAGTACGAGCTGCTACAGCCAAGACTTCGCGCCGTTCATTGCACATCGGTATATAACTGCTGTGTGATGGTGTATTGCTGCCTTCCGTATTGCAAGTCCCGTTCCGGGAATTTTCACCAGTTCCCAAGCAATGAGTTTCTCGCCCGAGTTTCTAGCGCTTTTGGACAAGATAGCATCAACTAATAAAGGGGAATTATAACATGGCCATAACAAAGATCGTAGCCTTCTCCTCCGGATACGCTACTCGGCAAATACATAATTTCACTCTAACTCCTTTTTCTCACGCAGCAACTCTTTTAAGTATTGTTTTTTTTTTCGCACACAATAGTGAACTGGAACCAGCTAAAAAATGACGTCGTCTCTGCGCCAACATTAACTTCTTTGGTATCATGTTTACAGTGACATTATTTTGTTTGTGCCATGTTTGCAGTGACAGTGTTTTACTTCTTTAGTGTAACGTTGCGTGTGCCCAACCTGTACGCTTTGTATTTATTCAAATAACAGTTTTTTTTATTAACCTGTGCATTTTCTGAACATACCAATGTATTCGTTATGCTAGTACCACCCTGCTAAAATCACCGCTTGGTGAGTGCAGTATTTATAAAATAAAAATAAATAAATAATATCGTTTTTTTTTTTCGATAATGCCTCCGAACACTTACCGCGCAGGAATGTACTAGAAGTACTCGAAAGAGCAGTCCAGCCCTATTTAGCTGCCCCATCTTCAGGGCAGTTCCCATCTTGAGCTGCCCTGAAGGTGTTGACGACAGTCATGCAATACGATCCGCAAATCTAATTGCCGAGAAGTTTCTGAGAATACTCCTTGTAAATAAGTCAAACCAACTGACTGATGAAAACGACAAGCCTTCGGCCTATGTACACAAGCCGCAAAGGAAACACTTTAGATTGTAATTGTGAATAAGACACATTTGTGAGTTGCTGTGCCCGCAAGAGTTTTCGCGTGAAAGTATGGCAACCATTATAAGTGCATACGAGCAATAAATATTTATTTTCACTCCTCAAACCTAGGGTGAACCGGGTCCTGACTCGGATTACCGTTTCGGAAAATAAAAGTTTATTTCTCTCTCTCTCTCTCTTCACTCCTCAAAATGCATTTGATGGCGGAGAGCTGTTCTCCTGGCGCATGCATACCCAGTGAATTTAAAGCTCGATGTATTAATACGGTTACACTGCATCCATTTATAAGAAGCCTAGATGAACCATTTACGCGTCCTCTACAATTAGGCGACTTGTTCTTGAATGCACGGTGAGGTAAGAAGCGCGCCCGACCCAATCTTCCAGCGTTGCGCGCGCTGCACAGATCAGCTGGGAACAGCTGAGCAGGGTGGGGTCGCAGCGCCCCCCTCCAAGCAGCGGCGATAGGCATGAACTAGCAGCGAGCGCGCGCGCCAGTAGAGCCCGGCCGTGGATGATTTCGCGGGAGCGGCCCGAGCGCTCATCGCGGCGCTACACGGGAGAACGAGGCGCGCGCGCTCCGTCACTTTCATGCCGCGGAACTACCGTGGCGCCCCCAGCGGAGTATGCAGCTGTCGCTTCACCTGTCGAGCGCGCCGTTCCGGATTCCTAGAGGAGAGAAAGGGGGGGGGGGAGCGTAGGAGAGAGAGGGGCTGCTGTATACGCAGATTAACACCACGGGGTTGACGCAAAAAGGAAAGGAAGCCTTTCGAAACTTTCACTAACATCGGGAAAGTACAGCACGTTACTTCTCTAACAGTTCTTGTCATTTATTGGTAACTAGAGGTTATTTCTTTTTTTTTTCAACAGACGACTATTAATACGGGTACGTCCGATGTGCACTATATACCTCCCGGGCACGGATTAACACGGGTGTGAACGTAACCACGCACCTTGTTCCCGTCTGGATCCTTGGGTCCACGCTGCTTACACCAGGAGACACAGCAGTGCGTCGGTATTTTCGCTATTGACCCTTTTCGCGGAGCAGTTTGTTTTAGAGAAACGAGATGGCGCTCACGGCAGCGCGCCATTCGTCTCCTCAGCGACCGCGCACCAATACGAAATCATTACTGGTTCTACCTTGCTTCTGTGCGATCAGCTATCGGAAATGCAACCGAGTTTTCGCTAACACACTGTGCTCCAATCATGCTAGATTGAATCATGTGGATTGAAGACGTGTGCAGTAGTTGGCTGCAAAAATAGTGACTGGCATGTTAAGGAATGGAATGAATCTGTGTGGCCAAGTTCGCGGACCGCGGCTGCAACTGTCCGAACGTATTACTAGCACTTCGAGATGTACAGCTTTCCTCGAGGATACAGAAATTTGCTCATCCGCCAGCCTTGTATCGCTCACCTTCAAAGAAAGGGCTTCATACCCAGAACGTCGGCAAGAGTGAGTAGTACCACTCGTTAAACATTGACAAAGGGAGTAGCGCCGCTTCCTGTCATAGTAAGTTTCGTGCACGTTCACATCTGTCTCAAATGGCAGGAAAACTTAAGCCCACTCTATCTATCGTCGACGTATCAAGAATAAGTGAATGGGCTCATACTTGAATATGTGTGCACTGTATGCGCGCAATAAATGACGGACTGCACCGATGGCGCACGAATGGTCGAACCTGAATGTTTCGCGACGGTCCACAAGCGTAAGCGAGTTACTAGCTGTAATATATATTTGCTACAAGGTATTACAATGTAAAAAACAGCTACGTTTCAAGCTTCGTGCGCAGAAAGAACAAATCTATCGGAACTGAGCACACGCGCGAGCGATTAGGCGGAAAATAATCAGATAGCCAGACCGAGGAACTTCAATGAGTCAGAAACTGACAAGCCACTGCATCAAAATATTTGCCGAATAAAGAACAAAGAGCAAAACACACTAATCCTGACTGAATTCATGAGCGGAGCGTTTGGATAGCTTGATACATATGTAGACCCGCTTTTAGAACAAGCACCATATACGCTGCTTGCGCCGTTTGGGCATAGCTTAATCAGCTCCGAAAGCGCGTTTGCATGTTTCCTGAATCTGTGATCAAAGCTTCGTGTCATCCACCTAGTCACCGTTTACGATATATTCGAAAACAGAGGTTTTCTAAGCCAGGCCGGCGTCATACACTTCCTTTGTAAACAAGGAGGCAACGAAGGCAGTTGAGGCAAGCAATGGACGCGTCACCACGTGATCAAACATGGCAGCGCCCACGAGGTCGCCGCGAAAAGGGTCAATACAGTGTGGGTCGATCTGGGGCTTGTGAATCCGTGCGGGTAGCGCGGACCTTGCGCAGTCCGCTCGCTTCCTCGCCGCAACCAAGACGGCGGACCAACTTGTGCACGAGATGGCGCCGCGCATTTCGCGTATTGTCTATTGCCCCGCACAAAACACTTCTGGTAATAAAATCCTTTTCAGTGCTTGTCGAATGGATGTCGCAGTGCTACAGTTGACCTGCCTAGGAGGGGGGGGGGGGGGGGGGGGGAGCCCCTCCTTAAAAAATGTAAGCCCCCCCCCCCCCCCCCCCTTTTGACTTTAAGCACTGCCGCTCTCGCTTTGACGCCAACTTTGAGCTTTGGATACGTGCCACTCGGTCCGTGCTGGTCTTGAGAAAACATGTCCTTCGGCGTCACTCGAAAGAGAACAAACGAGCCGATTGGAAGCGCCTTAATTCTCAGTGCAGCAGGAGCAGCGCGCCAATGCGATAAGTTTGATTTTTCGCCCATTTATTTTCGTCCACATATGTTAGCACATTGTTGCATATGTTGACATTAAGCGGAAGAAATGGAGCTGGGCAGGCCATGTAATGCGTAGGATGGATAACCAGTGGACCATTAGGGTTACAGAATGTATACCAAGAGAAGGGAAGCGCAGTCGAGGACGGTAGAAAACCAGGTGGGATGATTAAGTTAGGAAATTTGCAGGCGCAAGTTGGAATACGCTAGCGCAAGACAGGGGTTATTGGAGATCACAGGGAGAGGCCTTCGTCCTGCAGTGGACTTAAAATATAGGCTGATGATGATGTTAGCACCGGTAGAATGCAATGATTGTACACTTTTTCAATGACAATGATAAGCTCCCAGCACGGAGTAAAATAAGACAGGAGCGCCGACTCCGCTCGTCTGGAAGGGACACATTCTGCAACGCCGGCTCCTGCTTCACAGCGTGTTCGCCAGACGGCGCTACGAATGAAGACAAACTCTGCAGCGGACAGGAGCAAAAACGCGGGGGCTCTCTCGCGGCGCCTGTTTCCGTATCCGTTTTGTCGTCTGCTCCGCGCACGCCCTGACGCCTGTAGCGCGCATAGCTCTTGCGGTTCACGGAGTGACGTTAGCAGGAGAAACAAGTCATGTATCATGTTATTTATTTTATACAGGCCAAATGCAGGGCATTTGTCAGGTGGCCTACATGAAACTTTACAAGGCACAGGAACAGAAAATAAACAAATATGGAGAGAAAAACTATAGCAAATGGTAAGGCGATATAATGGCAGTTCAGGTGGCCTCAAGCAATGAAAGACGACAGCGAAAAGAAGTTTTTACGCAAAAGCTGACGTTTATCACTTTTTTATCTGAGCATGCATCAAGTGCTAAGATGCTTCGCTTGCTTCTTTGCTTCTCGCGGTGCTTTTCGTGTCGTCCGGTTCTCTTGCGAGCAGAATCCCCACATTCTCATTAAACATAATAGTTGGGAATTCCTACCAGTGTTTCCTGCTTATTATTTCGCAAGAGAAGCTCTGATTACGTGTCTGTATAACTAGGGGAATCATCTCGAAGGCGAGGCTGAGAATTTACAGGGTAGCCAGCCGGTATTTACACTGGCTAACCTCCTTGTCTTTCTTTACCTTTCTCTCTCTCTACATTACGGCATGTCTCTGGGCAAGGAAAGGCACCTACTGTGTGTAGTTGAAGAGAAATTTAAGTTGAGCTCCTCCCGTCCTTCCGCATTGGCGTCTTCTGGTTCCTCCTGGCATTCAGCATCATTGAGCTACTCCAGGCTTCCCTAAACAAATTGAAGGAACTGCTCCGCTTCGAAGTCGAGGCACTTTCTTTAGATTTAGTAGGACATCACCTTTGTCTTTGCTGAAGTAACTATCAAAAATAAGCTGCTTCTCGAAGTGTCGCGCACATATTTTGTCCATTGCTTTAAGCGCTCGCTTATTTGAGGTATTTTTTGACGCCACTGGTGGAGTAGTTGAAGATAAGATGGCGAAGTGAAGAGCGAAAACTTCTCGCGTCCTTTGCCATACTCTAATTGCATTTACTTTGTACAGTGGTGAGCACGGTCAGGGTGAACACCCCATTAGTATTCACGAGCCTATAGCAGTTCATGCTTAGCAGAAAATAAAGAAAACTATTGTTTCTTTTATCGGCATCATCAATAAGTGTCGTAGATTTACAGCCGGGAACAAAACACTGTCCTGTTGCTCAGTCTCTTCACGCACAAGTATCAAGATACCTTGTTCCGTCAGGCATGAATAAACATACTGCAGACATGGTAAACAAAGCGAGGAAGACGAAAATTTCCCACCTTCGCTTCCGCGCAGACGTAGAGTGAAAAACAAGTACTTCTGTTGTGTCTTTTTGTACAGCATCATTTATCGTCTGTTCCCTCTAAAGACATCTAAAAATGTTTCGTATGCGTGCATAAAAGCGCTACCGCGTGTTTATGTACGCTTTTGTTATTCGTGCGCACATATTTTTTGTTTCATTGCTGTCAAATTGAGACGGCCGAGCCTCGAGGGTCCACGTTTGTAGCAGACGACACGCTCTGCGGGTGCCGCGCTTCCCGTTCTGCGCCGCCGGTCTCCGCCACTCAGCGCATGCGCACATGGAAGCAAGCTGTTCAGTGTTTTCCACGCGCCTCGACAGATGGCGCTACGCGATGTATAGTTTGCGTTGCACGGTTTGTTCCGAGCGAATGCGTTGCGCGGCGGCCGAGTCGGCGCTCCTGTCTATCTTACTCCGTGGCTCCCAGTCAGGATTTCGCAATGCCTGCCATATGCAGTCCAACCGATTTTTATTCCTCTGTAAATTTCCTTCTTATGGTCAAGGTCCCCTGTGAGTAACTGACCTAGATAAACATACTCCTGTACCGACTCTAGAGGCTGACTGGCGATCCTGAATTCTCTTGCCAGGCTGTTGAACATCATCTTTGTCTTCTGCATATTAATCTTCAACCCCACTCTTACACTTTCTCGGTTAAGGTCCTCAATTATTTGTTAATCATTTGTTAATCGTCCCGAGCGTTGCTGAACAGGGCAATGTCATCTGCAAACTGGAGCTTGCAGAGATATTCGCCGTTGATCCTCACTCCTAAGTCTTGCCAGTCTAATGGCTTGAATACTTCTGAGCATGCAGTGAATAGAACTGGAGAGATTGCGTCTCCCTGCCTGACCCAGAAACTTAGAGGTTAACAAAGAAACTCAAAGATCAGGTGACCCTGATCACGAGAAAGAAATTTACAGAAGAATAAAATTGGGTTGGAGTGCATACAGCAGGCATTGCCAAATCCTGACTGGGAGCTTGCTACTGTCGTTGAAAAGTGAAGTGTACAATCATTGCATTCTACCGGTGCTAACATATGGGACAGAAAATAGGAGGTTAACAAAGAAGCTGGAGAACAAGTTAAGGACCGCACAAAGAGCGATGGAATGAAAAATCTTAGGCTTAATGTTAAGAGACGGGAGAGAGCGGTGTGGATCAGAGGAGAGCAAACGGGCATAGCAGATATTCTAGTTGACATTAAGAGAAAGAAATGGAGCTGGCAGGCCATGTAATGCATAGGATAGATAACCGATGTACCATTAGAGTTACAGAATGGGTAAGAGAAGGAAAGCGCAGACGAGGACGGCAGAAAACTAGCTGGGGTGATGAAATTAGGAAATTTGTAGGTGGAAATTGGAATTAGCCAGTGCAAGGCGGGGGCAATTGGAGATCGCAGGGAGAGGCTTTCGTCCTGCAGTGGCCATAAAAATAGGCTGATGATGACGATTTTCATCCATGTTCCCAAGTTGTTCTTCAAAACCAATTTTGCTCTGCGCTTCGAAAGAGGTCCACCCATGTCACCCTGTACTGCCTAATTAATGGTTTTATCGTGGGCTCCCAAAGCTAAGCAGCCTGCCGATCTTTGGTTAACTTCCAACCTCGACAAGATGTTCGATTTTAAGCCCGGCTTTGGTGCTTCCGTGGACAGAGCACTTAGCGGCTCGCACTCGTGCTGCTGGGGAGGGTGCCGAGTGGGACAGCCTGGGAAAACAGAGCATGCCAACCGATCCAGGAGGCTGTGCTGCAACTGCAGTCTTTCGCTACGTGCACGCTAGGGGGTGCCACAATACTGTGCTACAGTATGCGGTTTTCAGAAAGTCCCCTAGTATCCTAGCCAATCTTGTGCAGTGGGGTTTTATTTCATGGAACCATGCAATGTGTTTTCCAATCTACAATGCTGAGAACATTTTATTTTTCATCCAACAAAGGGCAGTACGTAAGCTGAACAGCCCCCACAGCATAATACTCTGTATCACTATAGTACAGCATACAAGCTATTATGCAAACAAATGAAATACATCAACAACAAAAAATAATTTTGAAACTTCTGAGACCTGTAAATGACTTGCTCCGTTGTATCTATAAAATAGGATTAACCCTTTATGACAATGTACAATCTTTACATCTTTCATAACAGAAACCAGAACACCCTCCCCGCTTCCCCTTCTCTAATGAAGACACTGGCAAAAAACTCTCCCTAGAGCCAATTGATGCCCAAAAATTAAGGAAACGCGAGTTGCCAAGTATGCCATATGCAACAAACAAACTGCTTATTTATGCAAAATCCGCACATAGGACACACAATACACGTCAGGTGCTATGTAAACCACAGTGCAGCAAATCTGTGTCGAGTAGCACCCCTGCAAGCAAGGTCAAAAGTCTCTCTTGACTGAGTTTTTTCATGCTCACATCAGGATGATGCTGTGTTCGTAAGGCAAGCACAGCTCTGAACATACAAACGCACAGCGCTTCATACACCTTTCCTGTTCCTGGACACTAAATGAAACACACAAAGGTTCCAACATTGCAAAACACTAGTTGAAGCCTCAAGAGATTGGCAAACGGCCACAAATGTGAGTCTTCAAATGTTTCACCATCACCATGATTATACATAAAGGTGTCTTGTCTCCAAGCTCATAACTTCAGTTAAACTTGACGTTGAAGGAACCCAAGCCTAAAGAATGAGTGCATGTGAACGAATCTAGTGCCACTAACTATGAGTGCTTGAAACTCTAGCAAGGTCTGCAATATGCAAGCAACAAACCTCTCTAGCATGATGGCACTTTTCATCAGACCACAGAGAGAGTCAGAAGCATTTGTGCAAGTATTAAAAAAAAAACTTATAATTGATGCGGGTGGATGGATCTGCAATAAAGAGACGTATCTTATGCAATGCCTTGTACTTGCAATCAATCATGAGCAGTATTGAGTCAATCTTTCATAAAAACATGCTCAGCTGTGCAGTCCACATGTCCAGACATGCCAGCACAATGTGTGTAAGGGGGCAGTTTTTCACATCAAATAAAGCCATAAAGGCAACACACCAACTGAAGTGATCTACAGGTGCTTAGGAAAACAGTATGCACACACGCACTCACACACATTCGAAGTGCTATTCACATTATAATGGCCAAGCTTTTGGCCAAGAGGTCGCAGATGCGATGAACAAAATGATGGCTGTGTGCACAGTCCAAAAAACAGTCAATACTCACTTCAAAAATCTCAACACACATGCATAATACACTACAGCATTCACTCAAAACTCCAATGAATTAAGATGAATGGTTGGTTTTCACACTAGTTCCAGTGGCCAAGCCACGCCCAGGCTGTCGCAGTTCGAATGAACATGACATTTCTTCACTAAAGTAGGATGCTGGATGGATCACTGAATGGGCCCAGCCTGTTGTGAACATCAACAGCACGCACCGCGAAGTGGTACTTGTGTCCTTCGATGAACTGAGTCAGCGTGCAAGCCATTGGCAGTGGCAATGCTCGCACATCGCCGACTTTCTTCCAGTGGGATGTGGCAGGGGGGCTGTTGGTTTCTTGGTAAGCGTACAGTTGGTATGTCTGGATGTCCGCATAGAGTGTGTTGAAAGTCATGTTCCACGACAGCACCAGACCTGTTAGTGAAGACAAGGTGAAAGAGGGGAGAGAAAGATATGGCTAAGTCTAGTGGACTAAGCAACATCCGGCTTGGCTCACTGAAAGTAGGCACAAACGTGGGTTTTCTTCACTAGAAACACGAGTTTGTAAAGAGCATATGCACCTTTATCACCTTTATAAAACAAGACAGTGTAACCACATTATGTAGAAGTTACATCTGACACTAAAATGCCTTCGTTTCACTGAATATACATGCTGATGTTGACAAAAAGAAAGTACTGATTGGGTCCATGTGAATGAATCATGTGATGCCATGTAATCTGAAACGCAAGTGCCTCCTGCCTGCCCGCCAAGTCACAATGCACTTTTGTGCACATCAGATCGTTCAAACATGCTGAAAACTCTCACTGAAAGTTGCTCTTGCTGAAGATATAACATTTCTGCTATCATGATAGATATTTGGAGCTGCGAGAAAAACGAATTTGCTTCTATGTGGCTGATATTGTAGCTATGTGCGGATCTGATAATCTTATTATATCTGTCCATGTTATATAAAGGTGTTACGCATGTGTGTATTTGTGCACATACCCACAGTTCAAAACTTGACAGGCCAATTTCACTTGACAGGAAATTTCACATCGGCTAAATTGGTTATAAGTGAGTAGTATATATAAATTATTGCAGCAATCTTGACAAAGCTGCAAGGCTGATGAGTCTAACTTTACTGTTAGTAGCCTTTGAATAGCACCTAAGCAGATGACAAGTGTACCTGGTAGTTAGTGGACATGACGCAAGTCCCAGCACGTTGCCTCTGAAAATTTGTATAATTGATTACATGTGTGTTTCCATGTTACGTTCTTTGCCCCTTCGTCAGGGTTTGGCATTCCTAGTTTTTTTTTTGGATATATTTGTGGATATATATAAACCACATTTTTATAGTTTCTTAGTGCAAGTGTCAGCTATGCTGCTACCCTCGATGCCAGGACCTGCATTCTGGTGAGGGCTGCGGGAACGGCAGGAGATGGGAGAACATGGCTGCACTTGCAGTGCGTGTTCACATGTTGTTGTGTTATTAGACGTGTTCTTGGTGCATCTGCTGAGCTGTTTGCTTAGACATGTTCTTACCGCATCTTCTGAGCGGGATGTACAAACATTATCTGTCCGTACATGGTGGCACTGTGCCATCGTTGGCTGTACCAACAACCAGCGAAAGAGGAAGCTGCTCATGCAAGAACTCTGCTATGTTCATGAAGCTTGTGTCTGTGTATGTGTGGAAGTCGCAGGATGAAATCCTGGCCGCGGCGGCCACATTTCAATGGAGGCGAAATGCAAAAACGCCCATGTGCTTACGCTGTAGTGCATGTTAAAGGACCCCATGTGGTCAAAATTAATCCGGAGCCCTCTACTATGGCATGCCTCATAATCGGACATGGTTTTGGCACGTAAAACCCCAGAAGGGACAAGAAGTTTCCTGTGGTGCCTGAGAAATGACAGTATAGGATTGTGGTTTTAGATAGAAAAGACTGTGCCCAGCAAGCTTGCTTGGTTGCGTATTTCGTTTTGTTGTATACTACGCGATAGTGTGTCTTGCCTTCCTGCCCTGCAGGCTTGCAATAACAGCATAACAGTGCTGTTCCGAGACCTTTTGGTGTCCTTATTTTGGGTCTTCTCGGTTCACTTTCCAGATGGAAAGCCCACGGAGGTCAACCCGTAGCCAAAACTGTGTTTTGGAAATGAAAGGAAAGTAAGCGAAAAGTGTTTGGGTGCACATATGATGAGGCAGGGTACTCTTGCTAAATTACTGGCATTCAGAGATGACAAGACAGCTGCAGTGCTTTTGGAACCAGCCATCGCATGCGACTGACAATCACAAATGTGGTGTTACCTGCTGCTGCCTGTGCCTTTCCCACAGTTCGCTCAGCATCATCATCATAACAAAAACAAGGCGGCCACCTACAAGCGCTGAAGATGCGTCTATAGGCAACTTGGGTCACTGGGTATATGCATGAACAAACAATTTCCGCAGTGTGTATGAGGCCATTCTCAGCCACTCCTCCCAGAATGGATGTGCCAATGTGACAAGCAGTATGAAGCATTAAATGTATTGTTATACTGGGTGTTTCACGAAACTAGAACCAAAATTTGAAAATAAGAATGGCAAACCCTAGTTGAACAAGACAAATGTATATTGTTCGCAGTGGTCTTCGAGCTAGACTATTTTTTTTAAGTGCAATTATTTTGCTTAGTTTATTTATGCAAAATTTTAAATAAGGCAACCTTGCTCTTTTGTGAATGAGTGGGTAGATTGATCGAGTCTGACATCACAAAGCAACACAAGGGCCACGCTAGACACCATAGTGGAGAGGCTATGAATTTTGAGCGGGTAATTCAACATGCACCTAGAGCATGGTACATAAGTATTTTGGCATTCCGCCCCTATAGAATGCAGCTGCCATGGCCGGGAGTTGAACCTGCGACCATGCTTTCAGCAGCAGAACACTGTAGCCACTGAGAAAGCTATTGGCGGCAGGTCCATCTACAATCGACACAATGACCACGAGCAAAACATCATTTACACAACCACTTCCACAAAAACTCGCTACTACGTGTCCTTCTGCGCACTTCAAAACAGTGAGGATGCTAGGGATAAGGTGCAACAAAACAGCAAGAAGGCAAGTAGAGTGAGGCAGCAGGCAAACAAGACAGACTCTTAAAAAAAAAAAAAAATTAACAGTACCCATGCACGACAGCACAAAAAGCACAAGCAATGAGGTCGCAGCAAGATGCTACAGTGATCGCTGGCTCTCCCGTTCTGACACCTCACCAACCCGGAAAAGGCACATAAAAGCAACAGAAAACCCATGCTTATGGGACTCCAGTCTCGGAGTGGCGTGAAACGCAGCCAACAATGTATGTTGTCTGGCTGTTCAGCGAATCCGGGATGACAAGGTGAACAGGGAAGGAGGGGAGAGCGAAAACAGAACAAGAGTTGCATTCTGTGCCGATGCCTCAGGCCACTGAGTCAACGGCCGATCACTGCAGCATGTCACCACGACACGTTGCCTGCGCTCTCGACAAGTGCTTTGTTTGCTTGGGCGGAGAAAAAGAGAGAGAGAGAAAAAGAATGCCCTCGACTTCAAAAGTAACACAGTTGCTCAGTGAAACAAAGCGCCAGGAAAATGCCCCTACCAATCAGCTGTCAATCTCACATGAAGAGAAGTTCAAGACTGTCGTGTGTGTATGAGTGTGCATGGGGCAGTGAGCTTCAAGAATCACTTTTGTGATGCCGAAAACTAGACCTGGCTCACTAATTTTGAGAGCCATTTCGCCATTACGAATTCCAGGCCACAGGAAAGGGCACGCAACATTTTTTCAACCACAGATGAGCAGTCTGTAATTCACAGAGGAGAGATTGGCCAGTATAAGAGAGTATCTGCATCCGCACAATGACAAACAACCTTGCTTTTCACTCAACAGCTACAAGTAACTCAACATCATGGCAGTAAATCAAGACTCTGCTAGCATTTTGCTGAGTCAACCAAATATTTAAAGCTAACCGAACACTGGAATCAAAGCTGTGTGGGTGGGGTTCGGTATCACAAGTTGAAACATTTCAATTCAACTCCGGCTTCCCGTCAGCAAACCTCTACTGCATCAGTGTTTTCAAAGCTGACTGAGACAGTTTCATGGGGAGAACTCCCCAAGCGTCTGCACTTGGCAGCTGAGGGACGGTAGGGGCAGGGCAAAATAAAACTGGCCACAACACTTCTTTCAGGTAGCACTCTATTTATTCCTGAATGAAGCGGTCGCATCTGGTACCGTACAAGAGAGATTCAACAGTGGGGGAAAATATAAAATAGTAAAACAAAGCACTACGACGGTCAGCCTAGCGACGGCAAGCAGTGACGTCGCAAACTCAGTGCTCTGAGGTATCGTGGCACAACCGGCTTGTAGGAGACAGAGGGAGTGCGCCCAAGTTCTCGCCATGGGTGAGACTTTTCGCAACACAGCGTTCCGCGAGAGAAAACGGTACCTTTCAGAGAGAGCCGACGAGTCAAAGTCCATGAGAAATAAAAAAAAAGAAAAAAAAAAAACCTTTCAAGTTGCTCCTGCATCTTCTTCGTCATCCCCGAAGACACCTTATGGTAGAGAGAAGAGAAAAACAATGGTGAAGAGGATAAAACCCAGCTGTCAAGTTGCCAAACATAAATGCTCACATACTGCAATAATTATATATATATATATATATATATATATATATATATATATATGTGTGGAAATGGAAACAGGGCCTTGAACGCAATGCTACAAGGAACCAGTTAGCTTTCAAGACAAATTTAAAACTGCAACGTCAATTCTGCCCACTTACTCATGGACAATACCTATAGTTTATGCACAGTAACGAGCAAATGCTATTGAGATGTAATAAAATGAAATGTTATCTAAGGTAAGCAATAAAGAGAAAAAGTAGACGAACTTGGCAAGATACACTCAGGCGTGGCAAAAGACATTTAGCAGAGCAGCTGGAAAATGGTTGTGCACTTTCAACAGGTCGAATAAGATTTTAAAAATGGCTGGCCTGCGAAATGCATGGCCTAGCAGTTTCTGGTTAACCCCAAACTACGAAGCACTATGGCAGCTTTTGTCACTTCCTCCTTTCTCCATAGAATTTGCAAAACAGGAAGAAGAAAGAAATAAAGAATCCAGACGCCAGCCATTCTGTTCATGCCAATCTGCAATAACTCAACAATATTTGTTAAAATGTGCAGATGCAGTCATAGAATCAACCTGAAATGCTTAATTCTATGCTTTGAAAACATATCTCTAGATCAAGCAGCAGCTTTGGCTTACCATGGCCGAATTGCTTTAGAATAACCAATGCGGCATTACTTTTACTGCTAGAAACTATTGGCACAGGACTGCCATGGATGTAGGAGCTAGTTGCAACAATGGCTAGCATCAATGACTTAACAGCATCTGTGCATTTTCTCTTCTCTTCCCATTCATGCTGAAGCAACATTTTCTTTAAGACTCATAAGGCAGTAATTGTAGAAAACCAAGAAAGTGAATTTTCACAAACTGCTAAGCCAACAATCTTAATTGACATTGCAAATTTTTGATGAAAGAAAATAAATAACTCCAGAGAACGCTCTCAGATTTCGACCAAAGAGAGAAAACTGCACACACAGAGGCCAAACTGAAGGCAAAGCTTAAATCCAGAAGAACTGATATCTCTGCAAGTCGGATTAAGTTCATGGTAGTTCATTGTGGTCCGTCTATTGTGCTTTTTAATCAAAATGATTAATAAAGCTAGAATTAATTGTTAAACAGTATTGCACCTTTAGGCATTTGTGCAGTTTCCTGCTGAAATGACTTAAGTTACCTTCAGCACTGATAACCAAGGTGTCACACAAAAAACTGGCAACTTGTGTTGATAATTACATTACTTCATTTGTCCTAGCCTTGAGGACAAACATTAGAATTTTGTCAGCACAACTGACAGTAGTGATCAAATAGGTATGATATTAATACTTTCATTTAAGTTCTTGCTTTTGGATGCCTCAAGTACATATGCTGAAATGTGCAGCAGTAGTTCGCGACAGCTCGATCAACTAGGTTTAGCTAGTTTCAAGGAGGCACCAGCGACATATCAAAGCCAAAACAGTGCTACTTCTGCTATACTTGATGGTCAAACTAACAAACAGGCAGAGCACAAATAATGGAATGGCACACTGTAAGGTGTCTGAAATTTTGGTCGTCCGTATTCGTTAGGTCTATGGGGCTTATAAGGCACATAAAAGGTGGTGCTGTGAAGCTGTCCAAATAATCGAGCATGTCCAAACTATCGGTTGGCGACTGTAGTCTCAACTTCTCAAAAAGTCTTCAACAATATGCAAAACTGTCTCTTTGTTGACTACTGGTCAGCAAGTAAGGAAAAAAGTTGTCGCAGTTTCACCTGAAAGGCAAAGCAGCAATTGCGATAGCAAATTTGTAGAGAGCTATACGGAGTAATGATAGTAGCTTTATCAGCTGTATAAACTTGGACATGCAGCAGCACCGGCAACACGCAGATCTGTTGTCGACGCCGTCGGCGTTTCGCACGCGTTCGCACAAAATGCGTGCGGCGTTGGTGAGTGTTGCCGGAGCCTCTGATATAAATAGGCACTTGGTGCCGCAGCTAAACGTCGCCTCAATCCCCCCCCCCCCCCCCCCCGACCTTTCACGCGTCGGAAGAAGGCGCGTTTGCTCTACATACAGGTGATTGTAAAGGAGGAAAGAGACGCCTACTTCTGCAGCCCTTAAGGGAGCACGGCACAGAACGCGCGTTTGTTCTCCGCCGTGCGTTCACTCCCTGTGAAAGCGCGCGTGCCTCGCGCCCTTTCACTCGCACATACATAGCAAATTTGTAGAGAGCTATACGGAGTAATGATAGTAGCTTTATCAGCTGTATAAACTTGGACATGCAGCAGCACCGGCAACACGCAGATCTGTTGTCGACGCCGTCGGCGTTTCGCACGCGTTCGCACAAAATGCGTGCGGCGTTGGTGAGTGTTGCCGGAGCCTCTGATATAAATAGGCACTTGGTGCCGCAGCTAAACGTCGCCTCAATCCCCCCCCCGACCTTTCACGCGTCGGAAGAAGGCGCGTTTGCTCTACATACAGGTGATTGTAAAGGAGGAAAGAGACGCCTACTTCTGCAGCCCTTAAGGGAGCACGGCACAGAACGCGCGTTTGTTCTCCGCCGTGCGTTCACTCCCTGTGAAAGCGCGCGTGCCTCGCGCCCTTTCACTCGCACATACATAGCAAATTTGTAGAGAGCTATACGGAGTAATGATAGTAGCTTTATCAGCTGTATAAACTTGGACATGCAGCAGCACCGGCAACACGCAGATCTGTTGTCGACGCCGTCGGCGTTTCGCACGCGTTCGCACAAAATGCGTGCGGCGTTGGTGAGTGTTGCCGGAGCCTCTGATATAAATAGGCACTTGGTGCCGCAGCTAAACGTCGCCTCAATCCCCCCCCCGACCTTTCACGCGTCGGAAGAAGGCGCGTTTGCTCTACATACAGGTGATTGTAAAGGAGGAAAGAGACGCCTACTTCTGCAGCCCTTAAGGGAGCACGGCACAGAACGCGCGTTTGTTCTCCGCCATGCGTTCACTCCCTGTGAAAGCGCGCGTGCCTCGCGCCCTTTCACTCGCACATACAGCGTTCGGCGGCGCGCGGTGACGATTTCATCTCTATTGACGTCATACGGAACCTCACGGCGACGGCGACGCCGACGGCAGAAATCTGCTTTGGAGTGTTCATATAATTGCTATCGCAATAAAAGGTGAATTGCTAAATGTTGATACAACTCGCATTAGGTGAATTCACTGCAGTAGAGTCCTCCATCCAACCCTTAATTATCATAACTTCTGGGATAGTTTCCCTTTCATGAGAAATAAAAAATGGCACAATGCCCTAGTGTAGACACAGGCATCCACTGATAACACAATGTTACTGCTTTCCCAGCTTGTCAATGCAAACGACTACACAATGTAGACGTGTGCCTGCCATCAGTTCTTGCTTGTTAAGCCCCCAATACAGTTGGCCACAAAAATTCACAAGGCAAGTCCCACCACAAGTGAGAATTTCTGCTCTGTTAAGGCATAGCACTTTGAATTTAATGCATCACTGTGCAGGTTGCAAAAGCTATTACAAATCAATTCTTTGAATTCAAGGCTATGTGCCTAGACTTTGCATCAATTCAACTTTGTTACAAATCCCAAGACCCGTGACCATTTGTGGCCAACTGCATGCCTAATCTGTAAGTGATACAACAGTATAGTTGACTTCCGTTAATTCGACCCTGGCTGGACCAATGAAATTGATCGAATTATCCGTCGGGTCAAATTATAGAAGAGGCAGAATAAACACTCAAATGCACTGCTGATTCATTTAGCAGTACTTGCCTGATTATAACATGTCCCCGAATCAAGTGCGCATTAACTTTTTATGAATTCAAAGTAGAAAACTAACATGTACCCGACTTTTAGTGAAAAAAATTTGGCAAAACTTGAAACCAACTAACTTCATTTCCGCATAATGGAAATTCATTTAAGCTTAATGCCCATCGCCATCCCTTCCTGACAGCACTTTAGTACTGTCTATATGAATCACAACATGCCCTCTATACAGTCCTTCACAAGTTTGATACTCTGAATTTATTAAACGTTTCCACAACAGTCGTAAGAAGAATGGTGGCCCACACCTACTAGACCAACAACTTCGCTAGTTCATCCTGCAGTGCACGCAATTTTCCGGAATGCTAAAAAACACGTGACCTGACTTGTTGCCGCTACCTTAGCATGTAAAATAACTTTGTAATAACTTTTCATAATTGAAGACTGAAAGCGGCATGCCATCACCGTTATGATATGTGAGGACTTCATCTGTTGCCATCTTGTAATGGCAAAGGCTAGGCTGGCTGTGGCAGTAGACTTGTGAACGTGGAGGCAAATTCCAGACCCATTTTATTATAAATATAAAAAAAGCAAGCATTAGAATACATAAATGCTATAATAATTCATTGGGAGCTACCATTTTCGCTTGAAAATCTTCCTGAGCAGGCTGAAAATAGGCGTTTTCAAAGGGAGATTTCAAAGGGAGCCTTGTGTTCGACACATTCACTATCCCCTAAGCACTACCAAGAGATGCTGCCGCTATTGGAATTATTATTGGGAGTCAAGCGCATGAATGCTCACCAGCCGAGTTCGAATTAATTATCTGGTGAAGGTCAATTTTATGATCTAAATAATGAACGTTTTGGCCCACAAAAATGTATGGGTGCAGGGTGAAACACCTTTGGTTGGGACCAAATTAACCCAAACAATTTAAATGATCAGAGTCGAATTAATGGAAGTCTACTGTACAAAGCTGACAATCAAGAGGGCACGGCCCCACTTTCCCCGCCAATGGACACAATAAGAGGACACAATGCTGGGCACTCACCTCGTGGTAGAGAGAGGACCAGGTTTTCGCTGTCCTCTTCCAACGCACATATGGGCTCAAACCCGCTAATGTCAAGGTAAGGCACGTCTTCGTCATCATCTGCTTCGTCATCTCCCTCCACTTCTGTTTCCTCATGTTGACTAGCTTTGCTGCTCTGTTCATTCGTTTTGACGTTGGAATCCAACAAAGATGGCTTCACGACTACCACTTTACTTCCTGCCTTCTTCGGGCCGTTTTCTGGCGTCCATGCAACGTTACTTTTGCGCTTCACACCGATGACATCGTCTGCAGCCTCACTATCCTCGCTCTCAGATACTCTGAGTATCTTGCGCCCTCTGCGAGGTTTGCAAGCTGGCTTCGGGACCGGCTTCTCAGCAGATTCGTCGCCCTCGTCCTCATCATCGATGTCCGAGTAAGTGCCTGGCATCAACTCCTCTCGCTCAATGTCGGATTCGTTGCCAGTGGGGGTGTGTCCACGCTTTGCCCTCAGTCTCATCCACAGCACTTGCATGAGAACAGCAAATAGAAAAGCACATGTTATCATCATCATCAGCAGCAGCAGCAGCAGCAGCAGAGCAAGTAATGCTGGCTAAAACAAAGAGCCTGTGCCCTCCTTCTGTCCCACACCACACCTACTAGTGCACCTGCAAATTTCTTTGCACCATCATTCGATATTGTTACCTATACCATGACTGCAAACGCCTGGATTAATTTCGACCACCTGAAGTTCAATATGTTTTTAAGAGGCAATGAAACACGTTTTGAATGAGATAAGAAATTGCTCCCTATCTACAGAAAAGGCTACCATAAACATTTGATCACAATATTATTCCAATAATATCACATAAAATAGATCACTGCCACCCTTCTGCAGTTCTCAAAACCCTCACTCTTTTTCTACCTTAGGCAACGTCAAAAATGACATTAAATGAAGCACAATGGCCCATAGAAACAATGTGCTGTAACCCGTTTTGTCAACACTTTATCGTCCTTGGGCACCTTTGTCAGATGCTAGCCTTGAAAGGTAATGGTAAGTACACCGCCGTACAGAAGAGAGAGAGAGAGAAAGTGTGATAGGCAGGGTATTGGCGCTGCCCCAGCAGAGAGGAAACAGGGAAAGTAAACCTTGCACTCAGTATATCTCAGCTCTTATTCGAAAGTTCTTTACACATATATTCCAGCATGTTGCTCAAGAAAACCTGTCTCAGGGTTTTAACCTCTTCAGTGCTTTGGATGAGTTGGGTTCATCTATGTGTTTCTGGTAAAAACGGTCATGCACGAGCTATGCTCATCGGCGGTACTTGTTATTTTTACGATGCCATGGGCAAGCTGGTTTGATCCGAGTGCTTGTCATGCTACTGGTAGATGGCAGCACACAATTCATGGGGCAGTGCAAGCAGGAGCGACCTTAATTTGGCGGAGGAAGTAAAGCATGTTGGCAACTGGGGTCTCTTATAGTGGCACTGCCGACAGCTCAAGCTTCTATAGCTTCTTCACGAAAAAGAAAAGGTGACTTCAGCGATGAATCGAGTGCTTCCAAAGATGAAGGTTAGTATTCTTCGAGTGAAGAAGACAACGAGATTCTCGAGGCACTCGGCTCATCTTCTGAGAGTGAGTATCGCACAGTATATGGTATATAGTGCTTTTAAGCTTGAGTTTTGTTCTTGAGTTTGAGTTTTGGTAGAAATTTTGAATACCTAAACACTTAACACTGCAGACAAAACACTGTCTGCAGTGTATTTCATAAAAAAATCCTGAAATAAATAAATTTTGGTCAGAATTCAGGATAATAGAGTGGCACAGAAAAGGTTAATAATATAAGAACCCAAAGTGCAATGCCCGAACACTTTTGTATATGACATACATTGGAATGCGGCCACTACTGCCGAGAATCACTCGAAACCTAATATTCGGTTGTGAAATAGAATGGCCAAGCTCCCAGCCGGAGAGCCGACGTCATTCGCTCAAGTGCGCCTACGTAATTCGCAGTGTTGCGACGTCACTCATAGTGACGTGATTTTGAGAATTATTCAAGGTAACAGCAGTTATTTGTTTGGTCTGTTGCTTCAATAGACAAATTAAAGTATAGATAAACATAAAACTTCCATATCCAATGTGTGTGTGTGTGTCTTTGTATTACTTCATACCGTAGCGAGAGAGATGTACTTCCATTCAGTCTACTTGTTTCCACGTCGTGCAGGGAACAAAACTATGTCATTTTCTACCGTGTTCCAGCGCGGGAACATGCTCTTTGATCCGTTCGCATCTACCTCAGTGTTCATGTAGCACTGACTTATCATACCGATAGTCTGCTGCCAGCGGTACGACGACGCAGTATAACGTGGTAAGGATCCATGAGCCAGAGCAGCCTCTCCAAACATGCACGCACTGAGGGATCTATTTCGCAGAAGCAGCCAGACAAAGCATGTGTTTAGATGCACAGATCGCAAGATCGTTCACAGAGCAAAACAAAACAAATGTAACAGCTCGCAGGGGCTTGCATGCAACACCGTCACTGGAAGGGTGCCATGCAGCAAGAACGCAAAAAAAAAAAGAGAGAGAGAGACAGAGAAGAAGAAGGTGGGGAGACTGTGACGCAATCCTCCGGCTCCAGTATGGGATCAACTCCTATAAAAAAAATAGCTATAGCGTGAAAGTGGGACTTCCATGCCAGTTTGCTGCTTCCTTTATGCGTGGCACAAACTGTACAGGCTTTAGAACTAATAGCAAGAACTCATTCAAGTTCTGTTAACAATTTCAAGTTCCCAACTTTGCAGCCTAAAGTGAAAACCAAATGGAACAATGGCCAAAAATATGCACCACTGGACATCTGCTTTCACGAGTAGCCAAGTGGAGTACATCCAGGCCAAGATTACCATACAGGCTTCGTATAGGTCTCAGAGAAAGAAATTCAAGGATATTCAAGGAATTTCAAGGCCCTGTGAAACCTTCTTCAAGGGTGCCGAGCAGCATCCCATATAGCAATTTTTTACTATAACAATGTCTCCAAAACACTATAGCTAAACTTAGACATAACGAAGTTGGTAAAATCGGCACTTTACTTTCGTCATATTGAAATTGGACCTTTCATGAAAATAAGTACAGTCGCCAACAGATTTTTTTTTTTTTTGCATGGAAGGGACTGTAATACTTTTTGCATTATCGCTCAACTGGCCAAAGAAATGAATTTAATGAGGAAAAAATCATTTTTTTTAATTTGAGAGGGCGATTAAAGATACGCTTTACATCGATGGTACGAAACGAAGTCAGTGAACCTTTCCCGTATACTCTGGCACCACGATTAATAGCGTCGCCTGCAGTGGGATGACTTTGCACCCGCCGCAGATTACTTCAAAGACAAAGTGTGAGGGTTGCGTGAAAAAGGAAAAGCGAGCTGCTGCACCTGCTTTTGTGCCATGCACCCAATGTGGCAGGATTTCGCTGCATGGCCAGCCTCGCGCACGTCCACAGCTAAAGGAAACATCAATTAGTATTTTGAAACTGAGTACAGCCCTCTTTTGACATGAAGGCCAGAGAAATAATTTTTTGCCATGGATCATAGGTCTACATAACAAGTCCCACATCAAGCACATTTTTTTTTCTATGCAGTCGGTGATATGTTTGAAAGCTAATACTGTGTTCCCTTTAAGAGTGGACTGCACTGTACACACTGTCAGCATGTTTTTGAATTCAAAACACCACCAAGAGTGGTCAGAGAGGGAGAAGAAAGCCACTCACACTGAACGTCGCGCGTCCTCTTCTCAGTGATGCCGTGCACCGCCATGAAGGCCGCCTTGCAGACCTTGCGCCGTAGCTGTGCTGCACCCGACGCAGGCAACCAATACACCCACTTGCATCTGCCTTTCCGAGCAGCCGCGGCGGCAGCGGAAGAGTCCTCCTTGCTGGCCCTCTTGTTCCGCTCCCGCTTGGCCTTGCCTTTCGTGTACATGCGGCCCAGCAGCTCACGCAGCTGCTGAGTCGGCTCGAGGCGACCAAAGTCCGCGTGAAGTCGCTCCTTGTAGGTCGCCGCGAGCTTGTCGTACCGGCAGGTGCCCAGTCGGCAGAGACAGGCGTGGCGTAGGGGCCGCTGCGTGTGATAGGGCAGGCGTCGCCGAACCTGCTCCTTGCCATCTTCCTTGTTGCCATCGTTCCCGCCCTGATTGTCTAGGAATGTCTGCCACTGCTCCAGAACCTTTTCCATGTCCTCCGCGCTTGGTGGCTTCAGCTCGGCTACTTCCTTCTTGACCACCACAGCTTTCTTGGCCGGCGGCGCTTTGCGAATAATCGCGGTGTTGTCTGCTGTGGGCACATTTGTGACAGGCTGTTCTTTATAAGCAGTCCAGGTACTTCCCCGCTTCGAGCCATAATTGTGAAGAGCTCAATTAGCCATACCCAACATAACAGCTGCTATGCTAAGCGTGGAGCTGCAACGACTTTACGAGTATTGCATTGCTGGTTTAGTCAAGGCAGCCAATGCGGCTTCCTGACGGGAAAGTGCTTCGGCCCAATGTTCACAGATGAGATTCCAAGCAGCTGATTGAGGCAATCAGTTTCGGGAAAGCTGGTGAAGCATTACACTAAAGACAATGTAAACAAAAAGATACAAGAGAGGGGCAACAAGAACACAGTACACCTGTTGTCTCTCTTTTCTGCAGCCTCTAAGCTTACTGGTGATGTCTTCGACGTCTTGCGAGTCTACGGACAGTGTAACCACAATTTCAGGCAGTCTGTACTCGCAAAACACCTGAAACAACTCGCTCTTTCAAATCTGCTAAACAGCTGATATGAAAATACATAACCTGGTGTTTACAGCACACAAAGTAGGCTGGTCTGTCCGTTCTCAACACACGGCGGGCATGACAGTGTCCTATTGCAAGTGCCACCACTGTGGGTTGCAATCGCCAGAATGCCAGTCCGCACACACCAAAGGTGCAACTGGATGTAATGTGCTGATGCTTTGAACTCAATGCAAATTCCTGGCGCTTTGATTTGGCCCATGACAAAGTCAAGAGGAAGCAGCAATGAAGCCAAAAAGGAGAAGAAAACTCAAGCAGACAGAATGTGAGAAAAGAATGATACTCGTTCCTTCACGGTTTCACCATCTGGCCATTCGGTCTTTCAACTAAACAAATGGCAATTGTGAAATGAGAAAGAATCTTTGGCACTGGGCAACAAAAGCAAAACTTTTTTTCTTGTTTTGATAATTCTAATACCAACATATAAAATGTTTTCAACAATACCCAGCCTTCTTTAGGCGATGAAATAGTGGACAGGAATGGCAGCTTGATTACAAAAAGGAACAACTCAAAGAACAGACCAGAACGTAAAGCTGCAAATGCCCCCCCTCCCAGAGAAAAGAAAAAACTTAACCGTGCCTTTCTCACCACTGGCGGCCTTCGTGATCTTCAGAGCAGGCTTGGGTGGTAGTCGTTTCTTTTTGGGATCATCAATGTACCGTGGTGTCGGCGGTAAAGAAGCTGGATGCTGAGTCTAGAAAGAGAGAGCAAGCACACACATAAAATAAGTTTGTGTTATCGTGCCCTCAGCCTAAGACAGCCATCGACTGCCATAAGTGAATCAGGGAACACGAATGAAATGTTGAGCAAAATAACAAGGGCCCAAATTTACCTAAGCATGTTAGAAACTCCCCCTCCCGCTCCCGTGAGCCATGCTTTTCTGACACACGGATGCTGGCCAGAAGTAAAGATACGAAAGCCAGGGAAATGATATGCATTTTCTGTAAAAATAAATCATTTGTGAGTGGCACCCAGCGCCATTGCCTTCTCTTGTAAAATAGTTATAATGAATTGATACCAACTTGCCCAACAATAAGTTCTCTTAATCAATATACCGGGTGTTCAAAATTAAGCTTTACGGAATTATTTTAAATCGTCTGTGGCAGGTAGCATAACTCTTATCCTTGAGCTGGGTTATTTGAAGAGGCGGACATTAGTAGCACGAGAAATCGAAACACATATTCAACTAATGAACAAGAATTCACTAATTAACTTCTTAGTTAATTACTTTACAACACATATTGCAATTTACGAGTTGTAGCTGGTGAGCTTGTCAGGCATATCCACTTGGAATGAATTTCCAGAATGACACCAGTTTAAAGACATGCATCAAACTTGCCGTAAAAATGCACTGTTGTTCCACTTACTTTTTTTACCAAAATGCTGTTATAGTGCATTGAAGCACAAAAGTAACTGGAACGCCCATGTATTTCACCCCACACATTGAGAAATAATATCTCGAAACTGGTGTCATCCTGGAAATTAATTTTAAGTGGATCATCATCATCATCATCATCATCAGCCTATATTTATGTCCACTGCAGGACGAAGGCCTCTCCCTGCGATCTCCAATTACCCCTGTCTTGCGCTAGCGTATTCCAACTTGCGCCTGCGAATTTCCTAACCTCATTATCCCACCTGACTTTCTGCCGTCCTCGACTGCGCTTCCCTTCTCTTGGTATCCATTCTGTAACCCTAATGGTCCACCGGTTATCCATCCTACGCATTACATGGCCTGCCCAGCTCCATTTCTTCCGCTTAATGTCAACTAGAATATCGTCTACCCCCGTTTAAGTGGATACACCTGACAAATTCACCGGCTAATAGGCAATATGTGTTGTAAAGTAATTAACTAAGAAGTTAATCAGAAAATCTTTGTTAATTAGTTGAATATGTGTTTCTATTTCTCATGGTACTAATGTCCACCTCTTCGAACAACCCAGCTCAATAATAAGAATTATCTTCGTTGGTTTGTTCTGGGGTTTTACGTGTCAAATCCAGTTCTAATTATGAGGCACGCCGTAGTGGAGGGATCCGAATTAATTTTGACCACCTGGGTTTCTTTAACGTGCACTACAACGCAAGCACACGGGCGTTTTTGCACTACGTCTCCATCGAAATGCAGCCGCCGCAGCCGGGATTCGATCCCCCGATCTCGTGCTCAGCAGCGCACCTTAGCTGACTGAGCCACTGCGGCGGGGTATTAAGAATTATCTTACCTGCGACAGGCGATTAAAAAAATTCCTTAAAGCTTAATTTTGAACACCAGGTGTGTATATATATATATATATATATATATATAGAGAGAGAGAGAGAGAGAGAGAGAGAGATGAAGGAGGCGGAGGGTGGTAGTGGTCAGCAGAGGCACAGCTTCGGTTTCGGTAGTTTTTGAATGAGTCGCCAGAAAGTGGGGGGGAGGCTTGTTTGGTAGTGAATGAAAACTTGAAATCCTCAGATCGTGGGAGGGCGCTTGCACGGGTGGGGGTGTCTGATAGGTATGTTACGGTAATCAATACCATGCAATGCTGAACGTATAATGGTCTTGCTAATGGTAATGCGGTAAGTTAATGATGCAGCAGTACAGTAAAGTAATAAACAGCTGCAGTGACATTATATACATAAAGCAGCAGCCAAAACTTCTCCAGTCACAAGACGCTCAATAAAGTCAATAATGATAATATATAAATTCACTATAGCAATATTCCCTATAGCAGATGCTGGATTGTGTCCACATGTAGAAAAAAACTATCATCATCAGCATTTGCTTTGGCTCCATGTGCGCGCTTTCCTGCCAGTTGTGCCTTAGCCCAGGTGTCAAAATGGATGACGGATGGTCCATTGTTATAGCCCTTGCCACCACCGATGGCGGCACATCCCACCAATCGTTGTGCCCCTTTGTCTCATGACGTAGAGATCGCGCAGCGCTGTTATCAGCAGTTGCCCTTTGGACTCACTATGGGACAGACCCTCGTTTAACCACATCTTCCAGGATCCTGACATCAGGATCTCGATGATGCCTTGCAGTGTACCGCGGCTATGAATGCTGTGGCTCATACGCTAGATTACGACGATCGGGCGGACTTGGCACAGCAAACGCATTACTTGGCCATCGCACTTCGTTACAGTCCCTGCAGCGAATATTCTCCATCATCACTATATCAACGCCGAAAGTTATAGAAAATGGCGCCACGTGCTTGCAACACCAGCCTGCTTGTTTTTCGCCTGCTGCCTACACTCACTGAAACCGTAGTGTAGAAAGTGTAGTTTTCATGCTACACTACAGCTATAGAAAAAGGTCTTCGTGTTGGTGGGCAGAGCTATATTTTACACTAAGTAAAAAAAGGTTGTGACTTCCTACACTAGCTACACTCGTGTAGCCAGTTTAGGTAAAAAAAAAAAAAATAGCCCTACTGTCAGCGAGTTCATTGCTAATCACACCACAATGACTAGGCACCCATTGAAAAGTGATCACGTGGCCACCTAGCTCAGCACTGTGATGAAGTTTGGTCATTTCCAGCAGAAGCAGGTAATATGGTTCTTTCTTTAAAAAGCATTTTAGCACCTGAAGCGCTGTGAAGACCAATTATTTTATATATAAATTGGGGGATGACAATTAGAAAATCCGGACTGTTGTAAATCAAAAGCTACAATAGATAGCTCTGAACCGATTTCGGATCTGATATCAGCATAATTAACTACACTATGTGGGGATGCTCGACTCTCATGTGTCCCGTGATGTTTTCTCCGCATGGCTCTTGCGTCTCCTATAATCCGGCTTCTCCACGTAGCTAAGCGCCGTTGGCAGTCAGTGTGGTTGCAGCATATTATGAGAGGTGGCATGAGTGCTGCACTGCTAACGCCACCTAGCGGAGGAGTTACTAGGGCATGAAAAGTAGGCCCTTCCTCTTTGCCTTGGGCTCAACGAGCTGCGTGGACCTTTAGCGTGGGACCGCCCTGAGAACGGCTTAGGAGCAAGACACCGGAATGGACGAACAGGATCGTTTGAACACGACCGTTCGAACGCACTACTGTTCGCGTGACCGTACATGCAAACGATTAGGCATTGGTGTCCAGCATGGGAGCGAACATATTCGCTCGGTATCCAGTTGCGTTGAGTCGGACTTTCAATTTGTCGTGCGCCCATAGGCATGTTCTATGGGTAATAATTCGGCTGGCTAGATTGGTGTAAAAAAAAAAAGCCGTAATAAATGCCCTTGTGATTGTCTGCACTAATGTGTTGCCATTCCTTTATCCCAAGAGCACATTTGAGACCCCACAATTCACACACCGAATTTCATCGAATTAGCTTAATAAACAACGAAAATGGGTTCCATTGCCACTTCCCGCCTTACCTGCCACTTACAGTATAATTAAGGGTACTCACTTTTATGAGCGAAACGTTGCCATCCAGCTTCGCTGGCCGCACAGCGCCAGTCCCACTGGCGCCACTGATGGGTACTTGAACCTGCAGCGGCGGTTGTGGCAGCCTGACAGGAGTACTTCCTCCTGCGCCAGGCACTTGCACCTGCAGCGTTGGCTTCGGAGGAAGCGAGAGGGTTGTGGGCGTGGCTGGCGTGGAGGCTGTCGGAACAGGGGGTCGCACCACGGACATCTGCTGGGGGACGCCTGGCCGCATGTTCGATGCCATTGGGGCGCGCACCAGTGTCGTTCCCGGAGGCAAGGTCAGGGTGGCACCGCCTCTTGGGAGCGTCATTGGTGGTGGGGCACGAACCATGCGGACCTTGAGGAAGAAACGCCAAGGAGGCTCAACATTAGGCTGGTTGTTTAAGAACACCACACAACATGCTTGTTACACTCTGCAGACAATGATGGTGCTTCATTGAGTGATTGATTCAATCATTCATTGTATTTAACATCCCGAAGCAACACTAGGGCTATGAGGAACACCGTACTGGACAGCGTCCAATTAATTTTGACCACCTGAGGTTCTTTACCAGGAACCTAGTAAGTACACAAGAATTTTTCCCTTTTGCCATGGTTAGAATGCAGCTGCCGTGTGATGGCAAAGAAAGAATGCGGGAAGCTTTCTTTGTGCATTATGTGTATGCACATAATGCACAAACATAAATAACATAAACAAATATTTCCCCTCATCAGCATATCGCAATGATGTGAGGGTTGCCGTCATCAAGCAGTGGAGCACAATCACAGCACTCGCACAATTGCAGCAACTGTACACACAGATGATGATGACCCAGACAGATATGCATCAAGCAAGCAAAAGGGGGGGGGGGGGGGGGCAGACCACACATCAGCAAACGCTGTTGTATCTCAAGTTGGACACTGCAGTTTCATAGAGCAGGCAACATCACGAAGGGTACAGAGACTGCTCATCCTTGCTGAAATGTTGGCTTCAGCAACATTCCTACTTCAACTACTGCTCATCACTTCGAGCCTACTTTTTCAACTGTGAACTTCTGTCTCATTTGAAAAATAGTGAGTCATATATGAAAGACAGCTGTAGGTATGCATTATGTAATTCGATGCAACATTAGGTCTTGCATGTTTATGCATCAAAATATGAAGCACAGCAGACTTTTGTTAATTTGACTCCGATTAATTCAATTTTTCATTTCATTTGATACCGACTGAAAGTCCCATCCAGTGCCCATACATTTCTATGGACCCAAATTATAATTATTTCAATCATGAAATTGGCCTTTGCCAGATCATTCAAACTTGACTGCTCGGAATGCAGGCGCCTGACCTTGAGTCAATGGTCAGGCACGTGGCAGCTTCAATAGCAGCTGCATATTGTCTTGGCAGCACTTGGGGTACAGCGAATGCATCAAACACACATCATCTCCTGTAGTAAACAGCTATTTTAAGCCTGCCTCAGGAAGATCTTAAAGTGAAAAGGGTAGCTAAGAATGAATAATTACAGTATTTATCTGATCATAACACACACCTTTTTTACACAAATTAAAAAAAAGGGGGCAAGTTTGCACTCTGTTGTGCAAAGCTTAGGCACAGCGAAACTGTCGATCCTCAAACCTTACTGGCTGCTACTGCTAGGTATTAACTTTAACTACGTATGTAGGGAAGGTATTTTCGGAGGTACCTTCCCTTTCGCAACATTTCGCGTGACTAGCGCTGGACGCGTCGGCGCGTACGAGCGACAGTGTTCCTGGCATGCCACAAACGCAGGCAGGCTAACCAAGGTTGGCACAGTGCCAAGAACGCTATCGCTTGTCGACGCCAAACGCGTTGGAGGCTAGCCGCTCGATATCTAGAGAAAGTTGACACGACTAGGCCCATTTATGGCAAACTACGAGGCCAAGCGCATGCATACTGGGCGAAAACTATGCACAGTGTACGGGTGGCGCACAGCAGATGGCATGCCAGGATGACGTCACGGCGCATGCGCAGTAGCACGAAGCTGGCGGGACCTCGGCGGAGCTGTTTCTGTGGCGGGCGAAGCGAGCGTGCACCTGCGCCGGCGGTTACTAGGCAAGGCGAGGCGACGTCATCGCTACTTGCTTCGGCGCATGCACGGCTAGATGAGGTTGGGCCAGGTGATGCGCAGCTGTGGCTTGGTTGTTGCTAGGCAATGGCGCGGGGTTTTCTGCGGACTTCAGACATTTCTCCTCCAGCTTTAACAGCTTTGCTGTTAAAAAACTGGCTGTGCAGTGCAATCCAATACAAAACTAAAACTAGTGTATTCAACAGGCAACTGTCAGAGCCATCCTAGCCAGCATAATCTATGGTTGAAAAGATGGCGACCATGAATAGTGACTGAACAAGTTCTCGCATACAATCACGAGAATGCGTCACTTTCAGGCTGATGACAAAAGTACATTCAAACAATGTCATTTTACATGTTAAGCTAGCGGCAATAAGTCGCATCCCGTAGGCTGAAGTAACAAGTGGTTAGTCTAGGCATGGGCCACCATCTCATTTGCGATTGTTGCGGAGTCGTTTGATTAACGCAGAATGTCAAACGCGCTATGGACTGTATGAAAGGCGACATAATGTGGTTCTTCACAGACAGTGATAAAGTACCGTCTGAGAGTGATGACGATTGACATTAACTCATTGCTTACTAGGCTTATAGAAATTGATCAATTTTATCTACATTTTTTTCTACCCTTTAAACATTTCTATTGAAATTCTTCTACAAGCAACGCCACGTACCATCTGAAATGATGGTGCCTTATGGCTAGCCTCCAAAAGACAAGTGCAGTAAACATGTTCCGCTTTGTTGATGACCTCCTAGTATTTTTTTACCGGACTAACCACACTGACCAACAGTTACCTGTAGACAAGATTTTTGACTTATTTCGTACTGAGATGAAATCTTTAGTACTGTGATCTGAGTTACCACCTGACAATAAGTTGCGGTTCTTGGGCATGGAATTCAACTTTAGGTTCGACCACATGTGCTGGCATTATAAACTCCACTTGTGCAGAAAGCTCTTACCTTATACGTCTGCCCATCCAAAACTGTTACACGAAACATCGCTCATTCCTGTCTGAAGGCAGCACTAAACCGGTCTTGTCATCATCAAATGATAAGTAACTTTTATGCCTAGTGCAGCGGCTACAGCATGCTGGCTATCCGACAGCATAGTTAACCTCCATAGTGGAACGGTTATTAGTCACTATGAGACGGCAAATAGATAGTGAGGTGAGTAATGATCCAAACCATGAATATTGTGGTTTGGCTGTGATCCCATACATGCATGAAATATTGCATAGGTTAAGAAAGATTGCAAGAAAAATTGGAATAGAAGTTGTATTCACTGCACGCACTAAACTCTCTGCTCTTTGCTGTAGAGTGAAGAAGTCCAAAAAAGCGCAAATGTGATGAGACACATACATAATCTTTTATTAAATGCACATGTAAAGTCATATATAAGATACAGTTTTCATGCAGGCACTGCTACACATGGCAAACTGGCTGATGTTAATGATCATTTATGAGAACACGCTTACTTGCTCAGGGGCTCAGTCGCAAGTCACCTGGCAGATCACTGCAGAAACTGTGGCTGCACACCATATCTTAAAGATGTACGCCCCAGGGATGCTACCCAGAGCAACGTGCTCGTGAAATACATGAAGCTTTCCTAATACACGAACATGGCGATTCATGTGTAAGCGTGCCCTCTGTTACATTGCAGCAAAAGGCACCAATTATCAAATGTATTATAAACAGTGGCATGTCATTTATACATTTTTGTAACTTCCTGCGCTTATGAATTCCTATAGTACACAGTCGAGTCCCACTACAACGAAATTCATGGGATACGTGGACAATTTTGTTGGCGCGGCAAAGCCGCGAACGAAACTGCAACCATCGTCCGAGAAATCCTCATGATGGTGTGGGGGCAAAGGTTGAGACGTACCAAAGGCAGTCAATAAAATATCAAATTCATGAGAATGCATTTTGCGCTGCTGTTACATACATTGCGGCCGGCGCCTAACCCAACGCGCGTGCCCGGCCATTCGCGAAACACTCATTTTGCGGCACATGCACTGTCACAATGAAGCTGTTTGAATTATCAGAATTTCATTGCAGACTTATGACAATGTCGCTTGTGCTTACCGGAAGTTTTATTTACAGAAGTCGGTCAGCCTGGATTTGCGAGCACATGCTCCGCCCAGACAAGTATCACCTAGCAACGAAGGCGCGTCTCTTCCTTCTTTTGTGCTCCTTTCTGCAGCTGTAGCCGGCCGCGAAAAAAATGTAACCTCTGTATTGCGAGGATGCTGCACGGTCGCACTTAGCACTTTCCAGACGGTGTCGTTTACGCGCGCTTGCACTTTGGAACAGTCCAGGTGTTCGCCTCAAGCAAGACAGTGTGGTGTCCACGGCAAGAAACACTGCGCTTTGGAGGCGACATGGAGCTTCCATTTTGTTGGTAGTTTTCTCAGCGTCGGCTTCCGTTTTGCGCGCCAGCGAAGCCTAGGGAATAGCAACAGCGCTGGCCAATAGCAACAGCAGCGAAATTTTTGTGGATAGCTCATATGGTGACAACTTATGAACAGATGGGTTTATGGGTGGAATGGTTCATTTCGGGGCTTTCACTATGACAACCTTTCAGAATAATGAAAATTTGCCGCGGTCCCCTGAAGTTCGTTATATTTTCACGGGCGAAACAACAGAAATAGCCAGGAGTCCACGTCTTTACCGGAAAAGGAAAAACGTCCTCCTCTTCTTCCAACCCCTGTAAGGAATGAAGCGACTGCGCGTCCGCCGGTTGCGATTTATTGAACCAACTGGTCAAAGATGGCACTAGCGCAAGCCTTCGCCTCACGCGTTCTCTCCTCTTTGTCGTCTTCAGTTTTCATCACACTCCCGCGGCCGCGTTGCCTGTGTGCGCTTCCAAGAGGTAAAGCTGCTGTATAGGACGTCGCACTTGCTGGTCGTTCGATAGTAGTATTAGGAAGGACCGCGCAATACCGTCTCTTCCTTGAAACGCCTTAACGACGCGGCCCATCTTCCATGCCATAGGCGGAGTGTTTATGTCCTCGACGACAAGGTTGTCGGGCTGTTAGTTTGAAGACAGCATCGGCTTGCTGTGTTGAGCAGAGCATATGAACAAGAGGTACCCTTTCTTCCTCTTGTTTCCAAAGCCGCAGAAGAAGCTTTTCTGGATACTGGACTCGTCGTCGGGGCGGCTGCACCTGCCAGGGCAGCTGCACGTAGCGGTCGTTCTCAGTGACAAAATTGCCATCCTTGCTCGAAACTGTCGTGATGGTGTACTCGTGACTGCAGTTCCGAGCAGTGCATCTCTGGTGATGTTCAGTCTCCTCAGTGCGGCGGCGGTAGGAGGAGCGGTGATTTTGCAGCAGCAATTTCCGTGCCTCCCACATTTTGTTCACGAACTGAGAAGAATGTACTTCTCACTGTCGAGGTTGGCTTGCATCCTGTGAGTGGCCTGTGACGTGCGATCTGGGCGCGTTGCGCGTTGACTGCTTTGGCCTCGTGCAAGACTGTAGGGGTAGATGAGAGGTTCAGCAACTGGTCTCTTGGGCATCCTCGTCGAGTGTGACCTTAATATCTGTCTTGATTCAGGTGACCTCACTCTTTTCAGGGGCTGTTTTTCGACTTCTCTGTCACATCACTCGTCCCTCGGCAGTTTTCGTGGAGCCTACTCTCTTGCTTAGCGAAAACGCTGTTTCCAACAATGGTAGATTTCATCATGTGCTTGTAGTTGTTCTCTGGAACTTTGAACGAATGGTCCACCTTGGTGTGTACCGCGTTGGCGACTCGTTCAGATGTCGCATGTCGACGTGGTCGAACAGGCTGGACTTAAATTTCGAGCATGGGATGGAACGAGGCTGACTGAGGTAGTCGGCGCTCATTGGTGTCTTCTCGGTGTCGGTGATGCCTATTGCATCGAGTCGCCACATATCTGTCGGGTCAGCAACGTCATGTGCTGTTTGCCCATTCGGCTCACACGCAAGGAATAGGGCAGATGCGCTGGAGTTCCAATTAGGCAAGGCATTGGTGGGCCTTACTGGATAGACGCCTTGCACCAGCCAACCGAAGACCGTCTCAACCGCGCATAGATCGCTGCTTAGACGTTCTATTCTTCCGGTCACTATGCGCCAATAGTAATCTGATCCTATAAGGACACTGATTGTCGGTATCGGCCGATCGCCCAGTCGATTCTCATCTGCAACAAACATCTTGCGTTCATGGAACTGTGTGAGCAGATCTTGTCCGATGGCTGGAGTCTTCACGGTGCAGACTTCCGGTACCTCCAACGCGTCTACGGTGACATTGCGGGAGTCGAACCGACTATGAAGTTCGAGCTTGACGCTTCGACAGCTGCAAGGGCGGGAACACTTAGAAGTGCCAAACGGCCAGAGAGAGAGGTCTTCTGTCCCGAGGGAAGGCAGGTCGAGCCTTTTGGACAAGTCGCGTCAAATAAAGGTTCTCTGGCTGCCGGTGTCAAGCAGTAGTCGAACTAACGCGGAATTGTGTTTTCCGGACGGCCGTTTAAACTGTGGCCGTTTGCTTCAAGACAGGTGCAGACGTATCACTACTAGCTGGAGCACTTGTCACTGGCGGCTTGACACTTTTTGTTGAATCATGGTGGACAAGTGGACCACTGGTCTCCGGAGACGGGTAGTTGCGATGTTGGTTCCATACGGTGCAAAGTACGGAAAGGTGACGTTTAGAGCATAACTTGCACTTGAGTCACGTGGCGTTGCGGCACATTCGTGCTACATGGCCGTCTCTGCCGCATTTAAAACAACAGTTCTTTCCAGCAAGCCGGCGTCTGATCTCGTGGGCTGACAATGTGGCGTGGCAGTCCTTTATGGTGTGGTCACGGTTATCGCACAGTACACAGCAGGGATGGTCGTTCGATGCAAATCCTGTGGCCAAGGCCACAGGATCTGCAGGCCATGGTACCGGAGGTAGTAGACAAGGTTGGCATCACCCGTGTCCCGCATAGGTATTTTTCGGTAGGCACCTTGAACGGGAGGCCTGGCTCTCTTCTCTGCTCTCGACTTGCACCTGCAGGAACTTCATGACCTTTCGCACCTCCTCTTGCTGCGACCTCGGAGTAGCCCCCCGTCATCGGTCTCAGTCTCCTTCATGCGTTGACGGTAGAGAATAGCGATATCTTCGGGAAGCGATCGCATAAAGACGCGATGAAGGATCACCGTGTATTCTGACGCTGGAACCCCGAGGCCGTCGAGGCAGCTTGTACGAAAGTGCACCTCTTCGTAGAGTTCCCGCAGCTGCGATACTTGAGAAGAGCGATCAATGGGCGCGATGGCAAGTAAATAGTCGATGTGGTTGTCAAGGAGGGCGGTATGACGGTCGAACCTCTCTCGGAGCATTTCCACTGCTACAGCGTAGTTCGCTTCCACAAGACGCACACCTTTGATTGCATGCTTCGCTGTTCCGGTTAAGTAGGATCTTAAGTATGAAAATTTTTCAATGTCGGACAACTCGCGGTTGTTATAGATAATGGCCTCGAAATGTTCCCAGAAGCCCTGCCACTCGCGAAGTTCACCGGAGAAAACGGGTACCTGTAGTTTCGGTAGGGCAACTCGGTGTAACGGTGCTCGGGAAGTTGCTTGAGTGGAGACGCCTTGGGTGGCGGTTTCGCTCGGAACACTCTGTGACGCTGTCTCCGGCTCTTGCAGCAGAACTGAGAATGAAGCGGACCGGGCTCATGGTGTTGCGGATCTTGTCGTGGTACTCCAGAGCGACGGTGACTTCCGCCTCATACTCATCACCATCGTCCATGAGGTCGGCAATCGTCTCGTTGAGCGCTGCTAGCGCTGAGTCTTTGTCCTGCAGGTCATCCAAAATAACTTGCAGGTAGGATGGTGTGATGCGCGACGGTGATATTTGTGGTGTGCGACAAGGTGCGGTGCATTCAAACAAGGAGCAGACGACAAGCAGTGCGCGCGCCGAGGCGAATTCCATGCTGATGGAAAACGACGACGCCGAAGACCGTCCGGTGCGTGAACACGTGGCGCAAGAAACAAAACACAGAAAAAGGCATCCAATCACAAAAGACCACGGAGCTTCAAGCAGCCAATGAGCGAATAACAAAACGGCCAGAGCGACAGAAAAAGCGAGCCACGCTGGCAGTAGGGGGGAAGAGTTCCAGAAGCGGCACCAGGAGAAGGTCGGCCACCGGATCGGGGGTTGAAGACGGCCGTCGGGTTCCGGACCCGAGCCACCAGGACTTCACCCGGCCGGGGCCTCTTGCCAACCCGTTCCTGGGTGTCGCCACTCCATCCGTTCGGGAACTGCTGCCCGAGGCCGGTGAGCGTCTATGCCCGTGGGCAGAACGAGAGCTGTCGGGCTACGGGCCCGAGCTCCACGACCAGCTGCCCGGCCAGAACGCCGCCGCCGTCAACCCGTGCTGCCAAGCCGTCTGCCTTCCTGGGCATCGCCACTCTGCCCGATAGTCAACTGCTGCTACCCGAGGCCGGTGAGCGTCTGCGCCCGTGGGCAGAACGATAGTTGTCGGGCTACGGGCCCGAGCTCCACGACCAGCTGCCCGGCCAGAACGCCAGCGCCGTCTTCCCGTGCTGCCGAGCCGCCTGTCTTCTCACTCCACACCAGAGCTGTGGGCCACGCACTGGTAGCCTGTACATGCCATCTCATATGAGCCATCTGCTGTGGCACGTACACGCTTGGGGGGTGATGAAAACTGAAGACGACGAAGAGGAGAGAACGCGTGAGGTGAAGGCTCGCGCTAGCGCCATCTTTAACCAGTTGGTTCAATAAATCGCAACTGGCGGACGTGCAGTCGCTTCGTTCCTTACATTTATGGTCCCGTGAAACCCAGGAGACGACTGGCGTCCTGCACCGGGGACGATGGATCGACTGCGACGCAGCAGAGACGTACTTCGAGTCGCTGCTACAAGACTCATCTCGTCCGCTACCGAAGCGCTACAAGCCGAGCATCCTTTGCCATCTGTGATGTAGCGTGACTGCAGACGGTTCTTCAATTGGGGGATAACCCCATTAAGGACAAAGCCGTTTGTTGGAAAACACACAAACTTTTAACAAAACTGAAACGAAAATTACCCCATAAAAACAAACACTTAAAACCACTATCACGGCACAAAACGTTCGGGCAGGAAGCAGGCGTGTGTGCGTACTGTATTCTCGACGCGAAGCAGCGGAGACGAGACGACGAGAGAAGTGGTGTTGGTCTCACCAAAGAAGGTCGTCGTATCGGACTGCAGAAGCATCGTCTCGATGCACGGTCGGGGTGGTTTGGGATGATTTTTTCCGCCAGCGACGCCAGCGTGCCCACACCGACATCGTATTTTCTGCGACACGGGGCCCTTAACGCTCTCGCATTAAAACGGCAACTGGCTCTCCGCAACAGTACTCGCAGTTTGCGGACACTGACTAAAATGAGAGAGCACACGCACAATGCGCAGCAGGTCACGGCGCCTCGGAGAGTAAAAGTGAAGGAGGGGCAGCCGGCACATGGTCGGTGTAGTCTGTTGCTCGCTTTTTTGCCTATCTTTGATTTCGCTGTGTGTGATGGCCCCAAAGTCAAGTTATACGCTTGCTGTAGGAGAGAGAGTTTATCTGCTCACAAAATGGAAATGCTGATCAGATACCAATAAACTTTGACCTACTGCAAACCTACTGCACAACAACACCTATAGAGCTTCTGCAATGTTTTTGTTGACCTTTTCCATTGTTTTCTCTGTCAACATTGTGCTCTCAATTCGTGGTCCATAGGCATGCATTTACTATAACAAGCCAAACTGCAATCTGGCTGCTTCTCTACACCTCGTTACTTTTCACTCATGCACCTGTCTCTCAGGATAGTAAGGTAAACAGCAGCATCACACACAAGCTTCCTGCACACAGCCCACAAGCTCTTGTGACCTGTTTGTGATTGCACAAGTCTGATTGCATGTGTCTTTCCTCTGATGCAAGAGGCAATCGGTCAACAATGAATACAATGTGCACATCCCTCTTGTGAAGCTGATGAGAAGCCATGTGTGCATGACTCGATTACAGATTTGTGGTTGTAAGGTAGGGAAATCTCTCTCACTGCTGCTTTGTTCAGAGTATGACTGCTTCAATATTTTTGTGGCGACAGCAAACAATACTTGTGCTGAAAGGCAAGTATGGTTCAGTCAACAATGCGTCTAAGTTTATACTTTACCTCTTTGTAAGGAGGCATGGTTATGACGATTTCCCGCCACTGGTAAAAAGAATACCATCAGTTTATGTGCAGTTGCCTGAAATTCGTTCAAAACACTAGAATCTGAAAGGTTAAGCATCGTCGCTCTTTATTACTTCCTTCTAACATCACTTCTTCAGTAATTACGCACGAGAGGATAGTTTTTCATTAGGAGCATGCACATACAGTCGATCCTGGATATATCAAACCTGGATATATAAAATTTTTGTCTATATTGAACAGCCTAAAAATCTACTTGAAAATTCCATGCAAAAGTATAGCACTGTACTGCGCTGTGCATGTATGAAACTTCCGTTCCCCGCCACATTCAATATATTGAATGTAATGCCTCACCCCTGCAATTGTGCATCTCCTAACACGGACGCGATCTCGCTCCATCGAATATAATTGCGCCGAAGCAACAGTGCCGTTTCGGCAGATGCTGGATATTGAATCTGAAGAGCAGTGCATGCCACAGAGGAAGAATGAGCAAGGTGCATGTTGCTGCAAGCAGCTGTTCGTTATCAGCAAGAGCAGATCACCACACTGCTTCAATAAGTGATATAGACTTGTCAGTTCGATTAAGATTCCACAAGAGTAGACGACACTCAATCATTAGGCTTCGATTTTACACTTGTGACTGCCTGCAGGCTGCCTGCAGGGTGCCAGAGCTAGCCAGAGCGCCTTTGTTTTTATGGGGTTGCTCCGCCCACCACGCAACGCGCCTCCGCCGCGCTTTTGTTTTACTCGGTCTGGACGGTTCTGGCTACCTGCGGGCTGACAAACATCCTTGACAAAATTATTCCTCATAATTTTGAGAGTGGCAGCCCACAACCAGATGTCACGAAACATAATAATGACAGCGCATTCCTTTTATCTCAAATCTTCTCGGGATATTAAAAATGTAAATCAATATCAAGGGTCAAACCTGAAAGTAATTTTACTGGCGCAGCAGGCTGCATATCTCCGGGACTGGACCACAAAAGCGGTTTGGAACATACCCGATACAAAAAAGTGGTGGTAAAGTTGCTAAGAAATATGTTATCTTCAATTACAGTAGAACCGCGTTATAACGAAGCGGGATATAACGAACTAATGGATATAACGAAGCAATTGTAATTCCCCTTGAAATTCCCATAGACGCCCATGTATTTAAAACCTCGTTTTAACGAAGCGAAAATTTCCTCACAATGGATATAACGAACCATTCTTTGTCCACAACGAGCATTTACTGATCATTTTGGTATACGTGAATTCAATATCTCATAGCGCGCGACGGTTTACGTCCCATCACTGCTGCGGTAATTCAAAACTCGCGCCTTGCGCTCCCCAGGAGCCGCCTGCCAACACGCGCGTGGGTGCGCGTCTCCCTGCCTCCCCTTTCCTCAGGAACTAATGGACTCGCCCGCGCAGCAACTCGCGCGAGCGTGCGCGTCAGCCGGCCTCCCCTCTCCTGTGGAACTCATTGACCCACCCGCGCATCTGACCTCCTCCTCCGACACGAGATGGACACGAGATGGACAACGGCAAACGTAAGCGCAAAACTATAACAATCGAGCAGAAGTCGGCAATGCTGAAAGCCGTTGAATCCGGCGTCAAGAAAAAAAAAGTGGCCGAAGATTTCGGCGTATCGTTGAGCACGCTGTCGACGATCTTAAGCAAGAGAGAAGCTATTACCGGCGCTGTTGCACGTGGCGTCAAAGGCGACCGAATGAAGCTGCGAGCCCCCGCCTTCGAAGCTGTCGAGAAGGCGGTGTTCAACTGGTTTTTAGAAATCAGAGCAAGCGGCACTCCTGTGAGCGGGGCACTTCTGCAGCAGAAGGCAAGGAACTTCGCGTGCATCATGGGGCACAATGATTTTGTGGCGAGTGACGGCTGGCTGCAGCGCTTCAAGGAGCGCCACGACATCGTCGGCAGGGCTGTCAGCGGGGAATCGCTATCTGTGGACCGCGAAGCTGCAGTGGCGTGGATCGAGAAGAACATTGGGCAGCTGCTCGAAAAATACAGCCCCAGGGATTTGTTCAACACAGATGAGACTGCCCTGTTCTATCAGATGTTGCCGCAAAAAACCTTGGCCCTCAAAGGTGACCGCTGCCAGGGCAGTAAGCAGAGCAAGGTCCGTGTGACCGTGCTACTTTGTGCGAATATGGACGGGTCCGAAAAGGTGCCGGCCCTCGTGATCGGCAAAAGTGCATCACCACGATGCTTCAAAGGAAAGCGGAAACTCCAAGTGAGTTATGTGTCCAACCGCAAGGCCTGGATGACAAGAGAGATCTTCGCACAATGGCTGCGTGAGTGGGACGAGCGGCTGGGCAAGCAGAACCGCAAGATATGCCTCGTCCTGGATAACTGCGCGGCCCACCACACTACCGTTGTGCTTAAAAACATTGAACTGTGCTTTTTGCCGCCTAACACTACTGCGGTTGTGCAACCCCTCGATCAAGGTGTGATCATGAACTTTAAGTCGGGCTACCGCAAGCGTGTCATCGACCGAATTTTGCTCAATATGAGCATGAAGCGCGAGACAACGATCGACCTGTACATGGCGATCGAGATGTTACAAGCTGCCTGGATGGCCGTCACTGCAAGCACGATCGCCAACTGCTTCCGGCATGCCTCATTTGGCGTCAGCAGCGGAGAGCCCAGCGAAGATCTCGGTGATGTCGCCAGTGAGGGTGCCGCGGGCGACCAGGCCCAGACGTCGTGGGACGCTCTCCTTGACGCCGGCGTTGTGCCTGACTGCGACACATTCTGCACGTACGTCGGTGCCGATGCTGACGCGGTGACAACTGAAGAGTTGTCAGATGCGGAAATTGTGCGCGCAGTGACGGGGGTGCATAATGACGACAGTGACGAATGTGTCGACACCCCGGAGCCTAATGTTGGCGAACCCGACGAACCGACGCCCGCACAAGCGCTGGATGCGACAGACCTGCTGCGCCGCTTCTTTGGTGCTCACGATGACGGCGAGGACGGACTCGAAATAGCGGCTGCAGCTGAAAAAGCAGTCATCCGCTTGAAGAAGAGTCGGCAAAAGTCTATTAAGGACTATTTTTCTTCGAAGTGATCTGCCAGCTGGTGTGCTGAATTTGGCGGAAATAAAGTGCATTGTTCTTTATTATTTTGCTAGTTTTTTGCCTTCTGACGGCCGTTTTGCGCTGCGCGGCGGGCTGCTGTGACATTCGGTCGTGAGTACATTCTCTCTTGCTGGCTAATTGTCAGTAGAAATGGATATTGGCTATAACGAACTAATGGTTATAACGAAGTAAATACGACTCCCCCTTCAACTTCGTTATAACGAGGTTTGACTGTATTAAACAAATAAAATTGCCTGACAGCAGGATTGAAGCAGAGGACTCCTAGCACAACAGCTCGATCCTCTAACCATTGGGACATGCCTCAGTAAACAGAATATACCGTAAAATTCGGAGCAAGCAAGTCGAAATTAGCAGCAAAGGTAGGGGGGGGGGGGGGAGGGCATTCGCGGAATGTCGCCAAAATTCTAGATGGCGACAAGATTTTCCCGCAGAAAAAAAAAAAAAAAAAACGCAGTGGGAATCGAATTAAAATTTCTCTTTAACATGAACTTTATTAAGCTGAAAATTTGTTAGTGCTGTTTATCACTCTCAAAACCATCCAAAGAACTGCAGAAATAGCGCATCGACGCTGCACCGGCACATCATTGTGACCGGCGACACGAACATTGGTTATACAGCTTTCTATTCCTGGCAAAATGATGTCCCCTAGAGTAAGGTGACACTAACAAGAGTTCCAATACAAGTGAAGCTCCGCTGCAGTGCATGGCTACCGACGGCGGACAGCGAACTGCAGCTCAGCCATGCTCGCATTGCAGCTGGCGGCGCCGCAAATATCAGTACGTTTTCTTCTTCGTGTGAACTTATTGCAAGGTGAGAGTAAAGCAGCAGCACGGTAACAAAACATTGCTGCTTGGGAGCGTCGGCGGTTCGTTCTAAAGCACCATCAGCTACAGATTCAAAGTGAACCCCAGAAAAAGCCTAGCGACGATAACGGTGGTGAGTGATCAGCGGCGATGAAGCGGCCGGCAGCACCAGAATGTAGCCACGACCACTCCTGTCGCCGAGTGGTCACGTCGCTGTGCCGCAGGGAAATTCTCTGTACTGTGTGACAGGCAGATCTCGCTCGCCGCAGTTCGCCCCGGTGCACCCGGGTGCGACCATGATTAGATGAAACGGCGCATCGCGGCACCCCGATGCGCACCGGTGCAATATGCCGAATTTGCCGTTATTTTCGTGGACTGGCTGTGGCAGGCCAGTGTTGCCTGGCGCAAAGCGGAGAGGGGGCACTCGCGCTGTTCCGGGAAAGTTAGAACGGCGCGGCAAATTTGAAATTAGCAGTGAAGTTAGGAGCGGGGGGGCTCTTGCACAGGTGAGGGTGCTTGCTCGGAATTTTACAGTAACACCCTTAAGTACTTCCCGCATGCAAGCCAGTGTAATCATACGCTTGGTACGCTTTATGAACACTCAGCGCAATTTTTCACCGTCATCAATTATTACACATAAAAATACTGATTTCTTTAGTTTCAGTATATTTTCTGAGGAAAATTACTCACATTAACTGTACATTAACTGTAACATGCTGCTATCACATTCAGTGCTTTGCCCTTATGGCAAAACTGTGAAAGCTGCGATCTGCTCATCTTTCCCTCCCAGAATGGTTGGAGGAATGTTTACATAGGAATGTGCGGAACTTGAATGTTCACAATTATGTTTAAAAAAAGAAAGAATAAAAAAAAGAAACCCTCAGCTTTCTATTTCTCTCTCACTTTTTTTTTCCCCGGTCCCACAGTTACCAGACAACTACTGTGGTGGCACATGAGAGGTATACAAGAGAAGGAAAGACTGTTTCACATGCTCATACTCTTTCCCTGCAATCTCCGGCTTCTCATACTGCGCAGGATTCATGTCCATCCATACTCAGTCAGCCACAACTTCATTGAAAGATCCTTTGGCTTGCCCAACATATCACACTCACCCACTAAGCATTCTGCTGTTTGTGTTGCATAAGTACAGTCAAACCTCAATATAACGAACCTCGATTGAATGAAATTTGATATGTAACAAACTATTTTCTTTTATCCATCTTTATTCCATTGAAAACAGTGTATATTTTTCTGCAACTTAACGAAGTAATTTCGTGACACAGTTTCGATGTAACAAAGTTCTTGGTCATTTCAAGCCTATATGGGTAGTAAATCTAGCAAAAAATTATCACAATGCCATCTGTGGCAAAAGTTATTTAAAGCGTCCTTCTGCATGAAAAGTTTGAGCGTCAAAAACGATGTCAAAGCGCACACGACACGGTAGGCAGGAAGCATCGTTGTGCTATTGGTCGCATTAGTAAACAATTTGCAGAGGCTGCGGGACACGCGGCATCTCACAGCGCTCGGACAAACATGAAAGCTGACGATTCTTTCTGCACAAGGGGTTGGGAAAGGAGTGAATGCGGTAATGTGAACATGCACGCGAGGTGACACTCCGTGAACTTAAAAAAGAAAAAAGCCACCAATATTCCAGTTTTTATAGTAAGTTCATATAAACTGATCACAGACAAATAATGGCTTCAACAACATGGTACCTGAGATCCTGTTGCCGTTGCAACCATCATGGTGGTAGCTCCAGCCGGTGTCCCAGTTGGGCTGCCAGATGCATTTGCAGGCATTAAGTTCGCTGGCACAGCAATGGTACCTCCAGGCACGGCTGCATGGCAGAGTCACGCATGTCAACAAGTAGGTACAGCTGAGCCTTGATACTATAACGAAGGGGCCCTTTCAATTAGAAAACAATGTGAAAACGAGATTTTTTTTCTTACAAAAATAATCCAGTGCTATGTTTTCAAGACGACGACACAGAAAGACATCTTTCAATAAACATAGTTGGAATCAGCACCCGTCTTGCCATGTCTTTCTGTGTCATCGTCTTGAAAAAGTAGCGCTGGATCTTTCAATTGGAGTCAGCGCCTGTCCTGTCCTGTCATGTCTTTCTGTGTCGTCATCTTGAAAAAGTAGTGCTGGATTACTTTCGTAAAAAAGAAGAAATGAGGCATCACCAACTAGCCCCGCAACGTGTTTTATTGAGTGAGAACAAGAATTTCATTAAAATTAAGGTTTCTACGTTTTAGCAGCCAAAAGCACTGCATGAACTCCTAGATCACGTCCGGAGGCTAAAACCTTGTCAACAAGCATATACAGTCGAACCTCGATATATCGAACAGCGCGGCGATCGCGAAATAGTTCGATATATCCAGAATTCGATATAAAAAAATCAAGTAAAAAATGCGTCAAAAACTTGTGGAAAACAACCAATGAACCAATCATGGTGCAGTAAGTACTCACTTGAGGATTCAAACAAAGCATTTATTGCGTCCGCTTAAAATACTGAAAAAGGGTAGCCTGCTTTTTGTTTGCAATGGCGTGTTTGACGACTGCGTCCTCAATGTAATCCAGGCGATCCACAAGTGATAGGCCGGTGCCTTCAATCGCGCCGCTCTGCGGCGCACAAGGGCCAGAGCAGCTATGACCTCAGCTGATGTAGGGAGCGGGGCATCATCAGCGCTTGCGGGATCCATCTCGGCAGCGTTTTTATTTGGCTGCTCAGCAGTAACTTTGGCGACGATCTCCACATCTGTCAGCTCTGCTGTTGTACCAGTGCTGTCGTACTCAATGTGCTCCTTGGTATGCCAAACGCTTCTGCGACGCTCGACTTCTTCTCGCCATTCTCGACGCGCTGGATTGCTTCTAGTTTAGCAGCAAAAGTCAGAGTCGTCCGTTTCTTAGCGTTTGCAGCCATCGTTACACACACCACGACGTGCGACAGGCCTAACTCCACACACACGAACACAACGAGGTTACGAGCGCAACGATCGATGCGACCAGGGATGCGACGACGGGGAGGAGCTAGTCCAACAAGTGCAGTGCGTCGACCCGTCGACGCTGCAAGGATGCGGCGTGCGCACGTCGCTACGTTCAAGTGGCGCTCTCGGCGCCATCGATGTGTGGTCGTAAATGCCCACCGCGCTGCCGCTAGTTTCGAAAGTGTTGCGGGAAAGCTCGCCGCCTGTCAACGGAGCGCGGGCGGTCTGGGGTGGCCGAGTTCGATATATCCATTATGCGTCAAACATCGTTCGAAATAAAAAATTAAAAATGCATGCGATTTCCCGCGTGATATAGGAACCGTTCGATATAGGCAATAATTCAATATATCCGTGTTCGATATATCGAGGTTCCACTGTATATGATACACTTATTTTTTATTTGTATAAATGTTTACCACTTCTATCTGTAATGCTTCAATGGCCCTGATAGTAACCAAATAGATCAAAATATGAAACAAAACATTGTGTCTCTAAGTATTGTATTGTAGAGACGAGGTACACAGGACAAGTACTTCAGATATTGAAGTCCTCTCTAGACATAGATGCCAAACAAATCACAAAAATAATCTAAGCTTTTGATATTAAAAGGATAGGGGACGCCTGCGTCAGCCAGGCAGAGGTCTCATTGTCAGACAAGCAATATGCATATCTGCTTAGCATGTGCGCTCTCCCCACATAATCTGTTATATTAAGTTTTTTTTTTTTTTTTTTCATGATTGTGGTCTTTTATGCCTTGTTAACCTTCATATTTGCATCTGACCCTGTGTTCCTTGGTTTCTATGTGTGTTGCAATCGCTTATATACAATCGTTTTCAATAAAATCTTCAGTTGAAAATACAGTGCCCATCCTGTGAATCTCATTTACGTCTTCGTCCTTTCACGATACAACAAAATTATTTTACTGTACCAACTCACTCAACTTTCGATTCTATTGTATCATAAATGAGTGTCAGCGACAGCTTTCTTATGTGACCCTGCCCTTTATCTCCATGCCAGCACATGACTCACGGCAAACGTTACACACGAAACCTGATTAAAGAAGACTTGGTATTGGCGGCGAGCTACACCTCTAGAACAGCTGGCACTGCTGTCGGTGATAGGTGATATGCTGTACGAGAGATCACGTAAACACAGCTGCCGCGCTGGCTGCATTGGCAACATCGGAAGTCGAGGAGCGAAACTGAGAATGAATGTTTTTAACTAGGGGTGTGCGAATATCGAATATCACGGAATCGAATATCTACTATTCGACCTTTCGATATATTTGAGGGAGAGACCTGCGCAGTGCCACAGTGTGCGCTGCGAAACCCCTCGTTCACAATGCCGTCCAAGTGAGCTTTTCACTTCCGTTTTCGGCGCAAAAGGAGCGCTGAGCGTGCTGCCCTGTCTGACACAGTAGCGGACTTCATCACTGGGAGCGCTGCCCAAGGTGGGGATCACACACACAGCGCCTGAACGCCGCGCCGGCCGGGGTCACCTCTGTCTGTACATGGTTTGTCCGGTTCGACAGGACCGATTGAAACAATGCCGCGGACAGAGAGAACGGCAACAAAAGTGGCACATATTTCATAAAGCATGTGTGAAGATTGGGCCGATTAGCCACTGATACGCATGCAGATCGAATTGGATAGCGGCAACGATCTTCACACCATTTCAACAGCCATTATCTAATCTGCACGCGTAACCTCAGGACCGATCACATGATGAGCCACTCGTATAAGCATACCAGGGACAAGCATTCCGTGGTGCCTTGCAGTGAATTTTCGTCACAGCCACACTACCTATGACATTAGGCCTAATCGGCATCTTCAGGCGTCGCTGACTAAAGCTAGTTTGGTGCTGAATCGACGCGGATCTATTCGCAGCAGCCGCACAACACTAGGAAAGCTGACAATGCCTCGCAGACAAAAGCGAGTGCACGGGATGGCAACAAAAGTTGTTCACGGCCGGCATCTTTGTAACACACGATACGGCAGCCTCTAGTTCCCGACGCCGTTCGTAGACACACATCGGTCTCTTTCGTTTTCTATCTTTCTTTCTTTCTTTTTACGTACAAGCATAAATGGCTAGGTGCACTGAAAGGCGTCGAAGAGTAGCGTGAAGCCGTGAAGTGTGAAACTCGAATTGTGAAGCACGCGGAAAGTACGATAGAGAGCGCTGAACACACAGCAAACTAACGCCATCTACGTTGAGCGAAGCAGGGAAGGAGAAAAGAGGCGAAGCTTCGCAGAGGAGAAGGGTAGGCAAAGCGCACTGGGTTGACCTCCTCTGGCAGTTGCTACAGGTTGTGTGTGCGCTAAAGAGCTAACGGGTTCATCTCATGATCGAGTTGCTGAGCGCCGTGTGAGAAGATTCAACTCGCACATACAGCATACGGCGCTGCAATGTCACTGCAATTTTTTAAAATTTTTTTTAGGTTCGAGCAACCCCGTCACAAGACTAGCTCTGGATTTAAACGGTGGGAGCGGAAATGTCATGGCTGGTTGCATGCATTTGCGCGGACGGCAGATGACGGAGGGGGAGCAAGGAGGGGAAGGGGGGGGGGGGGCATCGCACGATCTTTACACGTGAAAGGACGGCTTTACACGTGAAAATGCACGTGTGACCAGGCTATACCTACTCCCATAGCAATAGCTTGTTCGCTGCGTCTTTGCGCTAGAAAACTTAAGTACGCGCAAAAACGCGTACGGCTTTTTTTTTTCCGAAGCTTTCGTCTCCCTGCTCCCTCATACGAGAGGGTTGCATTTCCTGCGGCAAGTGCATGGGCCGCGTGTCTTCCGCTGTGTGCGAGCGTGCAGCCATCATTTGCCTTTACGTCAACAGATTCAGAATTGTACAGAATATTTCACGGCACAGCATAGATATGGCATGTGTATGCATTTTAAGTAGTGCATGCAACTCATTTCCGCTTCACTTACGCCGGTGCAAACAGGAAGCGGCCTTGTACCTCACAGAATCTCGACTGATTGGTGTACTAGTGATGCAGGAGTGAACTCCGGTCTTGTTCAGTGCATAGTGCACATGATCAATTTCTTAGGACACGTGAACTCCGACGAGAACTCTCAGCGCCTGCAACATGAGTTTACTTATGCTGTACTGCGCACAGCAGTAATTCATGCTTGTCGGCTGTCTGTTTCGTGCATTCTGTTGCGAGTCGGTGGAATTTCACTGCTGTCATCAACCCCTTCGTGTGTACATTGCTGGTTTGGGATTCCACAACAAAACAGCAGCTACCAGCCTTCCGTAATTGCTGGTTTGGGATTTAACAACACGACAGTAATTACCAGCCTTCCGTAGGGGCGCAATCGCAGACAAGAGACGTTTCTCGCGCAGACTAGATCCTGCGCGAGCGCGGCCTAACTGGCACCTGAAGGGAAGCGGCGGAAATGTATAGTACTGGAGATTTCGACCACCTGGGGTCTTTAACGTGCTTCTAAATCTAAGTAAACGGGCCTCGAGCGTTTTCACCATCATCTAAAATGCGGCTGCCGCATTTGTTGCTTCATTTGTTGCGCATTTGTTGGTTCAGAATGCGACCGCCACATTCTCGCCCAAAACTTCACAGAGTGTCAAAGCCTCGACAAACACCGTGACAGTTTTTTCCATATGCAGACATGATTCGCTGTAAATTACCAACCCAAACGGAAGCGCCCAGGAATGAAATTGTGATAGTAGCACCGGTTTCATGAATTATGTCAGAGCAAAGCGACGTGAACAAAGGGGGGGGGGGGGTCAACCCCCCCCCCCCCCCCTTGGCTACGCCCCTGGTAGGCACATGTTGCGACGAAGTGATAACTGCATAACATTGATACAGTCGAACCCGGGTATATCGAACTTGCCGAAGAACGTTTATTAGTTTGATATATGGCATAATTCGATATAGGCCCGCTATAGGATTTGACGACGCAAAGAGCTTAAAACCCGTAACAGCTTTGCCAACGATGTTGTGCCGTTCTTTGAACCGTTGGAGCCAGCCGGAACTGCCTTGGAAATCGTTCCTGCCAAGCAAGAAACCAAGTTCCTTGGCTTTCTGCTCGATCATAGGGCCGGACACCGGGATGTTTCGCGACCGAACGTCAACAAACCATTTGTAAACGGCCGCTTCGACATCTTCGTACACAGCAGTGCGCACACGTCGGGCGCCACGGGCACCTGGCCTTTTGTCCGACTTGGTCCTGATGTCTGCCTTGTTCTTCAGGATAGTACTCAAGGTGCTCCTTGGAATCTTGTACGCGGCGGCGACGTCGGACTTCTTCTCACCGCGCTTGACTCGATTTATGATTTCGAGTTTCGCGGCGAACGACAAATTCTGCCTCTTTGCACAAGCCATGACGACAGCGCGCCAAGAAAGTTCACAGAGCGCCAACAGGCAACACCACCAGCACGGACCACGCTGAATGAGGACTCGAGGAAAAGAGGCAGCAGCAGGCACACAAGCATAAAGAAAGAAAAAATGGCGCTCACTTGTACCGCCTCCGTGCCTCGGAGAAAGCACGACGGCCTCTGATTGGCTGTAAGGGCTGCGAGCAGGCCAGGATAATTTTTTGCAGGGGGGTGTTCACCCGTGCACAGCCGGGTCTAAACCACTTTTTCTAGGGTGGCGCCGGCAGTTTTCCCCGCCACCGCGAGGGAAAGCCAACTTGCTGGGGCACTTTTGAGGTACATAGAGTTTGATATATCGGTTGTCGTTGCTATTTTCGTTCGACGTAACAGTAACTTTTGCTATATATTCTCAATGTAAATTTACCGTGTTTAGAAATTGTTCGATATACGGGATAATTTGCTATAAACGGGTTCAATATAGTCGAGCTCGACTGTAATACGGTGAAATCAGATATCACACTGCTACATGCGTGATAGCTGGTGACACACAACACGGACACAACGATGTAGCACAGGCTCTATGTGATCTCAGTAACAACATTACGCTGCGAGCTGCTATCGCCTGCGCCAACCAATCGGGTACTTCCTTTATCTTTCCACCTTTGGAGCTGATGCTTCCTTCAGCGCTCTTCTATTCTCCTCCTTACTCTTTTTACCCTCTCCACTTTACTGTGCGAGAGCACTGTCAGTCCAACCATCCAAAGTGCATAGGAGGAAGCTACTTAGCACTTTTGCCCCAAGGGCACAGCATAGACATCATGCCTACCAACTTGTTGACTTTAAAATTGATAAAAATCTCACAGACACAACAAGAGGCAGTGGGCAGTACACAGCACAGATTTCCTGTTTTTTTTTTTAACCCTTTCAGACACTAACTGATTCTGTTGATTTAAATCTTACCTCAACCACATTTCCTACATTTTCAGAATCATAAAAAGTATACAGCTGCAAAATAGATTAACAATTTTCAATCCGTTAGTGTGTTTTGCCTTGTTTAGAGAATGTGGATCCCATGCAAAAACTCATACAGGAACATCAGATATGAGAACATCAACTATTTCATGTCTAGCAGGCTTGAATAGTACCTATCCAGTCAGTTGAACATTGTGCCTAGTGCAACGAATTGTGAAAAACAATGAAAGAAGTGAACCCACTAGATACAATGACATACTCATACAGAGTAAAAATACATTTGACAAAAAGCATTTTGCACATGTTATTCAAACTTGAAGCATAATTCCAATCGGTTTTAAGTTGCTTTCATCAGTGCCTTTGCTGTTGATGCACAACCTTGGCGTACACAATTGTGTACACAGCACATCAAAGGGTTAAAGCTTGCCCTGAGCATACCTTTTTAGTATACACACCATATTTCCTCAATTCTAAAGCAGCCTAGATAGTAACATATGTCTGGTTTTCATAGTCAGAAATAAAGGCAGTGCTCTTAGTCATAAGTGACTAACAGCTGTCCCCAAACAAGAATCCAGACAGTTCAATTGCTCTTTTCATCTCTGATGACGAATTAGCAGATTGATTAAATAAAATATGTTCTATGGCAAACTTCATTGAAGAATTCCATGTCCTTCCCCCCCGCCCCCTCCCCCGATTTTATTCACCTCAAAACTAGCGGTCGACCTATATTCCACATCAACCTACATTCCAGTTTTAATGGTACATCTGTGAAGGCTTCTCTCAGAAGCTCTTAGTTTGTTTACCTTATAATTTTTGACAACTTTTGTAAATGTAAAAACTACGAAGCCATATATCGCTTCTAATGGTTAGCAGAATTCAGCTTTCGCTTCCAAATGCAGCAAATTTAATTCATATCAGTTCAGCAGTTGTCTAATGAGGACATTTCTGTGTTTCGCATGTAGTTGAATTGGGAAACCAGAATTGGCCAGGTAAAGCCTCCTCTCAACATAATAATAGTGTCATCCCTATAAAAGTGGTCACTCACACAATCTTCATCTGGGAGAAATGCAACTGAGAGTGGCACTTACTGGTGAAACCACCCTGCGGTGACGCCATGCGCAGCAGGATCGTCTGCATGGGCTGCGCACCACTGCCGGTAGCAAGCCGTGGTCCAGCCTCGCGTGGGGTCACCACCATGCCAGGGGGCAAGCTTGGCACTAAGTACTGTCACTCGCGCCGGGGGCCCGACTAGTGGTGACGAACCAAGCCGCAATGTGTTGCCACCGGCCTGAGTCACCGTGCCTCCCGTCATGTGGCTCAGCACCACTGAGGTGCCTGCAATGCTTACGCGCGTTGTAGAAGGGCTCGACGTGGATGACACCTGCGCAATGGGGAAAGCACAAGCAAAGCTCAGTGGCCCTTCCCTTAAGGTCATCACCCTCATCAACGACAACATGAGCCTATGAGACAGTTTTAGCTAAGCGTCCCATACACCCCACTCAGATTTTATGTACATGAGCAAACGCGCATTCAGCATGCCTGTAACCCAACAAACAAGCCATGTGGACGCACCCTGAGGGTTCGCTCAATCGGTTCTGCAGTGGAGCAGAGCATTCCACTGATGGCATAAGCGTTGTTTGCATCTACACTAGCTTTCTCAGTGAGCAGCTGTGGGCAAATTACAGTAGACTTCTGTTATTTCGATTTTCTAATTAATTCGATCCTGACCGCAGGCCTCACCCTGTGCCCATGCATTTCTATAAGCTCAAACTTTTAATCCCAAAATTGGCATTCGCCAGATAATTCAAACTGAACCAGTCATCATGCATGCGTCTGAACCCTATGGTGACCCCCAATAGCAACCCTTTTAGTGGCACCATGTCTCGGCAGAGCTTAGAGAACAGTGAACAGACGTCATCTCCCATCGTAAACACTTATTTTCGGCTTTCCACAAGAAGATTTCAGTAGAAGAATAATAAGAAAATAACGGTAGCTCACACTAAACGTGAACAGCGCAAAAGCAACACAGGGACGAAAACGAGATGGGACGAGTGCTGTTCATGTTTAATATGGATTACCAACTAGCCCAGTAAGCCTCCTTTACTAAGGTAGCTGACAATGTCCGATGATGACATTTACCTGTTTCTAACGGGTTTCTTTTAATTTTCCAAGAAAATTGGGCCGAAAATTGCCTGCGCAGTTCAACCGGATATAAAACCAAAACCGTTTTCGCAGCGTTCGTATGCTTTACAGCATAACACAGCTGTATTGTGATGAAGCTGACTTGAAGAATCATGTGGCGAAGCCGACCATATTAGACCCTAGTCCCTTTTTCTAGCTGAAAAATCAGGTGCACATTAGATTTCTACTTTTGACATGCAGAAAGTGGGTGCATGTTTGATTCAGGGAAGTGTTAGAATTGGGCATGTACTACCAAATGAGTTGGCGGTGTGTCTTGCCAATTATTAGTGCATCTTTTTTAATTCAACTCACTACATAATTAAATAAATTGCATTGGTTTCGTTAGGGTCCAGTTACCAGAAGTTGAGTGTACAGCCGAACCCATTTATAACAAGCTTGATAGTTCGACGAACACTGGTAGGTTTCAGTAGTCCTTTATATGTGAACTGGCCCTTCAAAACATGCAAAAATTAACGACAGTGTAGCTGGTGTCGGCAGTTACGATTTGACACCACTTTGGTCCAAAAACAGGATTTTCAGTATTGTATAGTGCAGAATATAGGTCGAGGTGTTTTTGAAAAAATATTACTAAAAAGTCACCCCTAGACTTATATACCGGTCCTTGGCACAACCTCAATTGTCGTCTGGCAACATGTGGGAGCCGCCGACCCTTTGGCATCCGCATCATTATTGTCTCCATGTTAACCGACGCTGTTCGACCGACGCCATCTTTTCTTTTTGTGCAGCTATCATTCCTGGAGTTGTTAATTTCGCGACCATCTGCAAAATGAGTACTGGTACTCAACGTCAGTTCGCCGCGGCGTTTAAGATGATGGTGATCGAATATGCTGGAGTTAATGGGAGCATGTCCGCCTAGTCGCACTTTGGCACCTCCGAAAAAAGCGCCCGATACTGGCGGACGCAGAAAGGCAAGTTGTCTAAAGCATAACTGCGAGTCGGCCTAGTTGGAACAGATTCATTTTCTTAAATTTTTGCGCGCAAACAAACAGGGACGAAGAAAAGGAGACACAAGGACCTTGTGTCCTTGTGTCTCCTTTTCTTCGTCCCTGTTTGTTTGCGCGCAAAAATTTAAGAAAATGAGCAAGTTGTCTGCGTGCAACGTGCGGAAGACGTGCTTTCACGGGCGGTGCAAGATAAGGTGGCGGATTCCGTCCGCAGTCAGATCCTTGGCAGTGACAGCGGACCTCATCGGCATCAAAGCTATCGAGCTTGCCCGTGAATCCAGACTAACGAGAGAGCAGTTTAAGGGCTCCATTTACTGGGTTCGCCGCCTCATGTGACGCAAATGTTTTGCACTTCGCTGGTGCACATCAGTCTGCCAGAAGCTGCCAGAGGCATACAAGGACAAGCTGGTCGAATTCTAGTGCTATGTCATCCGTCTTCGGTAGCAGCATGGCTACATACTAGGACAGATCAGCAACGCCGATGAAACGCTGGTTCCGTTCCGACATGGCGTCGGCCACTACAGTGTGCAAACGTGGCGCGAAGGAAGTCAAACTGCTTTTGATGGGGAACGAGCATTCGCGCTTCACGGTGATGCTCGCCTGCACTGTAGACAGCAGAAAGCTGCCCCCATTTATAATTTTCAAAAGGAAGACGCTGCCAAAAGAGGCATTCCTGTGGAACGTCGTCGTTCGCGTGACTGAAAAAGGTTATGGACGAGACCCTCATGGTCAACTGGATTTAAACTGTCTGGAATCGGCGGCCTAGCGCACTCCTGCGTTTCGCAGGCACTTGACCGCAGGTGTGAAGCAGGCACTCCGTGACGAGAGGACGGAGCTCGCCATCATTCCGGGAGGCACGACGTCAGCCCTTCAGCTGCTGGACGTCATACTCAACAAGCCCTTTAAAGACGGTGTTTGTGAACTCTACAATCAGTGGATGGCAGGCAACAACCCAAAGACCCAAACCGGCCAGCTGTGCAGGCCGCCCCTCGCCACTGTGGCCACATGGATGTCGCAGGCTTGGCGCTCGCTGCCTGGCAATATGCTGGTGCGGGCATTCAAGAAATGTTGCACCAGCAACTCCTTGGACGGCACAGAGGATGACATGTTGTTGGATGCAGCCAGTGAGAAGCAGTCTTCTTCAGCCGAGAGTTCAGACAGCTCAAACAAATGAGCAGTGACGGCACCGTCAATAAAATGAAGTTTTGTGCCTAATAATTTTTATGTTGACATCTTTGCTTCAAGGTAAGGGGGGTCGACCTATATTGCACTTTGACCTATATTCCGCATTATACGGTACCTTCATGTTTGTTCCTGGAACTTTTCCGCATCTAACTACAAGTTGCCGTTAAAAAAGGCGCAGTTTCGCCCGAAAGACAAAGCATCGATTGCGATAGCATATTAGTAAAGAGCTATACTAAGCAAGGATAGTAGGGGGGACGCGACTTTCGCATCGCGAAAAATGGCTAAAAAGTCTATTTTTTGAAAATCACATTTTCAGTTTCTGTAACTTATTCTATCTGATTCCGAAATATCATCACTGAAAACCAAGTAGAAGTGCTCTAAAAAAATTGTATCAGCCAAGGTGCCGAAAAATTGCGCGGAAATCGCGAAAGAACGGCGTTTTTCAAGCCACGATATCTCCGGAACGGTGCAGCCGAGCGCCGCCATCTTGGTCTCGTTGGAAAGCGCATTTCTCCGTCTTCAAATCTGCCGCTTCAGCTATCTCCTCCATACAGAAACAAGCACACAAAAAGCAAATGATTGAAGGTCGTGCCGGAGCCACCGATTGGCCACGCCCGCCACGTGACTCCAGCGCGGATCGCCATTGGTCCGGTGCTCGCTCTGTGATGGCGTCGTCTGCTCCGCTTGTTGCGGTCTCCTTGCGAGCTCCGGACAGTTTCCGTAATCTCGACGAGTGAAAGCGGGCGCTACGCGGACATCGCAGTAGCGTGGCCGATCCCGCTTTTTGTGGACGTCTCAGACCCGCGGCTAAGCATTCCGAGCATCGGCGACGCGGACTTCGTGACCGAGCTTCGGGCATGGAATGCTCGGACACGCGGCTAAGCCTCTCGCGTGTAGGCGTCACCGACTCGGCGATGAAGCACATCGCGCGCGGACTTCTCGGATCCTTGCCTAAGCATTTCGTTCGTTGGCGCCTCTGACTGCGCGACTAAGCAAATCGAGCGTCGACTCCTCGAGCACGCGGTTAGGCATTTCGAACGTCGGCACATCGCTCATCGAGTGTCGACTCATTGGACCCGCGACTAGGCAATTCGCGCGTCGGCACCTCGAGCGTCGACTCCTTGAGCCCGCAGCTAGGCATTTCGCTTGTCGGCACCTCGGACTGCGCGATTGAGCTTACCGAGCGTTTGGACCCGCGACCGGGCATTTCGCGCATCGGCACCTCAGACTGCGCGACTAAGCTCGTCGAGCGTCTATTCCGCGGACCTGCGACCAGGCATTTCGCACATCGGCACCTCGGACCTGCGACTTAGCACATCGCGCGCCGACTCTGTTATCGTAATGCCACGATATCTAGTAATAATACCTATCATACCACCCCTTCATAAAGAGAACCTCATCATGAGCTCTGTTCACTAGGCCACTTGGGCTGGCACAGACACCTGGCTGCAGAAGTGAGGCATAATACAAAAGTACAGGCTGGAAAGCACCTAGCAGCTGCATTGCTGCCTATCTATCAGTGGCTCTCCTAACCTCCATAGCCATTGTCAATGGAAGATGATTCAGAAGCCTGCTGAGAGCCTTCATTCAGTAACATGGCCGATTCCACCAAAAGAAAACAATGCCTCACTGACTGCACTAGAGGCTGCTATCAATGAGGCAGTCTACAGATACAACGCTAGAACTACTGTATATTTATGCCCACATAGTTCTGCACCTCACTTGGTTTGAAACCCAGGCACCATGCTCTTTGTAGAGCAGCAGTAAAGAATGCCATACAAACATCAAAAAGGCAGAACGAAGGCTCAGCAGACCAGAGGCCACATGTGCAAGAAGCCTCACGTCACAAAACACATCAAAGATTACAACTTTGGTGTATTTTAGAGAATTGAAGAGAAGGTGCAACTTTGAGAGCCGTTTTCTCAAAACTGTTTTTTCGCCTTTCTGCTCAGTTTCTGGAGCTGATTTCTTTGTTACCGTTTAGCCTATTTTGATTCTGTTTTTTTTTTGTCCTGTTCCTTGGACTACAGTGCAGATCGAGACAGTCTCGCATTTTTATCTTGACTTTTTATAAATTTATGGCGTGGCTATTCGTTCACCCCGAAAGTGTGCTTGGTGCGAAGGTAAGTTGAAAAATGACTATCTAAAAAATTTGTGTTGCGAAAAAAAAAAAAAAAAGTAAGACTGTCACGACCTTCAGCACGCATTGAGCTATGCAGTCAATACTCAACGAGCCTTCCATCATGTTTTTTAAGCTCCACAGGCCCTCCAGAAAGTTCAAGAGAGAAAAATTCTGCTCAATAAAATGTTATCAAGGTATCACTCTGAAACATTTATGGAAGTATCAGGGAGACATTCTAAACATTTGTGCCAATTTTCATCAAAATCCATGAAGAAATCAGGAAGTTGATTTTCAAAGCCACATCCCCCCTTAATGGGCCGTATAAGGTTGTAAATATTCGCTTACTGACTAAATAGACAAGCACGGTGTCACGCACGCACAGGTAAACATGAACACATTTTGCCCAATGGCCGCGGAAAGTCGCTGTGAAAACGCCGGAGTGAGAAAGCGCGCCAGGAGCAGCGGGCAAATTGACCTTCACGCTGTCTCTTGTCTCGCTTCAATGTAAACTAAACGTCGAAAGCACAGTGCATACGAAGCTACCGGCACTCAGCAAATGCACTTTGTTCCCATCACAGATCATCTTGAAGATGAGGCCCGCCCGTGTTGCAGATCGCTTTCAAGACATTGGCGCACGGCCACGCTTTGAGCAGCACCCGACGACGCCCTCCCTCTCCTTCAACTCGCTCCTGTGCCTCGCTCGTGAAAGACCGCGCACTTCCAGCATACCTGCCTTCCTCCCTCCTTCACGTGCGCTACATTGACCCGCGATTGTCGGCTCACCCTCGTACGCTTACGGCGTGCGGCGACGATTTTATCGGACTTTATACGGAATCTCACGGTGATGGCAGAAATTAGCTTGGAGTGTCCATATAATTGCTATTGCAATAAAATGTCATCTAAAGAACGACAATGCGGTGTCATAGCCCCTTTGAACCGGTACCCGGTCGGTTCCAACCAACTGCGATTTCGAAACTACGAGCACATCCGCTACCATTGCAAAACAAACATTTATTGCCAAGAGTTGCTATGGTTACTTTGCAGAGCCTTGCCTTGCAGCAACTTAACAGTTCTACCTTCACAGTGAAAAAAAGTGGTCCATTGCTACGTCGTCGTCGTGCTCGCCGAGAAACAAACAAATTTTGTTGAAGGCGTCTAACACATCCCACGGGTTCGTCTTCTCTTGATGTTTTGGTCCTTGGTGATCCTCGGCGGTCATCTGTTCGTGCACTACAATGTCTTCATCAGTTCAAACGAACTCGTTGACGCTGAGACCATCTGGAACTTCGTTTTCCATAACACGAAGTTCACTCAATGCGTTGGTCAGAGATGGCGGCACTGTGCCGGCAGCACTGTTATCGAGTGTGCCTTTGGGCAAATCTTCTTCCGGTGCCGCTGGAACAGCGCATGATGCTTGCTGAATGGCAATGAAGCCAGCATGCCTAACAATTTGCAATCACGGCCGGACATGTCACAACCCATGCGGCGGCCGCCACTTCAAGCACCATGAACACGTCCATGTCAATGGGATGCTTGACCAGGAGGCTCAGCAGCATACGCTGTATCAGCTTCTCTCTGTAGGCGCACTTGACGCTGTGAATGACACGTTGGTCAAGTGGCTGCAGCATGGAAGTGCACTTTGGTGGAAAAAAAAAAAAACAACTGCACGTTTCCGAGTTCCACCTCACACGACGGGTGCCGCAACTATCCAAAAAAAGGAACACTGACCTGCCTTCTTTCTGCATGTCAGCGTCGAAGGCCTCGAGCCAGCTGCCAAATATGGTCCATGACTTCACCCATCACTTCAGGTTGGTGGTGTATTGAACGGGCAGCCTACAATTGCCCTTGAAGCAGCGGCACTTCTTGTTTCTGCCGATGACTAGCAGTGGCTGTTCATGCCATCCATGTTAGCGCACAACAAAGTTGTCACACGGCGCTTGCTGTGTTTTCCCCCATGGCATTTCTGGCCTTTTAAGTCCAGGGTCCTTCGATGCAAGCATCTCGTAGAATAAGCCCGTCTCATCCGCTTTGAAGATGTCGGAGGGCTGGTCCAGCACTTCTTTGTTGGTCAGCAGCCAAGACGACGTGTTGACTGGGTCGACGGCTGCTGCCTCCACGGAAATTGCTTTGGCCACTATGTGCTGGTGGGCTTTGAAACGGCTCAAGGGCTTGCCTTAAAATTATCATGCTTGAGCATGCACACGAAGTCCAGCGCCTTCTGCTGAAGTACTCTGCCGGACGGTGGCACTTTGTTAGCCCGCTGTTCACAAAACCAAGCAAACATCGCTCTGTCGACGTTTGGGAACGGTGCAGCTGCCAGTTTTGTTCTTTGCACTTGCACCATTTTTGAGCGCGTCAAGAATGGAGGCCTTGTTCTTCAAAACTGTAGAGAGCAAGCTGCACACTTCCAAATTTCTCGGCCATTTCCACCTTCTTCCAGTCCTTTCCAACCTGGGCCTTACCGTGTAGCGTCAAAAATTTCAGCTTTTTGGTTGGAGGCACACACGATCATGTACGCAGTACGCAAAGCACAAAGCCCAGCAAAGCATCATCGGCATCTTCACATGTGGATGTGGATTTGGCTAATCAGCGATTATGGATAAACCACACAGGCAGTTCCGTTTTGCCTCACAGCCATGCTGTGATGCTGTGTGTGTTCTGCCATCACAGCCCATGCTGTGATGGCACACGGGATATAAATGTGCCCGCTGCGAGGTCGCCTCTGCTTTATTTTGTCTTCTTTTTATTTCTTTTAAAAATTTATATGACATTTCCAGTCAGGACACCGCGGAATACTTATCCGTTGCAAATGCTAAGCCACGAGCATCATCATCATCATCATCATCATCGCTGTCACTTGTTGCCAGGCGCAACTGCTCTACTGCTGTTTTGCGTAAACAAAAATGGCAGTGGCCATGCAAGTACACTGTGGCGCTAGTTTACGCAATTTAGAGGCACAACCGATGCATTTGAGCAGTTTTTGGACAGCGTTAACGTTACATGAGTAAATAAGATGCGGATTGCCGTTTCAGAAAATTTCACTAATGTGGTAATGCTGCCAAAAAAAAAATGTTGTAGTGAGATATGAAATGCATTGACCACCTATGAGCGTTCCCCGGGGATTCGAAAATACATTCGAACCCGGATATATCGAATCTGACGGGGATCACAAGTTCCCACATACAGTAAATGCTCACTAATTCTCCATGGAATGCTCGTAGTATCTCCATGGAATTCAAATTCCATGGAGATACTACGAAACTTCCAATTATACAAATTTCGCAACTAATGAAAGTCGGAGAGAAAAAATCGCATGTTTAAGCCGCGTATATAGTCCCCACGTAGCGTGAGCGCATGCACACGCTACGTCACATTGGCGAGAACAACAATGTTTATAGTTAGTTCGACGCATTGGCACTTCGACGCATTGGCACAACCGGACGCGACCAACGCGGTCTGACGTGCCCGAGGCGCGTTTATAGGCCGACGCTTTGGGCGCGCTTGCGCCCAGTCACGTTATGGCTTTTACGCTGCGCCAGCCGAAATGCTGTCCCCTCTATACTTCGACGCGTGCACTGTCGGCTGCTCTCTTCGGAGCATGCGCAGAACAATCCCCAACCCACGCGCCGCTTGGAATGGCTGTCTGCGACCACTGACGAAGCAGCATGGGCGTGTTTGAGCATATGCCGCGACCGATGCTTGAAAGAGCAAAGCTGCATGGCCAACGCGGTGACACCAGTGCAACCTCCCCCCCGCGTGCTGGCGTCGCACTCTCCCCATCCACAATGCGCGGAGTTCGAATTATCGGTGGCAGTGCGGATTACAGTGTGAATTAGCGGGATGCATTACATATTGCTTTTAATACACTGTTGGACAGACCACGGCGGCTACTTCGAATTATGCAAAATTTCAAATTAATGAGCCTTTACTGTATAGGTTATTTGATATATAAAATAAAAATTTTATAAGAATATTTTCAAGGGGATTTTACTGCTGTTTGTTACACATAATTATTTGTTATATGTGGGTTCGATATACCTGAGTTCGACTGTATTAGGATACAGCTATCTGAGCGGACTGGACCATACATGCTCAGCTAGACCTCTTCATTAACTCCATTAAGGCGTAGCTTTCCTTGTGGAGGCAGACTGTTTTTGATGTGGCAGTGGTTGGAGAGTGCATATAGTGCAATTGTGTAGACTCTGTAGAGGATGCTCATTGGTGAGCATTCTTGCCAACTTTTTTTCGGGCATGCTGCTAAACAGAGCCAAAAGACAAACCTAAATTTTCTGCTGCAAATTGCTAAAATGATGCTTGAACTGTCAAGTGACCTATAAATGATGCAGGCAGTCTACAACACTGTAAAATAAGCTAAAAGCGTAACAAATCTACCAAACGATTTTACGTTCGATTGTCTGTGCAGGATTAAACGGTACATTTACAAGCAGAGTGCAAAGCGCTTTATTTAAAAAGTTCACAAAGCAATGGATGATGACAAGTGCAATTTGGTTATTACCTTCAGAATGAATAATCACAAATCCCGCACACTTCAAAAAACATGGGCAAACTGATTTTCTTAACACAAAAAACAGACTTGGTCCAGCTTATGCCTGTTAATCTCTATAGTGTTCGACACTCATGAGAGGAGAGCTAAATTCTGTGGCATTCACTTGTTCATTTTATTATGGCGATGTTAATTATGTGACTTTTATACAAGTCAAATACTGCATTGCCGCCTCTTGTTTTACTTGAAAGCTTAGTGCACTATTCATTTCTCTGAAAGCCACGAGAAATGAAAGCAGTACATTCAGATTTGCATGAATGATCCAAGCATTATAACATGTCCTCCTTTCTGCAATTCATCTGTTCTATTATTCACTTACTACATTCTATATTTAGCCATGAAAATTTATTACAAATGATCAATTTATTTATGCTATGCGTACTAACGTCCACTAATCTAAAATATTTACTGAAACTTTTTAAACATATGCAAGAGCATATTCATTAAAACACTCCAACTGTAGCTTTAAGATCCATTCAAAAGGGTTACATAAGGATTTAAAAAATCATGCATTTTGTAAGTGTGATATGAAGCATGTTTCTTTAGATGCAAATAAGCACAGCCTGTCTCCCCCTGTAGTGCAGAGCACGGTTAGTTATCATGATCACAATGCCCATGCGCTGCACAGCCAGGTTCAGCCAGCTACTTGTACTTTAAAATCCTGAAGTGCAATCTAGAAAGCCAACTTCGTAGAAATTTTCTTAATTTCAAAGTCACTAGAATGTCGCCAAATTCTCTGTCGCTAAAAAGTGGAAACATTTGTTTCTCTAGCGACACATGTTTAAAGAATCTAGTGACAAAATCACTTAAAATGGCAACACTGCCAAGTAGGAGTGGGTGAGGAGACTGTGCAAGTGAGGAGAAGGTGTTGGAGACGGGACATTGCATTCCATCATCCACCACCACCGCGGAGTGGATACCTCTCTATCTGCCACTATCCACTACCAAGCCATTATATGCAAACTTCAGATGAATACAGCAAACAAAACCAAGTACTATTACAACAGAAAAAGAAATTGTGGATTAAAGAACAGTTTCTGACATTTACCTGAACAAGAGAAGTTGGTGCCGCGCTCAGTACAGGAATGGATGATGAGGAAACAATCTTGTGCAATGCATTGCCCAGTGAGACACCGCTGGCTGCAAGTGGAGAAAAAGATGGCACACATTTTTATTACGAACACAGTAGCACAAAACAAGATGAGGATAAGTAAACAGGATTGGCACTAAAATTTCGTTTTACTAAAGAAAAAAAAAGTCACAGTCCTGCACGGCACACGCAGCACAGTCACAGCGTAAACTGGAGGAGCAGCTGAAAAGTTGCTACATTTTCGGCACCACATACTACAGGGTCTTCGTGGCGAAGCCTCTTCGCCTTTTCACGAGAACGATTTTAACTGTCCGCCCGGCATAGACAGCGAGCTGCGGCTTGTACTGCTCTCTGCACAGCGATCTGCTGAGCCCAATCTTGCCTGGTTGCAGTTGCGCGCGTAGCTCTGCGATTAGCTTCTTCAGCAGCGGTTCATACCTTGCAAGGAGGTGCCATAATGTGTACCGAAGAGGTATCCAGACTACGTGGTGTACATGTCGCATCCCTTGACCCATGGCACGGTATGAGGCTGTTGATGATGATGATAGTTTACTGGCATCCCCTTCGAAACCGCGTGATGACAAACAGTCATCTAGCCTGCTTGAGTTAACCAGGTCCAGCTACATGCAGCACGCAACTGCTATATGCAACTGCTACATGTCGGGGCACCTGGTGGAATAGTGAAGCTGCAATGCAATGCTTGCACGTATCGACACTATGCGCCGGCGCGCATGTCACATCGGGTGACAAATGGCACTATACGATGCTAATGATGATGATGATATAACGGCGTTCCCTTTGAAACGTGTGGGGATTGAGGAATGCACCGGCGCCACTGCGCGGGCTTCACCTGTTCTGCCGTCCCTATACGCCTTCCCCTCAGTCCCACTCGCAACCAGTTTCAGCGGTAGTGCTCCACTTGCGACGGTTTGCGGTGGGGGAGGGACACTGACATCGTGAAGTGGCCGCGTTCAGCTGCTGATGGCTCAGCGGAACTCTCTTACCTCCGGGACAGCACTGGGTACGTACATGCTTTCCTCTCGTCCACCGACACCTTTGTGACTAGGACTTGAGCTTGTGCACGGTGCCTTTGCCCGTGTGCGGTGAGCGCGTACTTTGTGCTGTTCCTTTCCTGATGCTAAGCTGAAGAGTGGTGCCTAGTGCTTGCGCGAGGTCGCACCATGCCGAGCCGCACTTGCCGAAGGAGATTGCCCGAGCTGTCACAAGTGGCCTGGCCCATTGATTATCGCCAGAGCAAGTAGCATAGCCGCCAGGACTTTTCCTAGCGGCGTGTCCCAGCTTGAGCCTGTGCTCTCGCAGCGAAGTGCTATAGGTGCCCCTGTCTGTATTTCCGCCCTTGGTGAGGGACTCCTTTGGTTCCTGCGCTGCCCCAGGACCGGGTGTTTGTACAGTGTTGGGTGCTGCCGGAGACAAACAGTTTCCGTTAACTCAGGGTAATATTGCGGCCTGAGCTCGTGCGCAGCGGTACTGGAGGCGACGGCTGACGCGGCCCTGTGGCTCGCTAAGCTCGAACCCGCGGTGGTCAGTACTCCTGTGAGACCCTAATACCCCACAAACGGGACGGGGACTGTCACCTAGCCTGCCATACATGTATGCCATACATGTCTTTCATTACATCAATATTTATACATCTCCATAATCTTTTTATTCCCCAAGACTTGTCTATCTTGCACCACTACATATCCAACTGCTACATGGCGTGCCACCTGGTGTAATAATATGCAACTGGTGTAATAATATGCAAAGGGAACATGTATAGACGCTACGTGACATGCACATCACATCGCAAGACAAGTGGCACGATACGATGCTAATGATGATGACGATTTCAGTGGTGCCACTGACGAACTGAGATTTGGAGCAATTTTTGGAGCAGCAAGATCTTAATTTTGGAGCAGTTTGGATCATCCACAGATTTCGGAGCACTTTGGAGCTAATAAATCGCAGCTGCTGGACACGTCCTAAGCTATTTCAAACACTTAAAATTGACAAGCGTTATTCCAGAAAGTATTTGCTTGCTGTAAAGCAATGTTGCTTTGCCTCTAAATACATAAGTTTCCCTTGAATTTAAATGAAGACAACAGTGTGCTGTAATTAGTTTATTTCAATTTGAGTGAAGATGCTCAGATGTTGCCTTTTACATCGTATGATTGTTTCATTGACAGCCGAAACTTTGTTATGTTTTCAGCAAGGCTCTAGCATCAGTCAGAAACACCTGGCCAGACTCAATGTGAGCAATGCTTTTCTGAGCCAGGCTAGCCTTGAGGAGCCCCTCGTAACGCTCAGTAATTGCTTCAGACGACACCAGGTACTCTTCAATGGTCTGTTTTTCGTTGAGAAGCTGAAGCCTCTGTTCAGCAACTGGCCGATTCTCAACAGGCGTCGACTGATTATTTCGACACCAGCAATTCAAACAAGCTCAATTATTCGCGCTAATTTGAGGCACCATCACTTGCCCATCAATTTAAAGTATAAGTACAACTGAAATTTCGGACACCTTAAAGTCATTATCATCATCATCATCAGCCTACATTTTATGTCCACTGCAGGACGAAGGCCTCTCCCTGCGATCTCCAATTCCCCCTGTCTTGCGCTAGCGTATTCCAACTTGCACCTGCAAATTTCCCAACTTCACCTTTCCTAACACCTTAAGGTACTAAATTCTTTATAATTCAGGGTCCGCTTGAACGACTGCGTGCTAATATGACCGCCCAGTTGAGCGGAAATACCAATATTTTGGCATTGATACGTCGCTGGCATAGCCGCAGCATGGTGGTCGGCCATGTTGCCGACAACTCCTGGAAACCGAAACTAGCGAAGCCTAGTTAATCCAGCACCGACCACGGCCAAACCGTCAAGCGAACTCCGGCAAGCCGTTCGGGAGTGCATTTGGGTTGGCTCCGGGCGTCCAGCGTTTATTCAATGACGTGTTAACTAGCGACACGTTCGCACGGCGACTTATGTTGTTTAAGCGGCGCCGACTACAGCCTCGATGTCTCCGCCGACGAGGACAGTGACTGCTTAAAAAAAAAACCTGCCGTCATTCGGCTATGATAGCACGGTCGACTCTTGCGCGGTGATTTTGTAGCGATGCATTCCACTCGATTCTATATGCCGCCCTTATTGTCCACCATTCTCTGCCGGCTATACCATGTAACGCAGGCAAAGCACCACTCTTATACCACTGACGAAGTGCAAGGAGTGCCAGCGGAAAAGGCATCGCTACAAAATCGCGGCCCTGTTGCCAAAGGTTGAAGATTCGGTGCATGCATTAATTGTACTTTCGTCTTTTTGTGGCGACAGCATAACAATGGTAGAGATAGGGACTGACCAGATCGTAGGCAAGCGTACGTGCGCGCAGGACCGCGTTGACAAACTTCGGCTTTATTTTTAGACAATCCCCTTTCTGGGATGCTTTCACTTTCGCGACATTTCGCGCGACTAGCGCTGGGCACACCGACAGATGATAGCGTTCCTGGGACACTACCAAGTATGCCAACGCTGACGCTAGTGACGCGAAATCCCACAATAGTGAACGTATCCCCGAAAGTGGTCAACCGAGAATAATGTCTTTTTTAGCCAATGGCGGAATAAATTCAGTTATTTTCTGACAAATTTGGATATTTACGACTCCCAGTTATTTGGACTTTTAGGCGGTCCCCATCGAGCCTGAATTATCGGTTGCCGTTCGATTTATGAAGCCGCTTAGGTCATGCGCGCTATGCACGTCTGCAGGCCACTGCGACCACACACGTAATGCGGAGGTGCTAATTTGGTGCACTTAGGCGCGGGAGATCTTGTATGGCGCAATCTGGCGCATTTGGCGCAGGAGTGGGAGCACGGCGATTTATAGTCACTTAGCCAGCTTGATTTGATCAGGTACACAATACAGTAGAACCATGCTGTTACGTTCCTGGGTGCTGCGTTTTCCCGGCTTTTACGTCATTTTTGGCAGGTCCAGGCATAGCTCCCATAGGACCCAATGCATTGGTAACCCCGCTGTTGCGTCGCCAACTGTGGGACTGTTCCTGCATTATGCGTTGCAAACTGCCACCCCTCATCAGCCCAAGCAGCCATGTTTACTTTTCATGTCGCTTGGCCGCCCAAAGTGCCGGGGGCGACACCTACGACGTATTTTCAGTTTCTGCCAGCAAAAGCATGGCCTTTGAGATTCGTATTTGCTAACTAAGGATGGTGTCTATGATGCGTTGGGGCCCTAAAATTGGTTTTGGCGCATAGATGTTCCGTATAAACATCAAAACTGAGAGCTGGGCGAGTTGGTGTGGTTCCATCTTAAAAAAAAAAAAAAAAACTAGCGCAAAAAAGACGTGGACAAGGAAGAAACAACAAACACGGGCGCTGTGTTTGTCGTGTCTTGCGCATTGGACTGGATTGGATGGCGATGTCCAAGCTGCAGGTTGCCAACACGGCCTGTGTTTCCAGCTAAAACTAGCGTAACCGCGAAATTTCGCGGCTGGTCGGGTGTTTTGGCGCAGCGTGGCGCAATTTCAACATATATTACGGTTTTGGCATAGCTCGGCAGAAAAATACGAAATTGTATCAAAATGGCGCAATCGGCGCAGCTGTTTTACCCCTGTGTGCATACTACACCGTAATGCACCCAGAAAACGTCAAGGTAAAACCAGGGTCCTTTAATACCTTTCTAAAGCTATGCAGCTCTTTCATTGGGCACTGACAAATACCACTGGTTTTCCTTAGAGCAGATGCGATCAGCCCCCGCGCTGCGTCTAAACCAGATGAGCATGCGAGCCCACAGCGTAGTTTCAGCAAGACTACGGCTTGATAGGGACACTCTCTTCATGCTCGCGATAGTGAGATGTAAACAGACTATCATAGGTGGCTTTCTGCTCAAGGCGTGAAAGTTGCACATTTTCAAAGTTCAATTGCGGTTTTTAAGTTAAATTGTTCGAAATTCATTACACTGCAAAAATTACCAGAGTCTTTTGGGTAGTGACATTTCTCTGGTATTTCCAGTCAAGATTTCGAGATATCTAGAGTTCGGCAGTAAAACTCTTCTAGATGAAGGGTGAAAAATAAGTGTCCACATCGTAGTGGGAACTTAACTGATATTTCGAGACACCAGTGTAAATGAGGGTTTACTGTATAGTCACAACAGTGATTTGTTGCCGAGTGGATGGGACCCACCTGAGAGGGCCTTAGCATGAGCATTTGCTGCCTCTTCTTCCTGAGTGAGGTCAATGATTTTCACCCCAGATGCGGACGACGTGCCACTGGCAGCAGACGACACCACAGCAACCGTTCGCACAGATGTGCCAGCAGGAGATGTAGCAGAGCTCGTTGTGACACCGACTTTCATCTGAAACACAACGTAAGCAACAGCTGCCAGGTGTTTCAACTGCACATTACGTAAATATACTTGACTCCCATTAACTTAAGCTCAATTAACGTTCAAATTAACTGGGGCTGAATAAAAATAGAGTCCTAGATCAAATTTTGCATTATTACAGGACAAACTGTGCAAAAAAAATTTTTTTAACGCACTGCAGGTGACGAAGAACCAGTCATGTTGGCTGTGTTGGCGATTAGCTGCATTGGCACTGGCACCGAGGATGACACCGAAGTCGACGAGGATGGGGCACTCTGCAACTGCAAAGATGACCGTGAGAGAGGCACAGGCCACTCACAACTCTGACAGCTAATCTTCAAGACCTTCAAGAGTGTTGCCAACGCTGCTTTGTCGGGAAGGAATGCACTGGTCGCCCTCTCCTATGCGTGTGTTGTAGTCTAATTCTCTACGACAAACGCAAACAGAGAGAACCAAAAAATTTTACAACACTGCACTTTTCCTTTTCAGTCTACATTGTTCAACTTGGCAAAGTTTGCCTAGTGATTCTGGTCTTTCAATTGCCAACTGGCAGCAAGAAGAGATCTCTTTGAGAGTACTGACTGTCGTCACTCACTCGCTACACTGCACTCACTACACTGGACTCACTGCATAAAAATGTTACTACGAAAGTTTTACACCAGCAGGCGACAATTCACTAATGAGGAGGCTACCATCAAGACTGCAAAAACTGGCATTAACTTCCATTCAGTAGTTACATCAAGATGGCCCAAGAATGGCCCACAGCACCCATGATGATTACAACCCCCTTCATAAAAAATAAAAATAAATAAATAATAATAAAAAGTGAAGGTGACAAACAGAGCACACAAACAATGCATCAATCTAGAAAACTTAACTTTTACACACAGATACATGCACTTATGAAATCAGCAAGCACAACTATGGAAGATGCAAAGGCATGTGCAGAGGTGGCATAAAATAGCACTACAAAAGTCCAGCTGAAGACATTTGTGCAATGACAGTTTATAAAATTTTAGTCGAAACAAGTGAACAGGGCATGACTGTCCGAGAGGACTGTTCTCAACTCCAGTCACATGTTCTGCCCAAATCAAAAGTGGAACACCATGCGATATCCAAGAGTTAATGCACAACTACATTCTGTAGTTACAAGAGCTTTCTCAGGCACATTTATTAGTAACATTCATTCTTAAAACCAAACATACGATTTGTATTCATGCCAAGGCCCCGACTCTTATTTTCCCATTCCTCGAGTCCACTGCTGGCCTCCTTTCCCATTCCAAGAACGTAATGTTTATTTCACTCTGGGAATTGGAAAATGAGAAAGAAGTCTTGAAATATCTGTGGTGCAGTCTATGCAGTTTGATTGCAAGATTTGAGTTGAGCACTGCTAGAGTCGTTCACTAGCAAGTACGGCACCAACGCACAAAAACTTATACTTAAACCCACTTATAAAAACATTCAAGTGCCAAGAAAATCCCATTGCTTTAATCGATAATTGTTATAACCAGGTTGCAAGAAAAAAGCAGAGGGAACAAATATTCAAACATTTTATTTAGACAGATGTACAGTCAAACCCACTTATTGCATTACTGGTTGCAACAATACTCAAATGTAACAATAAGCAGCTGTCCCAACCTGAAATTTTGTGTGTTCTGTGGTAAGATAAACCGCTTATACAAGGTTCCCATGCCGCATTCTGGGATATAACAATTAAATCTGGCTACTGGGTGTCTGCGCCTAAAAGAAAAGAAATGTGAAATCCATGAAAAGAAAAGAAATTACGGTGGAACTCATCTCAAGGTGATTGTCAATGGCAATGTGATTAGCATTCGAGCAACGTAGCAACCAACGAAATTTCTGTGCAACCAACCGTATTTCTGAAGTCATGCTTATTTAAATAAACATCGGTAGTGGTCATTCTGAGACTTCTGTTGCTTCTGCTATGTGCAACGTAATCCGGTACCGTCGCACTTTTCTATGGCATTCACTTCCCAAGGGTGCCCACAAGCATGGCGGCATGCTGACGACTGCATGACACCGACGCATCGATGATGATGGAATGACAAAGAAGAAATTAAAAATGCGGTATGACAATGCAACGATAATTTTTAAATTATGACGATGGTATAACAACGACAGCGTGACGACGACATGAGGACAATGGGATGACAACGATTATATGACGGCATAATTATGATTTAATGATGACAGCATCATTACAAGAGAGTGGTGAAGGAATCGCGTCGATTGATTGACGAAAGAGGTATGATGACGACAGCATGACATTACTAAAGTGATGGAGATGGTATAACAAACAGCAGCATGACGACACCATGATGATGGCATGACGACAATGGTATGTATGACGACAGTGCAACGACGATGGCATTGTCTGACAACAGCATGACGAGAGTTGGATGTCGAAGTTATAATGACGACAATGGAACGAACACGATGGCATCACAATAACTGTATGACGACTACACAATGATGATGATGGCATGACAACAGGAGGAGGACAATCGAATGACTAGTTTACAGTCAAACCTCGTTAATACATACCCGTACATACATACATAAACGTAGTCGCAAAGATTCCCCTACCCAGCCCCTATTGAACCCCATGTATTGGCTGACCACTTAAGCCGTAGTCGCTCATTGCCCACCAAACGATTAGCGCGAACTAATTTTCTTTCTTGTTCTACACGCACAGGCACAACATCGACAAAATCTCCTGTACGTAGGCATTCAATTCTCAAGTTGCGACGCCCGGACGACAGTCGCCAGCGATAGTGAACTTAAAACATGGCCACTATGACGTATTTCCTGCTCATACAGCTGTTGCCGATTGCCGCGCAGAAAAGCATGGCGTTCTAGTTAAGCTCCCGGTAACGCGAAGAAGGCGCCAGTAGAGGGTGCAAAGTCACTGTCGCCGTCTAGTCCAATTTAAGTAGTAACCGCGCCAGAAGCGCATTTCTTCGCATTTAATGCGAAGCGCATTAGTAAGCAGGGCCTCATGGTCAAACTGGCTCGCGGCCTTATCAAGTTCGAAGATGCCGTCGTCGTGGTAAGACCCACATGGGGCCAAGTGAAGATTACCGATTTTTTTGCTGCCTACCAGCAAATAAAGCCTGTCTGAGTGCGTGTGTTTGAGAGCATCGTGACATAGTTGTTTTCCAGCCGGTAAGTGGCTGCTACACTGGCATTGGCGGTAATTCGTACATTGTTTAGTGCGTACCTAAACTTTGTTCGCGGCCGACTACGTGTTAACGAGGTTTGACTGTATCACGACAATGGCGTAACAACGACTGCACCACGAGGCCTATATGACAACAAGCAAGCCACTAGCGCACTATCTGTTCCCCGCTTGTGCGATGCTAATAAAGAATGGGGTGGCTTTACTATATCGACACTATATATCGCTACAATTGAAATAACTCGCTGAGCAAGTTGGTAGTTGATCAGAAGAATGACTAAGCAGCGTCTGGGTTGTGTGACTTGTGCGTCCGTGTCTACTGCCTTGTCCCATTTTCAAATTTTTTTTCGATGTCCGGGCTGTCTAGTTGTAATAAAATGCGCCTTACGCACTTGTCGATATATCATTAAGCGACTGCGAGCAAGGTGCGTGGAGCAGCTGTGCCCTCACAATCGTGTGTTACCATAATTACATAACATAATTATTATTGTGATAGCAATTATACGGACACTCCAGGCAAATTTGCATGGTCACCGGCGGCGGCGATGCCGTGGGGTTCGTATAATGTCCAAGTGCGATAACATCGAGGCCGCGTGCCGCATATGCTGTAGCTGTGAGGAAAAGTGTGCGAGGACAAGTTGAGAAGGATTGTGGCTTGATGCGCGGCACCTTCTCACCCACGCAAAATATTCAGAATTCGGAGTAGGTGCATGTCGGCGCAGGCGTGGCGCAATATCTGCAATAAACGACAATTTAGAGTGGCATGAAGCAAGATTTCCTTTATGGCACAGTTTGGCACAACACTTCTACACTGAGACAGCATTATTATGATAATATGATGAGGGACTGATGACAACGGCATGACAACAATGGCATGACGACGGCTGTGCGATGACGGCTGCATGACGAAAGTAGGATGACAAAGTTAGAATCAGAACGATGGAAAGACTTCGATGGCATAACGATGGTATGAGAACGAATATATGGTAACAACTGTATGACAAGAATGGTGCGATGACAACAGTATCCTGAAGCCTGTATGATGATGATGGTGCGATGACAATAGCATGACGAGCGTCGAATGACAAAGCTAGAGTGATAACGATGAAACGACTATGACAGCATCATGATGGTGGTACAACTAATCGTTGACAGCTGCATGACAACGATGGCATGACGATAGTAGGATGACAAAGGCAGGTGTAACAAAGAGAGCTCACATTTTTTTTTACAAATATTTTGCATTAATTTTGTCTTTTGGCAGACACACCCAGTAATCAGCATTTAATTGTTGTAACCGATAATGCAGCATGAGAGCACTGTAGTAAGCGGTTTATTTAACACTGAACACATACAAAAGTTGACGGTGCATCGGCTACTTATATCCGACATATTGTTAAAACCGGTATCATTATAAGTGGGTTCGACTGTAGTATGCTGCAGAGATGAAGGTAGGGACTGTCACACTTTTATGACAACCAGGTAATACTCCAACCAAATTCCACCCAAGAAGCACGGCAGTACAAAGTCAGACTACCCCCAAGGTCATGTGCCATTTATTTTCAATTCCACCAGTGTGTGACCACCAGTTCCACTTATTTCTGATGCCACCAGAAGTAGGACTCGGCATCCAAGCTGAGCAAAGCCAAAGAATGTCAAGCAAGAAAGGCTACATGCAGGCTCAAAGACCAGGCAGGTCAGGCACAAGTCATTGCAGAAAGCCAAGCAGACCAGAACTTCCGCCACTGCTGATTAAATTAGGGACAATCAGGAAGAAGCTAGCCAGGCAACTCAACGAGCTTGTTATGAGACCTCCCAACAAGAGGACCAGAAAGCACAAGCCCTGCCCCAAACAAAAGTACCAGCCAGCAGCAGAAAACAATGGCAGACGGCTCTCAGCAGACTTAAAGGCATGCGCTGGTTTTACCTGAGGGGGCATACGAGTGACCACAGCTGTGCTACCACCACTCGGTGTCGAAACTTTCACCAACTTCATGTGCTGGTTCGGTTTCAAGCCCAGCTGCTGCAGGAGACAGGGTGGAAATAGAATGAGGAGGGGAGACAGCAGTTGCCTGGTGACACTGTTGAAGACACCTCCTATCTTTTCGTTGGCAGCACAGATAGTTCTGCATGTGTGGTTGTAGTTTGTTTACTTGACGGCGTAGGTTTTCATTTGTCATTGTGGTGTCATTTGGTATCTCTCAACAATGAAATGTCACTTAACTGCAATCAAAATTTGCCAGAACACATGTCTCCATATCTACTCATGTAACGCTAACAGAGTTCAAAAAGTGCTCAAATGCATTTTCTACGCACTTAAATTGCACAAAACACTGCCACAGAACGCATGTGTGGCAACCATCATCTTTGTTTACAAAAACAGTAAAGCACTGCAAACACACTGTGGCTGCTATCTTGTTTGTCAATTGCCCGTTTCAAATGGCACGGCCATCAAACTGTACTCACATGTGATGACCATTTGCGCACCGTGCATAGTGCGCATACACTCTGCGGCTCAGTATGCATTGAAGTTGACCAGTGGTGTGCAGACAAAACAAAGTGCAGGAAAACAAAAGTTTGCATCCCACCATCGTGGATTTTTATGGTGCTTCAGATGGTGGCATCTGCATAGGCCATAATTGAAAAATAGGGCCATATTGTGTCACTGAATGTGATCGTTTGAGATACAGCACCTGGCTAACCTAGCAGTCATCACGTGCGGATATGGCATCACTGGACGAAGATTTGCCAGAAGACAGCTGTATTCTGAGTCAATCACTTTCGCACGATTTCACATGACTCTGCAGTGGGCACATTGGCATCTATGGGAACAGCGTTCTTGGATATTATTGCACTGCATGCAGCAGGGAATTTACAATCTTGCGTCGAAAACAGCAAAGAAAACGCCTGCTCTTGCTTCTGCAATGTCGTCATGCAGGATCATTGCAAGTGGTTGGACTTGCCAACTGCTGCTGGCTGATTGCGAGATCATTCTCAGTAGCAGTGTGCAAATACCAAATAGCAGATTTGAATTGAATCAAGAAAATAAAGTCGAACATCGAATCAAATATTAAATCTCGGGAAACTTTCGAAATGCCTAAACATTTTGGGCAAGAAAGCATGGTGCTGCACATGCTCAGGAGTCTTCTAGCATTGCATAACAAGAATGTAGCAAGCTATCAGGTACATAGAAATGAAGATATACAGTACGGTCTACTTTTATTAAAGGGAGCTCCAAATTAGTTGGCCAGCACTGATTACGGCTCAGTTCTAGCATATGAAGGTCTCGAAAATATTTCTTTAGCAATAGACTATCTGTTGAATAAAATCTGTGCTTTCTTTCTCTCTGAAGCTAAAGAATTAGTTATGTTATGTTGTCTCAGTTTAATAGTGAACCTGTGTTTTATAGCAGTGTTGTATTGCATATAAAGTACTGCTTTCCACTTTTCCTCTAAAATATAGATGGGCTTTCCAATCTTTACAGCATGTGGGTTATTGTAAGGCCAATCTGCACAACAGACGAAAGTGTGGACAGCACAGCACATGACTCAACCACCGCTCCTTGCGTAGCCATCGTTAGCACTGCATAAGTCGACCACGGCCGGTGCCGAAGGTGATGAGCAGGCCGCAAGCCTTGCAGAATCCTTGCCGCAAATACCCAATATCACGCGCACAGGTTAGACTTACAGCTATTGAAGCAGCATTCATGATCTGTGTGCCTTACAACAGGCCCAATCATCGTACATGCTTTCGCACTTCCGAAAATATTTGCAAATTCTGTTGCCACGCCCACTGTCCAAGTTGCGGTAGCATTTCAATCGGTCCAGTTGACCTGAACAGAGGCAGCCCCGGGCAACATGGCCACGAATTGCGGCATTTGGGCACTGTGTGCGATCCCGGCATTGAGCCAACGGCACATGCAGTAGGGCAGAAGCGCTCTCAGAGTCCACGTCAGCTGGGGCATCCAGACCGCGGCTTGCTCGGTGCTCCTTTTACGCCAAAAACAACCAAGTGGGGTGCTCGTTTGCACTGAATCGAGCATGAGGGGCTCTGCAGCGCACGTGAAATGCGGTACTGGCGGGTTTCTACATCGAATTTATCGAATATTCAAAAAATCAAATAACAAATATTCGATTCACAAATCCAATTACAGTAGAGACTCGCCGATACATTCCTGCTTAATACGATTTCCCGGCTCCTACGTTCTCAATAGCGAAAAATAAACATAACCCCATAGAGGAATGTGTTAATACATTCCAGTTAATACGTTCCCGGAAAATACAATTATTCGGCAGCAACATTCAGCATCGCGGCAAACTGCGGTTGTACGATACGTTCTGCAGCGAAAAATTATCATCCAGGTGTGGAAAAAGGCCGCTCTCATGTGCTTGTGAAGAGCTAAGTGGCAGACAGCCGCCGCGCGGCTTCTCTGCAGTGCTCAATCCCCCCCCTCCGCGACTTCTCTGCATTGCTCGTTCGCCCGAAGTGACGAGCGGTGAGCTAATTGACCTTTGCGCTACCACGCCTTTCGCTTCAACGCGAACTACTAAGCGGCAAAAACAGGCGGACGCCGCGCGCACGGTGCTACGACTCGCCGAGATCGTAGCTGAGGTGGTGGCGGACGGGGCGCCTGAAGACGGCGGCGAGAACGAAGGCTTGCGCCCACCGGCTACCTTCGCCGAAGCCCTTGCTGGCCTGGAAGCCTTAGAAAACTTTTTTGCACGAAAGACAATGAAAATGCGGACAAGGGTCTGCAATGTGCGCAAAAGGAGTTGTTCCTGTCCAAGGGTGTGACGCACCAGCAGAAAATACAGTCGAATCACGATAATTCGAACTTGAAGGGGCCCGAAAATTTGTTTGAATTAAAAGGACTTATTTTTGACGTATTTGTGCACCATAGCGCTACGTACGAACGGTGCGAGTCGTGAAATGTCACAGCGCGCAAACGAGAGCCACGAAACTGCCCATGCCGGCCAACGCTCGCATCCCGATAGCACCTCTTCATCTTCACACCCACAATCTCTCTTTCTCTCGCATCCCGCTAACGGCAGTGAACGAAACTTCAGGGAGCGGACCACGCCGGCACGGTGACGCGCTGTGATGTGTTTTGTGTGTCACTGATCTCGGGGGCGTGCGGGTGTTATGAGAGATGGATAGGGAAGACGCATGGCGACACAGCAAGCAGATTTTATTTACACGCGAACTCAAAAACCTCAAACCAAAAATTCAAACACACCCTGAACTAGAACACAATGCATAAATAAATGTTAACAAAAATATACAACCGACCAAGTCTATCCACGTTCATGCCCTTAACTTTGCCTACGCTAGTCCTAGGCCCTTCTTACACCAAAGTCTGGCATCACTGGCCTACTGTAGCGACGATACAAGAAAGTCGTTCTTACAAAGTTCGTCGATGGGGTTGCTCGTATCTTTCCAGCCGGAATCTCGTAGAGTCCTTTTCCCTGTGGCCGTTTCGCCGATCTTCGCATAAACGTTGCTGCATAGAAGTCGGTCTTTCAACTGGCTCGTCTCGGAAGCCTGGGTAACCCGGTCGCTGTTGCTGACGTGGCCGGGAGAGGTGACGGGTTAGGCCTAGCGATGTCCTCGGCCGCTGCTTCCGTCTCGCTCCTTTCCCGAGAGCCGACGTGGCGTTCCGGGGATCATCGCACGTGCCGGTCTGCCATAGAAGGGGGAGCCTCTCTGGGGTGCCTGGTCTTGCCGTGAGGAGCTGCAGCTCGTCCAGGAGCCTCGCCCGAACTTGCCGAGGTCGACGGCCACACCGTGGACGGCCAACGTCACGGACTCGGCCAGACCCCCAAGTCTCCCGTCGCCAGTGCGGTGCTGGCGATGCGACCTTCCTGGCCCGGAACCACGTCGATAATGCTCAGACAACGCCGTTTCTCCTTCGATCACGCCTCGGGTCACGCGCCTCGCGCGCTCGCGCCGTTCAGAACGCTCCGCTCACATCGTCCTCGTCTTCTTTTATTTCGCCTCCGGCGTCTTACTCATGACACGCGCGCGCACAGAGACCGCGTCGAAGGTGAGGGAGGAGGGCGGCAGGGAAGCGCATTTGGCCTCGGCAACCCCGTCGCTTCGGTGGCTCCCCTTGCCCTCCCTCTCAACTCCCTAGTAGCTCCCTCACCTTCGACTCTCCGTGCGTGCCCGCCGGCCCGGCGCCAGCTTAACCCGCTCTCCGAAGTTTCGTTTTCTGCCGTTGAAGCGAGTGTTGGCCGGCGTGGGCAGTTTCGTTGGCCGGACTGGGCCTCCGCCGCCTCCGCGTTGCTTCCCTCTGTGCTGCAGCCGCTGCGTTGGCTGAGACGTCAGCGCGTATACGCGTGTTCCGGCACGACGCTGAAACGGCGACCTTACCATTTGAGAGAGGAAATTTTCGCCACGGTATATTTTTCTTTCTTTTTTGTTTCTCCGCGCAGCGTTGAGGGGTGTCTCCTAAGCTTTTGCTTTATGGCGGTGTCGGAGCATTGCCAGTCGGAGGCGCCCCCACGTGAATTGGCGTGCTACTGAGAGCATTGTCGGTGCGCGGTTATGTTCGAATTAACCGTCGCAAATGCTTTCGCGTTCGAATTACCGAGCGTTCTCGCCCATTTGAATACACATAACTTTGACGGAACCACAGCGCCAGTTCGAATTAAAGAAATTCGACTGTAACTATGTTTTGCAAGAAATAAATGTTTTCTGCCTTTGCACCTCAATATGGGCTTGTCAGCTTCAATTTTTACTGGATTCGGATCATACGTTTTCCCGGATCGTACGCTTATTTTTCGCGTATTTTTTGAAAACGTATTAACGAGGTTCTACTGTATTAAAATGTTCACCATTCGATTCATGACATTCAAGTATTCGCAAACCCCTAATTCTCGGTAACACATAATTGATAATCTTTAGTTAAATAAAATGAAACATATACAGTAGAACATTATTGATTAGACCCCGTTGTGTACCCTTTCCCACCACCAACGTTCGTAATTGAGAACGCAAAAAATGACCCAATACGGATACGCTTCTTTTTTACCAGTTCATACATTTCCCAAAAGCACAATCTTTTGGCACCAACGTTCAGTACATCGCCAAACTGCGATAATTCAGTGTTTTTCAGCCACTCGATTCCATGGAGAATAGTAACTGCCCGCTGTAGCAGCTTCCCTGCTATAGTCATCTGCCCATCTCGCGTGAAAACGCTGGCATGCACTCAGTTTCCTATTCCAGTATCAGCAAATCTCCTGGTGAGTTGTTACACGCCGCATTCACAGCTATCGCCACCAACCCTATTGCGATAAGCATCTTCACCTATCCATTTCGTAGCGCGTGGTGCCATTGGAAGCGTACTGCCTGCTTTTCATAGCCGATAACCCAAACGCACCATTGTTCCCCTCTGCAGGTGGCTCGAGGTGAGCGTCACATCATAGGCATTGTTTTCCGGTGTAGCCTACCAGCTCAATTTTATTTTGGTTTTCTGTCGCCATCTTTGAAACACTGCACAATAAGAACAGGACAATGTGCGCCTCCATCGCTCAAGCCCCACGAACTTGATTCGGATCGGCGTCTCATGTCGCAACAATTCACATCGAGTGGGCACGTAAAAACTTCCCACCAAACATGCCCCACTCAAAGAAGTTTCTGACCCAGGCCAAATATTAAGAGTGCTAAAACAAGCTTGCCAAAGCCCCAAAAACGACACTGCGCATCTTGGGCTGCTCAGAGTCTGCCCCAACAGCTCGGCGTGCGTCGGCATCTCGTGCAGCAGCGATTCAACGCAATGCTATGCATTATGTAGGTGTCAACTACAGCCGAGTCTGTCAAATTTGTTAGCGACTTCGGATTGTGTATTTTCCCGGTTAGTATGTATTTTTCCGGGTTATTTTACAAAACGTATGAACGAGGTTCTACCAGGGGCCGGAAACTCCCTATACCTCCCATGGGACGGTCGGTCCCATGCCGATACGCGGCGGCAGCGCCGCTTTCATCACTGCAGCTGCCGGATATCCCCCCTACTGGAAATAATTCACAAACAAAACAATGCCTCCATGACATCACTGATGAGGTCAGAAGGTAGAGGGAGATGGCGTGCACCCGGGAGGAGGAGGGTTGCTGCTGAGGCTCTCCTTTCCCACTTCGCATGCAAGCGGACTGTGTTCGTCATGTGTTCGTGCTCTCTTGCAGGTCCGCTGGCCGTGCGGCGACATTGGCAAAATCACGGAGCAGAACCCACTGAAGTGTGTCGTGTATTAGGAAGCGCTTTCTTCCTACCAGGTTTACCTTGCAAGTTGCCATTCATTTTCTAAACCACTGGGACATTGCTCGTACGCACCAGTGCCAAGCAATTATAATGAATATTTATATAGCAAACCGTTGTTAATTAGCAACATTCGCAGTTAATATATTACATTTCGTCATTTCGTGAAAGTAGTCGCTTTGAAAGTCCTAACTTGCGGTTACGTTTAGGGCTACACTTCAACTAGGCCACAGATATAGTGAGGGGTAGCATAAAAAAAATAACTTCCTGGCACCATCAATCGTTCATTGTGTGTTGTGAAGTGGATCAACTAAAACTAGCCGATTTCTCAGCCAGCCAAAGCTCTAGACAAGTAAAAGTTGAATGCTTTTGTTTTTATTCACACATTCAGTACTCGAAAAAGACTGACCTCCACGCAGTGCGAAAGTGACAATCTACAGAAGCAATTTTCATTCACAACGGAAATTTGTACATAATGAGTGAAAATAGATTGCAGAAGATCCAAACCAATGCGAAAATTATTAACCACCACGGCTGCGTCTTTCTTTCTTTTCTTTTAACCATGGCTGTGCATTTCGACAATGAGTGAACAAAATGTAGAGCCCAAAAACACACACTCGAGCCCTTCATTACAAGTATTTCACCGGCAACAGATGGGCTGCCGTCATGATAAATGAGTCGAGCAACACTACTGTTATGTCAGTCCACTGAGGCTTGCACAGAACTGGTTTACTCATGCAAAATGAATACCTGCTCGGAAAATAGAGTGAAATACTTGTGCTTACCCGTGGTCATTAGGAAACCTGTACCACAGAGCCGCGCAACACATGTGATGCCCCGATTAAGAAATCTTCATCAAACGCTTGTTTGGTTTCCTGCGTCTACCGTTCGTTGCACGCCTCAAGCTTCTCTGTCTTATCTTTCGTATCTTCACACTTGGGACTACAACCGAAGCAGACCAAGCGCGATCTGACTTGTGATGGCAAGGGTGAGCGGAGGCAAGCTCGACGGACGCACGATGGCGACCACTTCCCGCGCTTTGCCCGATTTGAAATTCACAAAAAGACAAATAAGAAAAATAACTTGGGATGTCCGGCAACCGCTAGAAGCGCGCATGTTCTTTGAAACCGCAACAAGCTTTACTTTCCTGGGCCTGTTTCTACTGTTTATGTCTGCAATCTCAAAAAAAAAAAAATAATAATAATAACGCTCAACCTTGCACTCAGCCATGCAACGCTTCAAACAGCGAAGCTGGGCGATCATAGTGCTCTTATTATTACTTACGACGATGATATCTTATTACTCATGATGATGATAATTTCTTTTCGCACGTCTCAGACTTACGGCCGTCAGTGCGCGTTACATAGCGCAGCCTGCAACACCGACACTGCATTCCAATGCCAACACCGCGTTCCAGGATACCCGCTCCGTAAATGCGTCTCTCTCTTTCTCTCGCTCTCATAGCGCGCAAAACCTCTTCACCTCGCAAAGCACGAGCGTACGAACGCTCCAGCTGTGGACTAAGACGACGACGCTCGAACGCAATCATATGGTTCGCATAAATGCATGTTCTACAAGTGTGGCTATATACCCTAGTGGTTATGACGCTCGCTTTGGGATCGGGGGTACGCGGGCTCGAATCCTGCCTCGGCAAGGAAGTGTGTTTTATTTTCTTTCTTGGTAGTTTCTTGATACACACCACAAATTACGGATGGCTTAAACGGCTTTGCTGTTAAAAGACAGAAAAAGCATTTTGTCTTTGCACTGCCGGTCTACAATGGGCTGTTAAAGTGACTTTCATATTAAGAAAGCTACGGACGATTACAAGTTACCCTTCTCCATAGCCATGCTTTTTCTCCTCAACTTGTTCGCCGAGTGAGCGGGGCTAAGCTCAGCCTGGCTCTGCGTCATGATGCGACATTGTGTCGTCTACTTCCAGTTGTCTTGGAGCCAGCCTGCAAAGCCTCTCAAACCTTTCCGCCCGCCGCAGCCTGGCAGTTGATCCCAAGCGAGAGCTATGTAAGCAGCGTGCATTGCGAGCATTCTGTCGCAGCGCCGAGCGTGTTCGGTATTTCGGAAACCACAGGCGTGCTGGGCGTTTTGGCGGATGGGTCGAGGCCTAAACTAAAGCCTCCCCCCCCCCCCCCCCCCATGCTACTATTGCTGTGATGAAGGAGTTTTAGCGTAGACGTACGTGAGTGGCCTAATTGGTCTGCGCGGTCCAGCCACCTGGTGGCGCAGAGCTTAACCAGCTAAACCAGGGGTTCTCAAGCATGTTTGTTCCAGGGAACCCTGCTAAGCTCCATGAAGTGCCAAGGAACTCCCCCCTCCCCGTACCGAATTAAAATGTCCTAATTAACCGAATGTCGAATTATCCAAGGTATCAAGAAAACAATAAATGAATGCTTACTACGTCAACACGCTTTTATTTACTGAATGAATCAGCAAATCTTGTTTCTATTTTGCACAAGAGCAGTGCGGCACCCACCTCGGTGGCTCATTTAGCAAAGGCGTTTCGTGGCTGAGCACAAGGCCACGGGATCGAATCCCGGCCGTGGCGGCCGCATTTCGATGGAGGTGAAATTCAAAAACGCCCGTGTATGTGCTTGCGTTGTAGTGCACGTTAAAGAACCGCAGGTGGTCAAAATTCATCCGGAGCTCTCCACTACGGAGTGCCTCACAGTCAGAACTGGTTTTGGCACGTAAAACCCTAGAAGGAAGAAGAGCAGTGCGGAAGCTGAAGTTCTCGTCATCTCACGACTTATTTGAGCTAGTAGCGGCGAAGGCCTCGAGACATCCTTCGCAGCACGGCCGCTGCGCGTGTCTTCATCTGAGACACACTTTTCACTACCGCGTGTACATCCTGATTATTTTTTCGCTAGTGAGCTGGTCGCCAACAAATCGCCCGCCCATCGCGATGTAGCCGGTGCTCATCATCTTCGACAGCTTTGCACTGAGTCAAAGCGTAACTACTGCTTGCCGCAACCGCTGCGGGCAAAACCGCAGCCGTTATCGACACGATCAAGGACGGCGACTTTGCGGTTCAGAAGGCAGGCGGCCGACGCATGCACTAAGTCAAAATGAAACTACTGTTTGTGCAACAAGTGCGCACGAAACCGCAGTCGCTATCGACGCGATCATGGATGGCGACTACGCAGTTGTGAAAGGCACGCAGCCGACGTGCGCACCGAGTCAAAATGAAACTACTATTTGCCGCAACCGCTGCCTGCGGACGAAACTGTGCTGGTTATCTCGGAGACCGTAACTTAACACCGTGTCCATTTCTCCCGTTTGTAGATAGGGTAGGTGCCGATAGCGTGGGCACTGCCGTTTACTTCGGAGGAATAAAAAAATTAATGCAAGGAGCACCACAAATGCGCGCCGCAAAAGAGCTAAAACGACGCTAGCGTCCAAAAACGAAGTGACGCAGTCCTCATCGGTGTGGTCCTCGGCGGCAATCGTACGCTATACGTGACTGACGGCACCGCCGGGACTCTTTGTGCCTAATTGTGCCCGCAAAGCCTTTATTCTTGCGTTAATTGCCGCGTGTAACACCGCGTTGGCAGCTAGCCGTGTGCCTTCATAAGTGCGTAATCGGCACCTACCCTATCTACAAATGGGAGAAATGGGCACGGTGTTAAGTTACGGTCTCCGAGATTCAAGTGCGAAAGCTTAGGCGAGCTGCCCATGGCTGCCCGTTTTCGGAGATTGGGTGGCTACAAGCTGCTTGCGAATTTATTGCGCAGTTTGTGCGTTGCCGTTACGCACTGTGATGTGCTTTTTGACACTCGGGCATAGGTAATTGAGGTTCTGTGGATCAAGTGCACCTCGTGTTCGCCGTTTTAGCCACTTGGCGAGCGCGGGACCACGGAAAATTTATCAGTGGCTGGCGGAAGCCCGAGCAGGGGCCTGCGGAACCCCCGGGTTCCGTGGAACCCACTTTAAGAACTCATGAGCTAAACAAATAGCTAATATATTGCTGTAACCAAGTGCAAAACATTTTAATCATTTAGAAAAACAATGTGTTTACGCTCCTACCAACAATTTACACCAAAATCAAAGTAGAATACATTTGGCTTCTGCTATATTAGTTCTCTGTTTGGTTGAGCTCTGTGCCACCAGGAGGTTGCACCGTCCAGGAGGTTGCACCGTCCAGGCTGTTCACGTTTCCGCCTCCACTCATCCCGTAATACGCTTAGGTCCAGTCCGCTTGCGCTTGCATTTACCCGAATACTGGATGCGTGACACTATTGTGGTATATAGTAATCCTTCATTATGAAGTGACGGCCGCAAATGCGTAGATGCTGGTGCCGATTGGATACCAACAACCAGCGCTTCAGCCACTCCGCTCGCATGTTTGCCTTGCAGAGGGGCACGATGTCACAGCTTGACATGTTGCAGATCACTACGTTTGCAGCGCACAATGCATGGGTGAACCATGGTGGTCACGAAAAGACAGATCATGACCAACGAAGATCGCGCAGCTTGCGTCAACATGAGGCACGTTGTAACACGAGCAGACAACACTTGCTGTGTGCCGAAAGTGCTTGAATGTAGTGATAAATTGTGTTTGTGCATTCTCTTTCTGCTAACTTTTTTTGAAGAAACAAATTAACCAACATTCCAACTATTACAAACATTTGTTCACCGTAAAGTTGGAAAAATTATCGATGATGCGCCCTGGGCAGCCAATTGGATCGCTCGCCCTACTGACGTCATATGGTCAAATCGCGTCACCTGATTAGGGGCAGCTGAAAACTCGGCTGAGTGGCATGCTGCGATCGGTAGCGATGTGCCTTTTAAGCTTATAAAAATTACATGCTTTACGCAGAGCACTTAGATGCGTCAATTAATGATCAGATGGATCTACCCTAATGACGCAGTACGTTTGTACAGAATCGTCAAAATCGCTTCAGGGTCACATTGCGCATAGCTGTGTCTGCTGCGCGTGGCCTCTGAGATAGCAGCGGTGTGCTGCATAGCGTAGTCTACTGCAGCCGCCACAGGGTGCCGCAACAAGCACTTTTACCGCCGAGGCACTTAACTTTTGAGTGGGCTTTGCTCCCTTCTCCCCTGTGTAACTTCCAGCGCACTATACTTGCGGACAACTTTCTGTGGCAATGAAGCGAAAGCTACGGGCGCGTGGATGCTGCACATGTGTTACCGCGCCAAGTAGTCCGGCAGCATTTGACACTGCTTTTGGCTGCTCGGAACAGACGCTGAATCGACGCAGCTTCCACGTGCGACGGTTTCGCGTTTGCCCAGACGCGGAAGGGAAATGCCACAAAATAAGTAAACTTTTACACTCAGTGGTGTGTTCTGTCTGATTTAACTGTTGCTAATAAGCTGTTTATGTTTTCTCTTCCCCACCTTAAACGAACCTAGATTAAAACACTGGACTCTTTTCAGTAGTGCTCTCACTTGTGTGCGCTTTGCTTCCGTAGCTTTCCCTTCATTGCCACAGAAAGTTTTCCGTGAGTATAGCAGAGATGAAAAGAGAGAGAAAGCAATGTATTGGTGCAATAAATCCACTAATACTTGAAGGATTAAAAAAGTTCTTGTGCAATGAGATTCACGACATGTCCCTTAATAGTGAGGCCATTCTATGATTAGTTAGAAATGTGTATCAGAGCCCTTAAGTTTCATTTTTCAGCCCATTCCATGTCTGTGCTGTCTCATTTCGCATCGAAAAATTATCACGAAATCAAATTTTTTCGCTTTCCCCGCCAATTTTGTTACTGCGGGGTTTAACAGTACTACCTTATCATCCCCATGATAGCTGAACGTTCGAAGCACCAGAGTTCCCTCTAGAAATTTTTCTAGTAAACTCCATGCACACAGAATCTGAAAGGAACATGCAAGAACTCTGTGCTTGCACAGAGGACTTGTTAACTGAACAAACACTTCACACTGTTTTTTGAGATAAGAAGAGTAAGAGAAATTAAACTTACCGCTGCAAGCATTGAGGCATTGGTACCAGTCACTCTGATCTGTTGTGCAGGAGTCAGCGGACGTGCGGGCGATGTGCTGCCTGAAGCCACAGTCGAGACAGTCACATTCGAGGCACGTGTGGCAGTCACACTGGGAGCACGAGACGTGACAGAAGTAGGTGCCATCACGGTGGTAGGTATCGTCTTGATACCAGGGGATGCAGGTGTTGGCGCCTGTGGCTTCAAGGGTGGCATTCGTACGCACACGCCAACAGATCTCTGCAAGCCATGACAGTTTTCCATAAATATGCATGCATGGAAGAAAACATTAAAATATTTGAAGCAGCAATTGTTCAAGACAAATAGAAAACAACATTAATAAGAACACTTCGTTGTGCAGATATTCGGGGCAAGTGCCACCACTGGAAAGACTGGCAATGCAGTCAGCACGACGTGGCATGAGGGATAACATGGCCACAGCTGCCGTGTCAGCTGCATCATAAGTAGAAGAGCAGGTTGAGAATGAAAGTTTTAGCAGCCCGAGAACATCCTTAGCCACACTGTGGTTTGAAGTTCATGTATGACAAATAATGAGACATCAAAAAGAATTTAGAAAAAATAAAGTATCATTGCGAAGGACGATCGCATGTCCTCGCAGGTGTCTGCATTCTTTTCTATATGGTATGCTTCAATGGCCAGCCGTGCAGGCCCACTCTTACTGTGGTACAGAATATTTTTTTTTTAGTGTCTGTGTAGCTGCAACTAACAGGTAAAGCCAAATTCGTACAAAAAAAAAAAAAAAACATAAGAATGAGGAACGTATCAGCGGGGTTCTACTGTACCAGATTAAGTGAGCATGAAAAGTCACTTAGCAAAAACCCCCTTTGCACTTCTTGCCTGCACAATGTGGTCAGTGTGGGTGTAGGACTATGTTTGAAAAAACAAAGGATTCTATACTGCAGTAAGAGGACGCATGTGTGGCTGGCCATTGAGACATACCATATAAAAAAGACTGCAGACACGAGCATCAGTAGAATGTCAATCATGTTCCATGACACTGAGGTTTTTGTACTTTTGTGGGTGATTAATAGGCTACACTTCCTTTGCCTGTTCTTTCACACTGCCTGGCGCATGTGTAGCATTCATGTATCTATACTGGATGCTTTCCCAATAAGAGTTAAGTTGCGAGTCAGCCCCAAAGTTGTGTTTTGAGCATCTTTCATCCTTCATGCGATGTTTCTAGTCTTCCATTTTATTTTGTCATGCAAGTAATGTCCACCTCTCTATATAATCTTGGAGAGAGCATGTAATACTGTATTTACTCGAATCTAACATGCTCCTTTTTCCAGGGAAAATCGACCCAAAAATTGTCTGCACCGTTACAATCGGACACGAAACCAAAACCACATTTGCGGCGTTGGCAACACCTTATCAGAGCTGTCAGAAGCAGTGTCGTCATCACAAAATGGCAACAGAGCACGTTTTCAAGGTTCCTGTGGGTTCATTTTATGATCGACTACGATCTGGAGTGTTATTCTTGGTCAATCACTTTCGAAGATATCACTTTCGCGAGATTTCGCACAACTTGGCACCAGATGCACTGGTGTAATTGGCCGCCAGCGTTTCTGGCGTGTGCCAAGCTTGTATCTATGCAAAGTGCCAGGAACACTGTAAGATGGATACTTCGACAAGTTCAATGCACAGTCTCGTGAAAGTGATAGTAGTACAGTTAAGCCTCGATATAATAAACTTCCTCAATTGAAGGAAGAAAGAACGCGGCCGCATTGATATCAGTTATTTCTGCCAGAATGTTTGGGACATACGAATATATTCTTTTATGAAAAAATACATATTTTACTTGACAGTGCGTAGTGTTCGATAATTCGTTTGCAGCATCTAATATACAATGGCATTGGCAATGCAGTTATTATTCATGTATTTGATCCCTCGACAAATTCTATGAGGAGGAGGCCGCGCTGCAACCTGAGCCCCCCCCCCCCCGAACAAAATTTCTGGCTACGACACTGGTGGACATAAACATAGGCTGATGATGACGATGATGATGATACACATAATCCGAGGGCGAGAAATGCAGAGAGCCCACCATCGGTTTCTCTGGCTCTTTTGCCGTTTTATCATCGGCAGAGCACTGAGCCATTGCGAACGCCGGGGAGCCGGGGCTCACCGCGCGGCACCACACGAAAGGACACAATCGAGTCAACACTGCCACTGCCCCTGAGCAAGCACTTTAGGACATTTATACAGCCCTCAACACTACACGCACGAGGCATTTTCTGGCTGCTTCCCACAAAGTCAATGTTTTTCGAGCCACGCAACATGCAACCAAACACTGTAGAGCAGAACAGGCGAACGCGATGTTGCATGGACCAAAAACGAAACTACGAAACTATTACGACCGGATGTATCGCCATGCCATTTTTTCTTATTGAATTTTGCGCTAAACTTGTACTTCCTCGCTTGTAACGGTTTAAAAAGTTGGCAAATGCTGTTTATGTATGTTTAAGGTGTATTTCATTTCACTTTATTAACAGCGATAAATCGCTCTCGACCAATCGCGACCAGCCTGCGTTTGTAATCTCCGACGTCGCGAACGTGTAGTGCGGGAAATTCGAAGGGGCATCAGCACCTATCCTTCAGTTTTTCGCTATTTTCTCGCTTATTAAACATCTGTTCGCTATAAGAATGGTATGACTGTGATTGTGATAGAATAATCTACCATTAAAGCTCAACTTCCGGTTTCTCTTTAGTGTCCCTTTAAGCGTGTTTGAATTAACGAGATTCGACTGTATAGTCTGTATCTATTAACCAATTTGGGCAATCTTATTTGTCATGATATTGTAACGTTGCAGAAGCCACATATGCAGGTGTATTTACAATATATACAAGAGAGGCAACGATACATAAACAAAAAGGCTGGCAAGAGCGATTCTACCTCTACACCACGTCAAATCATCTTCTGACTGGCACTACTCTTGGTTGCACTGTAACAATATTGTTGTGAATCACTTTAAAATTACCTCATATTTCTTAAGCTAACATTCGTTTTGACACCTGTGCTAAGGCACTTTATACATAAACCGATATATATCCGCTGCCAAAAATTGTTGTTCTACGCGTCATTTTGTCCACGGACGCAATTTGCCAGAATCTAGCCATATACAGCTTCGCTGTAAAAAAAAGAGGGTGCGCATGATTGCACTCGAATGAAACGCTATGATTTTAGCTGGCACGGCATTCGGCGTGCGAAGTGCCATTCCAGGAAAGTTTTTTTCAGACGCTGCGACAAGCCTGGCCCGGTACACCTTGACAAAAAAAAAAAAAAACTTCCCCCTCAAAGTGAGTCGCAAGCAGCAATATCTACTCACACTTGCTCATCGACTGCGTTCGATAAGAGAGCAGAACCGCACAACAAAGTTGTCTGTTCAGACTCTGCGGAGTGTGAATGGGCTGAATGCACTCGGTAACATCGAGCAGCGTCTCTTTTTTTAAATACCTCTTGCTATTGAAGAGCATGCATCTTTATTTGCAGCAGAAACAGCTAGTCTGAAGGCATATGCAAACCATGCCACATCGTCTGCTGCACAGACAGTCCCCGAGAGCTGGTTGCAAGTCGACGCAAGCGCCACCCTCGGATGGGCAGCAGGTTGGGGCCACCTTTTCAAGAGAGTTTTCCAAATGACCTCATCTAGTAACGTTGCGTTCAGCCAAGATTAGGTCTATCACAGTCGCCGAGTTTGTGTGTCTACTACCGAGCAGACCTGAGCGACTGACCTGAAGCTAATTAAGCCATTAGGATGAAGAACACTGGTTTTGTAGTTCAGTTTTGACCTTACAGATTTGCAATAAGCCTTTCTTCATTTCCTACAGTGCACACACAAAAATCTCGAGGCGACGACACAGTACACAATCAACACCGGTACGTTGCTGTTCTTCAAGGCTGCCAGTCGCACTCACAGGCACTTCCCTAAATTAAATGTGACTACGCACATGGCTAATTTAATGTATTTAGCCTCCGAGGTGCATTGTTTGCCTCGTTTCACAAATGGGCAGCAAGTGGAGGCCCCTTCAATACAGCAGCGTGAACAACCGTTTCGTTCAGCTGCCAATGGTGTCAATACTGGCATCGGCATTATCATGAGAAAACTGCATGTTCTTTAAATGAATGATCTATATGCAAAGCCCTAATCTATGAATACTTTACAGAACACATTAATTGCGTGCATGAAGAGAGTATGAAGAATGATAAGTAGGCAGCATAACAATGCTCCCGTACTACGGTTTCCCATTCATTGTTTTCGAAGGTGTGTGGTGTCGCTGATATCAGCGCGAATCGTGGTGATGCGACTGTGCTTACATGCACAAAATCTGTGTTTTGCTATGTTCTGACATTATTTGATGTCACTGATGAGCGACTAGCATTATATTTCAAGCGAACAACGAGCGGTCGATGTACCTGCCAATGTAAACAAATGCGCTGGTCGGTGCTTTGGATTGCTTGCAGCGTTCTTCGGGGATACAAATGCGGAAAGCAGTGCTCTCACAACATCTTACAGTGAGTGTCTGAAACACTTCCCTGAGAAACTGCAAAAGACCTAAAATAGCAAGCAGCACGTATAAAATCAGGGGTTAGGGCTACTCTTGGCCTTCATAATGCAGCGCGATATGTTGTGCACGGGCGCTGGCTCTCGTGGCTATTAAATTTGTTGGAATTGTAGCTGCCACTGTTCTACAGACCCAAAGAGCTGGCGCAGCTGACACTGTCACCCAAAGTTGCGGGGCGGTCCCGAATCGGCTGAGTGTCTGCCCTTCACCGATTTCATTCTCCCCGCAAGCGAGGCTGGCATGCCTTGCCCGCCTTCCCCACTGGTGTGCCGCTCGTCCCGTTACAGGAAGAGGTTTGCTCAGCTGCTCGGTCAGGTTTCATTTTTTACGCTTTGTTGCTTATTTAACATTATTTTTGAATCTGCACAACGATTGTATTATCAGACGCGTGACAGGGAGGTCTCGGGAACCTAAAAATTCCATTACCTTGACATGGTAAAAAAAAATCACCGGAGTTGCCTTTAACCGGGTGCACGTTGGGTTCAGGGGCCCGTTGGAATCAGGTGCTGCTCTGTATCAGTGCTGTTACAAGCATTTTTTCTTATATCAGAGGGTCTTTAACTCGTTTTTTAAATGGTGCGTGCATGTAACATTATTTTCATGACAGCAAACTATTTATTAGAGCAGCTTATGCAAATTAATAAGCGCTTACAATAGTGATAAGCGGCCAATAGGTGGTCTTAAACATTCATGCTGCAGCCCAACTTCTTTCCAGTGAAGTCTTCCCTTGTTTGCACAAGAAATAAGCACATTCGAAGGTCTTCATGACAATAGGCCATAATCGGAGACAGAAGGGGGGTAGCACACAACCAATGCCAAACACCAAGCACTTCTTAAAGCTCCCACTGATGCCAAAACTTCTGGACTAAACGAAGTTCCAAACAGACTAGTGCTCTCCTTTGAGCAGTTGCGTGTTGCTGCTATCTAGACACAAATGTGCTTGCACTTTTTCCTTGTTGTAAAGTGTACACTTCGTGCTTTTCAGGTCCTTATCACGCTACAGTCAACTTCTATTAATTAAGCCCTGTCAAGATTAAAGAAATTGATCAAATTATCTAGAAAGTCAAATTGTACAAGAAGCAGAAAAAGCGTCAAAACACTCCGCTATTCAATTGGCAGTAATTGCCCAATTCTAACACGCCCTGGAATTGAATGCAAACCCACTTTCTATGTGTTCAAAGTAGAAAACTAACATAGAAATGACAGCGCTTCTAAACAAAGCAGAAATCTAACACGCACCCAATTTTTTAGCACGAAAAACGTAGCATCCTACGATTCTCGCAGTAAAAAAAAGATGAAGCCAACAAACTTTACTTAAAATTTATTTACACCTTAAGTTCAATGTCATCACTCTCTGACAGCGCTTCATTGCTGTCTGTCACAACATGTCCTCTGTACAGTCCAGCATTTACCCCCGGTCCTCTCATCCACAGATACAGTAAAATCTCGTTAATTCGACTCTCGGTAATTTGGAAAATCGGTTAAATCAGACGCGTCATCTGGTCCCTGTAAATATACGCATCACTCTACGAGACTGGGCGCTCGTTATTTTGGACGGATTTGACCGCAAATCGGATAATTCAGCGACTTTCGGGCCAGTAGCCAGGCTCGAAAATGAAAAACAGAAGTATTGGGAACATCAGTGAAGCTGAAAAGCAGCGTCGCCATGGGCATCAATTATCGACTTGGCTTGACGACTTAAGGCTGGATGAACGCCTTCTCTGTTTGTTTTTCTTCCGTTTAGCGTGTTGGTTTTGTCGGTGCCATTTTGTTGCTTTGTTCACGTTGGTGTGCTGCATCATTGAACGCCGTTTTATCGAGGAACGATTCAGTACGGCTCCTTCAGCTTGATCGTTGCTGGTGCTTTCCCGCTGAGCGCTCGTGTGACCGCACTCTCCGCCGATGGCAACGCCGGCGAAGCGGCCCAAGTACGAGGCCAAGGAATTGGCCACCACAGTAGAAATTTTGCGTGCCCTGAAAAATGGGCTCTCTCGACAAGAAGTGATGGTGAAGTACGATGTTAAAAGAAGTACTCTTAGTACATATGGTAAAAATGAAGAGCAAATTCTTCAGGCGTTTGAAGGTGAGAAGTTCGACGCATTGAGAAAGCGGCTACGAACAGCAGCTCATCCAAAGTTGGAAGAAGCCTTTCTTCAGTGGGTGGTTAGCGCGCGTAATGCGAACCTGCCGTTGAGTGGACTGCTGATTATGGCACAAGCTGAAAAGTTTGCAGCGATGATGGACATTGATTCCTTCAAAGCATCAGAAGGATGGTGTGCACGCTTCAGAGAAAGACACAGCCTCGTCTTCAAGACCGTTTGCGGCGAAAGAGGTGCCGTGAATGAAGACGCGGTCAACAGCTGGAAGTGCGCTCAGCTGCTGGAGCACCTTGCTGCCTACGATCCGAATAACGTCCGAATAACGTATTTAACGCTGATGAGACAGCACTGTTTTTCAAAGCTTTGCCAGACAAAACCGTGACTATGAAAGGGGATCCTTGTGTCGGTGGCAAAAGAAGTAAGGAACGGGTGACCGTACTTTTAGCCGCCAACATGACGGGGACAGAGCGCTTGCCGCTTCTCGTCATTGGAAAGGCGCAAAAGCCACGCTGCTTTAAGAACATTAAGACTCTTCCCGTGGATTACCGTGCCAACCGAAAAGCGTGGATGACGGGTGAAATTTTTGCAACTTGGATCCAAAAGTTGGATCGACAGTTCTCTGCCAAGAACCGCGAAGTGCTAATCGTGCCAGACAACTGCAGTGCACATAACAGTGCCATCATACTGAACCACACTGAAGTTGTTTTTTTGCCGCCGAATACGACATCGGCACTTCAACCCATGGACCAGGGCATAATCCAATACGTGAAAACCAAGTACCGTCGGCGTGTGTTAGAACGTAGGCTCCTGTGCCATGAGGTCGGCAAACAATACGACGCGAGTCTCCTGAGTGCAGTTAGCATTCTTGCGCATGTGTGGCAGAATATGCCTGCGCACGTCATCGCTAACTGTTTCAGGCACAGTGGCTTTGTTGTGCCCGACTCCAGCAATGCTGCTGCAGCCGAAGTGTCGCCAAACGACGGTGCCGACGACGGACAGGATTACGGAAGTGTTCTGCCTGATGCAGTGACACTCGACGATTATATCGGCATTGATGATGGCGTTACCACTGCCGGCTCTCTGACTGATGAGCCAATCGTCAAGGAGGTCATACATGGTGACGAATCCATAGAATGAAGAGGAGCCTCAAGAGGAGCAGCCACACAGGCCCCCTCGCACTGTGCAGGAAACCGCGGAGGCCCTCGTCGTCCTTGAAGAATTTTGTTTTGGCACTGCAGACAGCATGCGAGCTGCTGAGCACCTTGAAGGGCTCAGAAAAATTGTGTCCACGCGGATTTCTGCTCGAAAACAGACAAGCATCCGTGATTACTTTGTGCAGTAAAGGTACGTTGAAAAAACTCGTGCGTTTATTGTGTTTATTTTGACCATTCGATAATTTGAACATTCGGTTAATTCGGACATTTTTTCCGGTCCCTAGAAATCCTAATTAACGAGCTTTTACTGTACATACCACTACCTAGGCGTCACATTATCAAGCAAACTCACCTGGTCTGACCACATCTCACAACTAGCAGCTGATTGTTCTAAATCGCTCGGCTTAATCAAAAGGTCCCTATCAATGTCACCCGCTTCTATTCGAAAACTTGCCTATGAAACATGCACCCGCACTAAACTTGAATATGCATCACCAATTTGGAGCCCTCATCAGACTTACTTGATTAACGCATTAGAATCTGTACAGAATCAGGCTGCGCGATTTATAGCTTCACAATACGATTGGCACACAAGTATCAGTAGCATTAAATATTCTCTTAATCTCCAGTCCTTGTCAACTTGCACAACTGTGTTTTTTTTTTTTTTCACAAACTCTACTACTATTTTCCCCAGTTGCATAATACACTTCTTCCTCCTCACCGCACTTCTCGTCGACTTTTCAACAGCTTAAGTGTACAACGTCTTCATGGAACTACCACCGCATTTCATAAATCTTTCCTGCCCGTCACAATAGGGCACTGTAACGAACTGCCACAATCAATAGTTATTGAGCGTGACAGCTCAAAATTCAAGCAGTTACTGACAGCCCATTATCAAACCTAATCACCTTGCCTACACCTGTGCCACGTCTTACTACTATTGCTTTATTTTTAATTTATTTATATATATGTGTGTATGTGTATATGTATATTTATTTCTTTTTATTTTCTATATATAGCGTTCATACAATTTTTGATATCATGAATGCTCTGTATTTATGTTTTTGCCCCCCCCCCCCCCCTATGTAATACCCCGAAAAGGGCCTATGATGATGATGATGATCATTAAGTTTGCTAGTCTACATTTATCAACCTACTCTGCAACAATCACAAACAGGAATGTGGGCCATGCCTAAACTAACCTCTTCACTAGTTTAACCTGTGAGGCATGCAATTCTCTAGAATGCCAAATACATGTGGCGCGACTTATTGCCGCTAGCTCAGCATGTAAAATAACTTGCCTTTTGAATTTGCTCTTGTAGTGGAAAACGGTGTAGTGGAAAACGGGAAGTGGAATGATCACACTATGCACATATTACGCGAGAACTACTTCTCACCATCTTGTGATGGCAATGGTGGCGACGCTGGCTAGGCTGGCTTCGACAGTAGGTTGCTGCTATCTCAGTTTTGGTTTTGTATCCAATAGGACCATTCATAAAATTTGAGGGCCAATTTTCTCAGGGGAAAAAAAGCTGCACATTAGAATTGGGCAAATACTGCAATCATTCAATGCAAGCTACTGTTTTTGATTGAAAATCTTCCTAGGGCACGCAGAAAGAAGGCATTTATTGGCAGGGGATAACATGCGTTGGATGCATTAACTGTCCCATGAGCTCAGCCAAGAGAGATGAGGCCACTATTGGGGTGACCACTGCAGTCAGGGGCATGCATACTGACCATTCAAGTTCGAATTATCTGGTGAAGGCCAATTTTATAATCAAGACAACGAAAGTTGTGGCCCATAGAAGTGGATGAGTGCCAGCCGGAAATTTTGACCGGGATTGAAATGACCGAAAATTAAATTAACCGAAGTCAGATTAACAGAGGTCTACTGCAATGATGTGTCAGCTATTGGCTAGTAGCTGTGCAGTTCTGGAATAAGATGCACTCATTACAATAAATACCATTTAAAAAGAAACTAAAGGCAAAACGTAATTTTCGGTTGAAGAAGTGACAGGCAGGGAGGTGCAGTTGTACCACTAAAATATCTTTAGTACACTCTAGCAACGACTCACTCGGCTCCGACGGGCATTGGCGCACTTCTCCTGCTCGGACACAAACTCGTTAAGCTGCTTCTGCAGCTGGAATGACCTTCGCCGCCATCGCTCCAGCGCTCGGTGCAACGTGTCGCACTTCTTTTCCATCGGCTGCAGCAGGGCAGTGGCCTGTGTCACCAGACACTCGCGCACCCGCCGTGACACGTACTGCTCCAGCTGCTTGCGGTTCAGCACCACCAGACTCGGACCCACAGGCACACCCACAGACTCCCCGGACGCTGCCACCACTGCTGCAGAAGCTGCGGAGGGATGTACGCCCTCCTCCTGCTTCAAGACACTCCCTAGAAATAAGAAAAAGTGACATACCATGGAAATGCATGTCATCGCCAGGAAACAACAGTATAGCAACAAATTGAGCTAGACAGTGTCCGTTTATCTCGTGATGTGCTGAGTACTACAGGCAAACCACAGAAGGACATACCAGATTAGAACTTTTTACACTCCATGCTTCAGGGAAGAAAAGGATAGATATGCGAGGGCATCCTTTATCTTGCCTACGTGACCCGATGATGTCTGTGGTTTCGTGGCACAAGGGCCAATGATGGCCAAAGACTGGTACGGTGTAGTCAATGGTGCAGTCAATGAAAGTGGTATTTTTGACACGACTGTATAGTGGCCTAAAGGTACTCGCTGTAAATTGTGTAAAATATACTGTATACAGTCAACGACCAATTTTCAGGACGCCCTATCTTTTGGACATGCCCGATGGACGCCTTCATGGCACCGCCATGTAACTCACAGAGTCAATATAAGAACATCTGAAATTTCAGACGTAAAAAACCTTCACCGTCCGATTTTCCGGACCTTTCGCCATGACCGCAGGTTCGAAACGGCATTAATCGAAGCCTCCACCACCGCCATATTGATTATTTCGCCTCCTCAAACCAGCGCACTCGCACGCAGATCCGCTGACAGCCTTAGCCCCACCACAGCAACGCTAGCTAGGCCTAGCTACATTGAAGTTCGCTACCAAGCTTCTTTCTGTTTGGTGCCATGTTTTTCATTGAAACAATTTGCCGCTGTTAGCAATGGCATCGACTCCGCCTTCGTAATCCTCGCCAATGTCTTAAAAAGCACGGCACGTTGCATAATTCCGGTTCCCGGAAGTCATCTTCGCCTCAATACAGCAGTGTTACGCAGTGAAGCATATGCAAAGTATTGCGGTGAAGCGTATCAAGAGTGGGAAGGGGGGCAATTGTCACGGGTCATCGTATGTACCAGGTGCGCGAGGTATTCGAGAACAGAATGTTGGCTTCGGGCAGAGAAGCAAAAATAGTCATATTTTCACCCAACTTTGGGAAATACTTCTCTTATGGTTTATTTCCACAATTAGTCAATGAATCTGCCATCCGCAGCAATAACCAATTCAATTCGGCTTCGGAAACAGCTGCATGCATGGATCAGGTGGTCCTTAGAGATGTTGGACATTGAGTCAGCAATGGCAGCCTTAAGTGAGTCTTTTGTATTATGTGGCTGTTTGTTGGCCTCTCCCTCAACGACGCCCCAGACATGGTAGTCGAGCAGATTTAAATGTGGAGAACTAGGAGGCCACAAGTTGGGAATGACGTGGTCGTAGAAGTCATCAGCCAGCCACTCCTGGGTGATGCAGGCATTGTGGGCAGGAGCCGAATCTTGCTGAAAGACATAAGGTTTTCCTTTCGAAACAGTCTCTATCCAGGGCTTTACAACGGTGGCAAGCACCTCCATGTATGCGGCAGCATTAACGCGGAGTCCTTCATCAAAAAAGTGCGGCAGCATGACGTCACCCTTGTTGCTGACGACTAACACCATCACAGATGACGGAAATTTTGTGTGCATCACTGTAGGCACCTCATCAGCGCTTGCACAAAGCCACCTGTCATTACGGCTGCTAACTTTTTTGTCTTGGTCAAAGTTCATTTCATCTGAAAAAAAAAAAAAACCAGAGCATTTCAGGCTCCTCAGGTCTCTTCAGCTTGCTTAGCAAGTGCTTGGACTGGAGCAGACGATTTTCCAGAGTTTTATTGGACATGAATTGCTCCCTCCTCATGACACAGGAATGGTACCTGAAGTCCTCGTGCACAGCGAGCCTGACAGTCGACTCTGCGACTTGGAGCTCCTTTGAAATGGCCCGCATTGACTTCCCTGGGTCGTCATTCACGATTGATTACTTGCAGCCGCCGGAGAAAATCAGGGGTTCTGACGACGTCTGACCGCTGACTGTGCTTTTTCCTTTTCGCCACAGATGCCACGTCACCGCCAGAGCACATCAGTTCTGTCCGCACCTTGTAAACGAAATGCTTCGCTACGTTCAGAAAGGTGGCAATTTCCAAGTAGCTGTGGTGTGCGGCAAGGGCAACGAGGACTGGACGGCGTTCCATTTCCTGCTTCAACTTGTACGCTTCCATCTTTGAACAAACTGCGCAGTAGAAATGATAAGGGGTCAACCAACAAGAAGCCGCACGCTTAGATATTGTGGGGTCTTAGTGTCTCACAGGAGACAGACCACCACGGGTTCAAGCTTAGTGAGCCACAGGGCCGCGTCAGCCGTGACTCCAGGACTGCTGAAAAATTCAGCAGAGTTGACAAGTTTACATTTGCACTCAACATGATCTCTGTTCAAGACTGTGACCAACTAACCCGATGTCGCATGCTTTTGAGACAAAGTGTACGTTGGGCTAACTGGTGACAGCATAAATAGACGGAGCACTGTTGTGTTATCACCGAGGTCGTTAACAGCCACATGGCCGTGCACTGTCAAGACTGTAGATGTGTTTGAGATCACAGCAATATTGCGTAGGTCTTTTTAAGGGATAACAGACACTGAAAACTTTGAAATGAGGCAATGCATGCATGAGCATGCCTGCATTGAGGCTAACTGAGAAAGGTAGGCGATTTCACAGGCTCATGTGATAAAATGCATATGTGAGCATGAGGGAAAAAAATTCAGAACCCTTCCACTACTGTGAAGATGGAAGCCATCGAAGCTGTGACTATGATGGGTCTGCTGTAATGAATATTGCCCCCACAATGAGAATGGGCGAATCGTCGTTGGGCATCACCCAACCAAACATGTCTATCATGAACGTTCCGGTTGAGAAACTCGCGTTCAAACCTGGCCATTGTACCGGGGAAGTTGGTGCTAGTGTTACCGAGGCGTGCATCACCGTTGTCGGGTTCCTGGAGGGCAAGACGACGCTGACATTCGGCCTCAACATCGCGCTCCCTCAACTCGGGGTTCGCGGCTCTTTGCCGACGTTTCGCCTGAGCTTCGGAAGCCCTCACGCTATAATTGGCACATCGACAACGAGCCCTTTCCAGGGTGCATTCGTGGCAGCGTTGCTCAAATGCGTTAGGACATGTCGTCAGTTGCTCATGAATGGCTTATACCACCTTAAGCAATGGCTCATAACCCCGTAAATGCGACCTCCCCATTACGACAGGAGTGAAATTCTACGCTGGAATGATTAGCAGCAACACAGCCAGCTGTGGAAGCAGACGACGACGAACGCGGAAGCAGTGGTACGAGCGCAAACCAAGGGGCGCCAACGAGCCAGCTGCGGAAAAAGACGACGACGCTCGAGCCAATGCTGATGATGATAGTTTTTTTTCCACAAGCGAACATGATCCTGGGAGAACTAGCCCTTAACAGCTTCACTGTAAAAAATTCAGGCAGAACCCATCTCAGGATGATTGTCTACATGACTGCAATTAGCACTGAAGCAAGGTAGCGACACACCTTATAGCCACCGCCGAAACGCATCCTGTAAGAAGCATGTAATGCAGCTGAGCTCCTGTTTCGTCCTTCCTTTTCGACGTGCTGTGGCATAATGATGTGTATTGTTTATCGGTACAAGGGCCAGATAACGCTACATCTAGCGATGCACATGAAGACTGCATGAAGTACCGCTCCTTTTGTGTGGTGCACCGGTGCATGCTAACGCTGAGAATTAATTCCTCAGTGCTCTTGGCCATTCACAGCGCAGCGCTAAACCAGATAAATTTTAAAGGATTTTTCTTTCCCATAAAACAGCACTGGTGTGCGCTAATGCTGAGAATTGCCTAATCCCTCACTGTCCGTGGGCAGTCATGGTGCAGCACTAATGCGTTGGGCTGCTGTGCTTGAGGAACCCATGTGACGTGGGTTCGATTCTGCAGAACACCGAATAAGCTTCCAAGGATTTTTTTTTTCATTGAAGAGTGGCATAATGAGGCTGGCTAGCTAGCTGCTGCCTTACGTGTAGCAAGCTAGCTAGAGGCACGGCTTGTGTACGGGTCTTCCACTGTGTCATCTAGTTTGAAACATAACGAAACCACTTGCACACCATGCCAAGAAGGTCCATGCTGATCACTGTGCAAGTGCTTCAGCAGAAAACAACCTTGGAAAGCAGGTATGGGCTGGACGATTAACTGTATGATATTAATTGTTCGGAGCATAACATTTAGAGTCCAAAGCCTGCCAGTCTTTTCATCCTACATTCAGCTCCCACGCTTTGCATTTCAGGGCCTCTTTGGATACTTGAAAGACATAATTAGACTTTCCTTGCTCTGCGTGTGCTGGCACTCAACGAGGCAGCAAGCACACTGTCCTTGCATTGCAACTGCAATTCTTTCACTCGCATGATAAAAACGGGACAAAATATCTCAGGCTTATCGCTAAGACGCACATGTGAAAAACGAACCCACGTGTACACTAGATCAAGTTCTCGCAGCCATTTTAATTCAAGAAACAGCACTTAGAAGTGCGATTTATTAAAGATGGCTGAATGCACAATAACCAACTATGTAAGAGGATTACTTCAAAATACGATATCGGTTTTTTAAGGAGTTCAACCTAGTGTTATCACTAGATTAATTTTTGACAGAGATGCAACAACACAATGAAGAGCGGAAAACTAGATGCTGCATTGCACAGAAGATGCAAAAACGCATGCAGATCACGTGAGCAGTAGCAAACATACCAAATTGTCATTGTAATGTACTACAAATGCTACGTAACTGCCACAGTTCTGGCCACCATTCTTTGCTATCTTTAGATAGCAAATATGGATCTGAAAGGCCATGCTCTTTCTGCTGAAAACCGAAAATATGTCATAGGTGTCGCCCCCAGCACTTTGGGTGGCCAATCCCATCGTCAAGCCACCAAGGCAAGCAACATGGGAAGTCAACATGGCCGCTCGGGCCGGCACTGGGTGGCAGTTCGCAATGCAACAGCGGGGTTACCAATGCATTTGGTCCTAAGAGCTATGCCGGGACCAGTGGAAAACGACGTAACAGCCAGGAAAACACAGTACCCGGGAACGTAACAGCAGGGTTCTACTGCAGTTTTTGGTTGCAATGTCACGCAGTATCTAGATTCTAGAAAATGAAGAACCCTTCCGTAGAAAAAGCTAAAAAATAAACAATGCTGCACTGCTTTTCAGACCTTTAGCATTGCAACCTGCAATCAGCAGTAGAATATTTCAATACAAGCATAAATCTTGATATGTGGGTGGATTTAACTAAAAGAACAAAAAAATACACACATCCAATGCCAACACATTGAAATCCATTTTAGGCTAAGATTTCTTGAAAGGTTTAATTCAATTCTATGCAACAGACAAACAATCCTGGAGACGGTAATAAAAACTGGGCCGATCGTGGAAAGTGTGTAATCAAAAGTGGTGATTTGGTGGGCCGATCCTGATACCAGTAGCACAGCGGGGGTGTAGCGATAAGGTATAACACTTAGCATTACACTGTCTCCGAGATCGGCCCGGATTACTAAGTGGCAGGCTGAGTGTCAAAACAAGTCGCATTGTATCAAACCAGCCTCTTTTACATCTCCACGCTTGGGCCACCATCATGAGGCCAACATTCCACTCCATAAAACGCCTACATACGGCTTTTAGTTTATTTTAAAAACGTGCCAGGACAGGAATTGCCGGTCAGATCCACTAATGTGCATTTATAACACTGAAGCCAAGCACACCAAACCCTGGGGAAGTAGGCAAAGAAAGCAAAGCGAAAAGACTATGCTGCCATGACACCTACCATCATCCATGTCGAGCTTGAAACGCTTCGGCTTCCCAGACTCCGCATCGATCATGCTCAAGGCCCGCTTGAGATCTGCCAAAATGCCATGGCTGGATGCTGATCGCTTCGGTGGCTTTGAATCCACGTCATCAGCATTGCTGTCCACAGGATCTGGGTCATCCGGATCTTCATCCTTCAGAACAGAGGCTTGCAAGGCAATGCCAATATTGGCTGCAGCAAGGTCAATTCTCAAGTTACATGCTTCGACTCGCACTGCAGGCAATGAGTCAATTTCTCCAACACAAATGAAAGCACAAACAAATCAGGATTGCCTAAAGCATTACCGTACAAGCAGTCTTGCGGCAGTTTAAGACTATGGTACACTATATATCTGTTTATAATAGTTGTATTCCTTGAAAACCCTATTTCCATTCACTTGATGGCTTATAACTGCAGAAAATAAAGGCCCAACTTTGGTGTGCCACCACTGATTTTGACGTATCTTCTATCGCAGTGCAGTCCACTATTAATAATATCAAAAAGATTGAAAAATCTGATCGTTATCACCGATCATTGCTATATCTGGATTGCCGTTAAAAAAAGCTTCCGAACTTACTTATGTAGCTCCGAACCGAAATTTGCCACTTGTGCTAAAGAATAGGCATTGTAAAAGAATAGATGTTTATTCTCACCTCTAAACAGTGTGTCAAGCGTTAGGTGTGCTGAAATAGTCCGAAATCTGCACTTGCTTTCATGGCAGTTTCAGGTTTACAACCGCAGTGTGCATTGCCTCGAGCTGCTGCGCAAGCACTGGCCACAATCCTTTCACGTGCACAAAATCAATGAGCAACTCGACCAACGACAACGCACTTTTCATGAACATCGAAGTCGGGGTCAAAGACAGAGGGCCATTGACAACCTCGTTGTCCCTGCCATTGCTGTCATCGCCTACACTGCTCAACACTGCCAGTGTTGCGACAATGATCACCTCGTCAGAGATCACTATCAGTGATGCTACTGGCCCGTGCTATTTCAGAGCAGTAAATTTGGAATTTCGGAGCAGGATTAATGAAACCAATTGCAAACTTTTCAGATTATAAAGTCCTCTAAAGTTAAAGCACCAGTCATTTTGATATATCTAATACCAGCTACGTAAATACTTGCTTGCATAGGTCGCCTATGTGCTTTGTCAGACACAATGTTTGCGAACAAGTAGAGCTGGCAAACAAAAATGTTTTTTTTTTTTCTTAATTTCAAGATTTCTGCTATATGTTTGAATTCACAACTTGAGTGATCAATTCCAAAACAACTTCAGTTTGTTTCATTCTTCAAGAATGCTTCCGTTCTGAAATATTTACCATCAAATTTGATGCTCAGTAAGCAGGGTTCTCCGCACGGTGGGCGGCGGTGGTTTTGCCGCCCACCACTTCCACCGACCGCCCACCTCTATGACCACCCGCCCACCACCGCCCACCTCTCGGGCTTCAAGTTTCTGCGCCTATGCAGTGGAAGCTACGAGCGCGAGGGGTCGGTTTCCACAAGCGCGCTGTTATGGGCAAGCATGGATGCCGGTGGGAAGTAGCCGCACACACTCACGAGCCAGAAACAAAGGCCAGGAAGCTGGCAGTAAACGCAGACGATTGCGGTACTAGACCTCGGAAAGTGCGACCGTGTGGCATCCCCGAGAGCACAGAAGTCGCTTTTCTCCACGCGGGTAGCTGGTGTAGCCGCGAAAAGAAGCGCGAAAGAAAGAAGAGGCCTGCGCAAAAAGAAGGGCAAAGCCCGATGCGTCATCACCTCCACAATAGAATTAAAAAATGAATTGACCTTTGACCCACCGCTCGCATCAACGTGAATCAAGCCGCGAAAACACAGCGTAGAGAGGAAGGACTCTGCCCCTGCCGCAGATGGCTTTCAAGATACAGCCGCCCGAGCGGGAGCGCGCGGCGTAGTATGCGGCCTCCCCCATCCCTAACCTCTCCCAGGAGCCTTGCGGCCCAGCGGGCACGCACGGTCGCTCGGGTGGCGCGAAGTAACCCCCCCCCTGCCTGCCTCCAGAACGTTGCGCGCAACTGGAAGACTTGTGCGCTTCCTTCCCGCTTCGCGCTCTTGCGTGCACGCGATTGAGGCCACGATCGCCGGTTCACTCTTGCATGCTTTCACTTGCACATAAAGCATACGGCGCACAGCGACAATTTTATCGGCCACTGACTTTATACGGAACCTCTCGGCGACGACGACGTTGGCAGAAATGCCCCTGGAGTGCCCATATAATTGCTATCGCAATAATAAAAACGAGAGAAAGTCCCCTCCCGGTCCCTTTTCTGGCGCTCTCAACCAATCAGCTAAATAAGGCGACCTTGAGATTTCAACAAGTATCCAGAATAGCCCCCCCCCCGTAAACTGCATTTGCAGATATGAAGTCTCTTGCATTGTTGCATTGTGTGATTGCGCTCAAACGTCTGTTGCGTTGTTATTATTCAGTATGTGCCTGTGCCCTATGGTCCTCAAATGTCCACCTCTCAAAATTTTCGGGGGGGAACCCTGGTAAGGTAATATTGCATTTATAAGTGGGAGTCTATACACAGGCCTCGTCCCCCAAATTTACGTAGCTTATGTGGGAGAATTTTACCCTGAGAGGGCTGTAGCGCAGCTGCTATAAGTTCTGCCAGGCTTCTAGGCTAGTATGCTACATATTCACTTACGTCACCTGGAGGGTTCATCTTTGTGTTGAGACTTTCACCCCTAAATGTGAAAATTAGCGTACCAAGTGTCAAACTTCATGGTAAAAACAATCGCCTGACAGATTTTTTTACTTTTCGTGAAAAACGTCTGAATAATCGGGCAGTCCAATAACATGAACTTAGCAGGAAAATAATTCTGCTGCTTTTTCCAATGCCAGCGGTATGAAAGATTTACTGAATGTCCAATGCTGTGCTTCATTAATATAGTATATTTAAAATACCGTGATGGTCGAGACCGCAGAGGCATTTTGCTTTCGTTCGTAGCACAGCTCGATGTGCGTTGCATGCCGTCATGAAGTGCAGATATGCATGCACGACCTTTGACTGCAATGCTGTCAGATTAGGCTCTGATGCATGAATTCCTACACACGAAATTTTGCTGTTCCGTCCATTAAACGTATAAAGCAAACAAAAAGTGTTCACGGTAGTTTCTGGCATGTTGCCCGCAGACCCAATCTTGCCTTCCGGGCGCCAGTCTAGCCCTTGATTTCACGCCTAATCGCTGAGGCGGTTTACTGGTCCGAACATATTCACAGCCACCTTGCCACGACGGCCTGCTCGCGGCAAGTTTTTGTCACAGCCATACGAAGTAGCTAGCCTAACCAGCACTGCTTCTTCAGTATCCTGCGGTGAAAGTTGCCGTTTGATGCAGAGTCAACCAAAATCTTAGTGCCAGCCAAGTGGGATTCCTAAAGCCGCAAGATCACCTTGCAACATGAAAGTGTGGGATAGGTGACCAATCGAATGCTAGCAAATTTGTTCACAGTCGCCATTTTTGAGACATCATGCACAGTATGTTGAAAAAATCGAGCAATACACCATACAGTGTCTGAAACTATCATTCGATATACATTAGTCCATATACCGTATTTACACGATTGTAAGTCGACTCGAATGTAGGTTGACCCCCCCAAAATTGCATGTCTCAAAAAAAAAAAAAAAATGGGGGGGGGGGGGGGAGAAAAACCACGCGAGTGCATTTCACACAAGGGAAATTTATTGATGGGGTTGCTAAGACCACTCATCGTCACTAGAGTTGACCTCACTGGTATTGCTGCCGTCATAGCTGCTGCGGTCCCACAGCACGTCATCATCAAAAGTGAGTCCACACTTCGCGAACGACCACACCACGACATCGCGCGGTACAGCCCCCCACGCAGAGAGGACCCACCCACACACAGTAGCCAGAGAGGCCAAACTTTCTCGCGCTGAAGCCGCCACTGCCGCACCACACGTTCACTGACTCCAGACTTGCGTCCCGCTGCGCAGTTGTTAGTTTCCTCAACATGGAGGATAGCAGCCCATTTGAACGCTGCTGAGAACGAGCGCCGAAAGTTCTTGGCACTCATGACAGGCGCGACGATTCAGCAGAACAGCAGAAGTGACAGATGCGCGCGGCCGTCGAAAACAATCGTATCTCAAAGAAAAGCTCTTCCGCCATCTACCAATACCTCCTAAACGGCGGCTCTTCCATGATCGATGCTCCCACAGGAGCCGTGCGCTCGTGGTGTGCGCAATCAAAATGTATGCAATACAGTAAATTATTACGCTACGCTTCTAGCGTAACCATAAAAACGTAAGTGCAAAGTTGTAACCACGCCGTAGCACCCCTGATTTCTCGTTTCTCTTGCCGTTACTAGCGGTACACGGTTTGGTTTTGATTCTAAGTCGACCCCCCAACATTGGATTGCCAAATTTGAAAAAATGGGTCGACCTACAATTGTAAATACGGTAGTTATTCTTCTCCCGGTGCCAAAGTCTTCTCCCTGTGCCTGGTCTTTTGCCGATCACAAGACCGGCTGTCCCTGGTCCTGCAGCCATGGCCGACTTTTGCCTCGGGGACACAAACTCGTGCCAGCTTTGCCTACTGCTGCCTAGGCTGACACTCGAAGGGGAAGATCTGCACAATCAAGCTCCAGCCCCTGGGCACAGGTGGTCGCTCTGGTTACCATTGGTAACCTGGCTGCCAGTCATCCCATCCTGCCATTCCTGTCAGTGCGCGATCTGGAAAGCCTAGCGACTTTCATGGTGGCTGCTGCGCCAAAATGGCAGGCATGCCTCGCGCGTTCCTGGCAGCTCCTGTACAGGGGACCTCAAGCGTTGCAGGCTGACCCATGGTGCTGCCCTACCCTTTCCTTCCTGGGCTGCTGACTATTCCTCTTGGTGGCGGGCACCCTTCCTGGTGCGCGGGACTTTTGCGATCATGGCAGGCCGTGGCTTCGCAGCAAGTGAAGTCACATCTTCGTCTCTTTGAACTGTTGTGGCACCTTCTCCCTGTCCTGACCCTGATGAAGATGACACCCTCTTGGATTTTGCCCAATGAAAACACACACAAAATGAAAAAACATAGAAAACGACACGGGCGTGCTGTTGTCTATGTTTCTTCCTTTTGTGTGCGTCTTAATATGCGGCAAAAAATATGTCTTTCATCATTGTGCTTAGCTCGATCTCCGGGAACCGGCGCCTGCATGGCAACATGGCGGACATGGCAGATGCTCACAGGCCCGCAACGGGTTAGTTACATGGGACCTTTGCTCTCAAGACTTCTTGTCCTCACACTTGGTGGACCTATACGTGGTTATCCATAGCACAGTGGGCGCGCATACTTGAACGGTCTTGCGCTAAGGCGTTGCCCATAAGCGCTGTGACTATTGCACTGTGCTGTACCTTGGGTTAATAAACCCGTGTTTACGATCTGATTACAGAGCCTGCTCTGCGCCGTGTCGGAGAGTCGACAAACCCTGCCGTAGCGCCTTTGTGCGTTGTGAAGTGGAGGAGCGGTGTGCCCTTTCCTGAACGTCACTCGTGGGGTGAGCTTCGTGCAAAGCCGTCTCCATAATGGGCACCCATGTTTTCGATGATACTTCCTGCTCTTCACGAACACCTTGCCCGAACACCCCTCGAGCTTGCACAACACTACGATTTACACTGCTGCAACCAGACGCTGGGCAAGTCAGTCACTACTTACCTTGCTGCCCTTCGAATCACAGCGCAACACTGCAACTTCACAGCCCTCAACACCTCGCTCCGAGGCCATTTCGTGTTCGGTCTGCACAACGAAAAGGAGAAGAGGCGACTGCTGGCGAAAAAGGTGACCCTTGCCAGCACCATGGAGGAAGCCGTCGCCACAAAGGCTCTGGACCAGAAAGCTAACCTACCGCCTCGCTCTAACACGACCGCGACGCGAAGGGAGCCAGTGCACCAGGAAATGACAGGGGACGATGCTGAAGGGCAAGACGTCACTGAGAAAGACATTCTTCGCTTACGTGCTAATGCTGGCTCGCAAAAGCACCTGGATAGTCTGCGCGGTGGCTCTTGCGCTAGTTGTGGCAGGCTTCATGAGCACCGTCTCTGACGCATAGTGCCACAGTTGCGGAAAAGCTGGACACGTTGCCAGGGTATGTCGATCCCGAGAGCGGCCTGACCCACAAGCAAACGCCGAGAACGGAAGTAATAATCTCACATTGCAAGCATCTTATACAGCAGCGACAGCGGCGAACTTCCATTCGTGTGCTGCCAGTACCCGCCAAGAAGAAGGTCCATGTAAACATGAACATCAAAAGTGCACCGTGTTGAATGGAGGTCGACTCCGGATCGACATTGTCACTTATTCAGACTTCCGAAGCTGCAACCGCTTGACAATGTGATAAGGGACTACCAATCCAACCGTATTGCTGTGCATGAAATTAGCAGTGTCAGAGTGAAGTTCAACAATTTTGATGGGCCACTGTAGCTTGTCATCGTCAAGGGCGAGCACCCGAGCCTCCTCGGGCTGGACTTGTTCCTAGCACTAGGCATCAGTATCAAAGTGCAACATGTCAGCCAGCCGCCTGCGCCGTGCGAAGACATATTCAGACTTTGCCTCCATATTCGACGGAGTACTAGAATGCTACTGAGGACCTCTGGTGCAATTGGCACTCAACCCTGACGTCGCACCACTACACCTGAAGACGTGAAGAGTCTCATTTATTTGCACACCGCCCCAAAATTGATGCCGAGCAGAATAAGCTGATACAACAGGAGATCCTGGAGGCAGTTGACCACGCTTGGCGGGCAAGACCTATCGTCACCCCTTTGAATGCAAACAGAGAGATCCACATCTGCACTGACTACAAGTGCAATATTAATTAATAAGGACCTGCAGCCCCACGCATACCGGTCAACCATCTGCTTGCATCTCTATCAGGTGGGACAGTCTTTGCAATGCTAGGCTTGGCTCAGGCATACCAGTTGGTGCAAGTTACCGATGAATCTGCAGACACACTAACTATAGTGACTCACCGGGGAGCATTCCGCATCCGCAGACTACAGTTTGGTTGTGGTGTAAATTCTTTCTTTGCCATTGCCTGTCACAATGCCCTCACTTCACTATGAATACGCCTTCACAGCTGGGAGTGGCCTCCAAGATTTCATTGGCACTGGTGCAATCTCGGAGGCCCCAAGCCATGTTGGCTTGCCTCCTCAATCACACAGCGGAGCGCAGTGTTGTGTGCCACGTGCTGCTCGACCGCAACACGCCAAGTGGAAAGCAGATGCAAAAGACCATCACAGTGGAACTGAAGGCAGCTATCTAAAGTCGCGTGTTGGACACACCAAAGATTCTTCTGTTGTGTTATACAAATTTCACTGCATACGTGGCTGTGTAGCGATTCCGCGGGCCGCAATGCCGTCTTATTTCTGTTTGCAATTGTGCACGCCATTGAGCGTATATTTCAGTAAGTGGCAATAATGGATATAACGGAGTAACAGGCATAAAATACCGTATTTACTCGCATAATGAACGTACTTTTTTTCCCAAAAACGCGCACAAAGCTGGGGGGGGGGGGGGGGTGCGCTTATTATACAGGGTAAAATTTTGTGCCTTTTTTTTTTCTGTGACCACCTTCAAAAAAGTCGCAGTTTCGCCCAAAAAGCGAACCATCGATTGTGATAGCAAATGCGTACGCAGCTATACCAAGTAAGGATAGCAGTGTTATCGGCGGTATAAACTTGCAAAGTAATTTAACCGGCATGGCGTCGGCGCGCACAGGCAAACATGAACACATCACACTCGATGACCGCGGACACTCGCTGTCAGAACGCTGGCGTGAGGAAGCGCGGCTGCAACAGCGAGCGAAGTGACCTTACCTTCGTGCCGTGTATCGCTTCAATGCAAACTGAGCGGCGAGAATGGAGCACTCACAAAGGTATAAGCCGCCGTCGTACCTAGACTCAGCCCCCAACACAGATCGCATTCAAGATGGGGCGCGCGGCCGGGCAATGCGCAGTTCATGAGCGCAACGGAATACGGCGCGTTTTCTCCCTCGAACGCGGGAGATAGAGCCACGATCGCCGGCGCCGACGGCAATAATGCGCCTGGAGTGTCCATATGATTGCTATCACAATAAAAGTAGGAGACACATGGTACGATTCGGCATCCGATATGGCTTCTGATACAATCATACCCGCCAGATGCCATATCGGACAACGAATTGTATTGTGTCTCTCCTACTTCACGCCAGCAAGTTCAGGGTGCGTTTATTACGCAGGAGGAAAAAGATCCAAATTTTGACGACTAAAGTTGGGGGTGCGTTCATTACACGAGTAAATACAGTAACTTTGGCTCTCCATTCAACTTCATTATAACAGAGTTTGAGTGTAATGCTATGCTTACTGGAACGAATTGTAACGCTCCCCCGAATTCATACAGATTTCTGCTCCACTGTGGCTAAGAACTTTTCTAAGTGTTTCCTACTCACCTGTGCCATTCAGGACTGGCATCTTGTTTTCCTTAGCAGAATCAAGCTTTTCAACCTCGACATCTTTCTTCATCGACTCTGTGTTCAAGATTCAGTGGGAGGGCAAAGAAATGATGAATGAGACAGTTGTGAAATTCAACTGAGCATACCAAAATCCACTTTTATTTGTTGCCAGTATCTACTTCATCTATCGGTGACATTACGAGTAATTTCTAGCGAACTCTGCCAAAAGAATTAAGAGTAGACAACAGCACACTTTGAGACAACTAGCCGATGTTACACCATTGATGGGACTTTAACTATTGCTATCTGTCTTTCATATTGGTCCTGCAAGATTATCATGATGATGTCAATAGGAGGAAGGTTCAGGTTAGGGTCAACTCTAATTTCCCTATTCAAATATTATTTGAAACAAATTGCCTCACTGGACAATCAATGAATTGATTTGAATCAAATTGGTTGCTTCGAAGAAAACCAAATTCTATGAACTCTTGCAAATGCAATTTCAATTTAAGAAATTCATTTTTTTATACTCTGAAAATGCATCAATTAAAAATAAGTGAAGCACAAGATTTGCAAGTCCACAACCTTGCACCAAAACATATTGCGATTCTGTAAACTATCTGTTGGATTGCCTAAAGCAGACAACCCGCCGTGGTTGCTCAGTGGCTATTGGTGTTGGGCTGCTGAGCACGAGGTCGCGGGATCGAATCCCGGCCACGGCGGCCGCATTTTGATAGGGGCGAAATGCGAAAACACCTGTGTACTTAGATTTAGGTGCATGTTAAAGAACCCCAGGTGGTCCAAATTTCCAGAGTCCCCAACTACAGCGTGCCTCATAATCAGAGTGTGGTTTTGGCATGTAAAACCCCATAATTAATTCATGCCTAAAGCAGACAAATTTATAATATATTTGTTTACAACTTACACGAAATCAATACAGCGCAGTCCACTTATAACGATATCAAGAAGAACTTTCTGAAAAATCCGATCGTTATAACCGATCATCGCTATATCTGGACTGCCGTTTTAAAAAAACAAATATATTTTTGAAGTCCCGAAACCAAATTTGTCACTTGCTGTAAAAAATTGACGTTGTAGAAAGTAGGCTGAGAAACACGAAACATTTATTTATACCTCTAAATAGCGTCTCAATCGTTAGGCACGCTGAAATAGAAATCTGTACTTGCTTTCGCACAAGTTTCGGATTCACAACCGCCGTGTGCATCGCGTCCAGCTGCTGCGCGAACACTGGCGGCTATAATTTAGCGCGCGTGAAATCAATGATCGACTCGATCGACGACATTGCACTTTGGCACATTGTCAATGTCGTCGTCACTGTCGCTACTGACGTCGCACAACGCCGCCATCTGTCGGGACAACGATTGCCCCAGTGGAGATCTCTTCGCAGAACGAGGCAGCACTACCTGCACTTGGAAACTCCTCCATCGAAGCATCACCTATTTCATCGTCAGTAGTGACGTGGTCCCAGAGTTGAGTAATGTCAGCGGCTTCCACCGTGTTAGTTTCACCCATGAGGGTTTTGTCCTGGCGCACAAAGCCCGCTTTTTCCGTTGATCGGCATGGCCACTGCTTCTAGCCTTCATGATCGTGGCGCTCCCGGTTTTCATAATCGTCGATATCATCGACTGCGCGAGCTCGTACTTCGAGTGTTACTAAATTTGCAGCTTCGTCTCGAGAGACACGGCTTGGCGCTTTGTCAGCGCACCTTCCGCGGCGAATTTCCACACTTGCTGAGAGCGGGAGATTGTAAAGGCAGCGTAGGGCGCGCAGGCGCTGCTTGCTTATCACTTTCTTCTTCCTTCTATGAACGCTCGCACGACCGCCGCCGACCAACTCCAACCAAATGCCAGAGCAGGTAAAAAGCCTAGCTTCAGGTAGTGCCATATATAGAGCAGCTTCAGTGCAAAATTTTACGAGTGAATGCATCACAAAAAGCTTTCAAAAGTAGGTGCTTTTGGATACCGAAACTGAAAAGACCACCGCCACTACCACTCGTCGGGAGTGACGCCTGATCCAGAATGTGCAGCTCCTCAGCACAAGCACGCAACCCACGGCTGTACGCGGCACGCTGAAAGATCTTGAAGGCAACATGCTGGGGTTGACATTCTATCCACTAACAATCAGATACACGCATAGTTTGTTGAGGTGATACAGGCTACTAGACCTGCAGGTTTTCCAAGGTTGCCAAACTGAAATTTCATGCAGTTGCCCTGTAACATTGCAGGGAATGGAGCAATGTAATCAGTCACCATGCGTACATAAAAATATATTCAGAATATCTATCGAACTCGTAGAAAATGCAAGCCTGTCGCCACTCATAAATTGTGAACCATCACAGCAAAATATGGTGATCAACCAAACTGCACCCACCGAGCTCGCCCTCTGTGATTTTGGTCTTCATCGCTGCAGCCAATGCACCTAAACATAGGCATACGCTTATAAAATGTTTTCATTACCATTTCTTAAGCATGTAGCAAATGCCAATAGGCGGTGCCGACTCCTGTTTAATCTTCTAGCATTCTTGTCTGCACCCATAACATAGCTCAGATGTTGATATAAATTTGATTCAATTTCATTTCTGTAACAGGCAGAAAACGTACCGAATGCACCATCTACCAGATGCCAGATATTGCAAGCACAGACGTGCAAAGAAGGAAAAAAAAAGGGAGAGAGAGAGTCTGATGAAAAACTTACCTTTGTCAGCTAGCTGTTCAAAAGAAACAACTTGCACGTCGTCACTGCTGTCAAGCGATTTCTCCGCTTCTGCCAATTCTTCGTCAACTTGTGCTGGAGACTCTGTTACAGCACCTTCCAGCAGTTCTTCGACATCCTTCTTGAGCTCTGGTTCCCCTTTGCTTTTTTCAGGCTCATCTTCATCCTGAATCATTAACGCAGTATTGTCACCTTCTTGTTTGACACCCCATGCCTTTCCGTTGCCTGCTTTCTTTGCTCCACCTTCACCACAAGAGGACGCAGAAGCAGCGTCTTCATCGCCATCTTCTACACTAAGTTGCAGATCCTTTTCACACTCCCTATCCCCTTTAAACGAACCCTCAGCATCATGTTTAGGCGTTGAAGTTCGAACAGGTTCCTCAATTTCTGCACTTTTTGCCATTGGTTCTTGCAACCTGCACATTTAAAGGCCACACAAGCAGTTAGGCGCAACCCAAACAGACTTCCCATGAAACAACCATTGGAAACATGCCTGTGAATTACTCTAAGAGGCATAAAGTGCCTTTCATAACTTTGTGTTTATTAATTTGGCAGTAATGGGTTGATTATCCAAAAACAAGATTAAGGTGAAAGTCCGATTTTCAAAACTTCATGTCGAAACCTGAGCTCCAATACACCAGCACAACGTTATGAATTCCAAAGTAGTATCCTTTAAATACAGTAAAACCTCGATAATTCAAACTCGGTTAATTCGAAATTTCGGTTAATTTGAAGAATTTGAGCGGTCCCGTCATTCTCAATGCAAATTCAACCGGATAATTTGAATGGCCCGCGTGGCTCTATTCGGATAATTCGAAGTTTCCGGCTGGTAGCAATGTGCGGCGGTTAGGTTAGGGCGCTCCGTAGAGTCGCCAACCGATTTTCCGAGCTCGTGGGGACTGAAAAATAGTCCGAAAAACTCGTTAGGCAAAGAAAATTATTAGTGCGGCTTAAAAAAAAAAAAAAAAACTAATAATGCCCTGCCTCATACTACGCTTGGAGGGGATCGACTTCCTTGGATTTGCGCAGCAGTGACGTTGTCTCCGTGTACAGTCGACACGAACGTCACCGCGTTGGCGATCTGCGCCAACGGAGTTCGCCATGGAGATCCAAGAAACAAGCTTCGCACCGCTTAGCTCTAACGAAGGCACAGGAGGTGGCGCCGATCACTGAGACATGGGTCTCCGAGACACCTGCTCAATGTACACGCCGCGTTCAAAATAGTAACCGAAACTTTAAGAGATAAAAAAAAAATCTCGCTGAATTAACAAGCGTGGAGTCAGCGCGCACGAGCGCAGCCGCCGCAGCAGCGAGCGAAGGTTCGTGCGGTCTATCGCTTCAACGGAAACTGAGCGGCGAAAGCACAGCGCATAGGTCAGGGCCGTCTAGAGATCGCTTTCAAGATACGGTGCGCGCGAGAACCCGCTCCGGCGCTAAGTACGCAGTTGTTAGAAGAGTAAAAGTCGTCGCCCCCCCCCCCCCCCCCCAAACGGCCTATCGCGCGAGGGAGGAAGTCGCGTTTACGCTCCGCCGTGCGTTCGCTCTCCATGAAAGCATGCGTCCCCCGCGCGCTGTCACTCGCACATACGGCGGGTTCGCGGCAATAAAAAAACATACCACAATAAATGGTTAAAAGGATAGTGCAGAGCGCATATACTAGAAAGGAAAAAGAAAAAGTGCAGTACTCTGGAGCGTTCTATCAGCCAAGGAAGAGCGGCCATGACCTCCGAGACGAAAAGATGGCGCAAGCGCGCGCCTTCCAATCTTGGAGGCTATACAGCGAGCCACTGGAATCCAAGCCAGTGCAAAATCCAACATGGCGGCCTCCAAGATTGAGTAGTGTGGCTCGGAAAGAGTGATTTTTAGTCCGGGAAATCGACCTTTGGGGTCTCAATTCGTCCGAAAAATTGGGTGCGAAAATGCATGAACTCAATGGGAACCCCGACGGTGCATTTTTGAAGTCCGGTATATCCATCAAGTCCAAAATTTTGAAGTCAAACACCCCCACGCCCGCTTTCGCGGCAGTTATCGATTCCGTGAACATCGTTCGCAACTTTGTTGAGTGCAGTGCGGGTGATATTTGTATGCTACGTGCTGTGAGCCAGCTGGAGAGCATGGCACTAGGGACGGCGAACTACCGCGCCAAGTAATCCCGCATCAGTGATTACTTCGAGTAATCTTTCTTGGACATGGGAAATAAAGATGGTTTCTTTTTGCGGCAAGTTCTTGCTTGCTTTCTTTTTTTTTTATTCATTTCGGTTAATTCGAAAATCCGCTTAATTCGAAGAATTTTCGTGGTCCGGCGACCTTCGAATTATCGAGGTTTTACTGCATTATTTTTTTTTTTTCGGTATTTCAGCCATTGCGATCCACAATGGAAAATTCCAGTAATAAAATGTGCTGTTCTGTCTTGCTTCAAAATCACGGCCGATTTTCCTTTTTCTTTTGTGGTCACTAGGGGACAGTTCGTGTTACTGCACTAAAAACAGCGACTTCTGGCAGAAATCGCCTACAGTACATGGTTCACGTTTTATCACACTTTTACAAAGAGGTTGCAAGTGTCATAACCGCACATCATATATATGCTCTTTAATCAGGAATCAACTTTCTACCCAAGCACATGAAAAACAAAAATTAAATTTTCTAGACATTCTTTTCAGATTTATTTTATTTTGCCATTTTGCTCTCTGCATTAAATGGCCCTTCCTGTCACTTACTGAATGCGTAGACCGTTTTTTCATGGGCGCCGCCATTGCGTAGGCAGTGGCGCCATCTATGGGCAGTTGGCTTGCTGGCTTGGGCGAACGCCCGTGTTGTATGCTGTGGAATACGCTCGGCGGCAGTTTTTGGTGGATTTTTTCGCACTCGCGCGGTCTATTTAGCATGAAATAGCGTCTTCTAGCTACGTGGGGAATGGTCCTGTGAGGCGTAGTGAAGCAATTTAAGTCTGAAGTAATTAAGCGGCTGGAGTAAACTGCTGGTGTTAGGGCGGACGGAGCACCCAGCGCGAGGTGGGCGCGTTTGAGCTTACAATCAGCCCGGGATATCAGTTAGCTTTTCTGAAAATTCGTTTCACGAATGTTACCTTACTGCGGCATTCTCAGCACTGTAATTCTAAGCTCTGGTTTAGCTGCAGCGAGTAGTTACGAAACATTTGACTATCCTAACAGCGTGAGTACCATTCTGCTGGAGAATAAGTCGTGCTGTTTACTTTGACAAGCGTTCAAGTTGTTATGTGTAGATACACTGGGCGACTGCCTCGTTTGCTGGGCAAGGTTTCCGCCTACAAATGAAATAGCTTGGTTAATAATAACCGCATACCGTACCGTGTGAATCAGACTTTTCGAGTGGTCGAAAGACCAGCTGCAGACTGCGCGAGCGTCCGAGGCAGTACTAAATGATGTGTTATATAGATCTGTTTGTTCTATATAGCATATGGTCCAAGTGGTCCAAGCCTGCGGCTCGACTATGCGAAGTCTTATTGCGTCGTTATTCCGTGTTCTGTTGTATTTTGCCGCAAAATGAGGACCATATGAACTCTTTTTTTTTTCGGTCTCCCAAATTCAGTCATTTACGACGCATTCACCCACGTTACGGAAATTTTGTCCTTACAAATAGCTATTGGATTCTCTTTATGCGATCCCATTTCTATATTGTGCCTTACAGGGCAAAAAAAGGCAATGCCGATCTAAGCACGAAGCAACTGTGTGTATCATGTTGGTTTGCCAACCGCAGTGCTCACTGTGTTGAGCAAAGCAAGCTTCGGCCTCTTGCAGGAGGCTAACGGAGGCATAGTTATTTGAAGTCTACTAGACTTAAAATGCGCGAGATGGATAGCGGTGGCTGATGCAAACGTTTTACAACAACTCTTCGTCGAGTGAAAACCGATACATCCAACATAGTTCACAACACATACACACACCGCGGCTGATGATGCGCGTCGCATTTTTGCACATCCAAGAGAAATTTCCAGATACTATAGCTACTGCTGCACCTAAAGGCTACACAGTGGTTGTTAGACGACCTCGTAAGAACTGACGTCCCGTAAATTGCTCTCAGAACTAGCTAAAACACATCCGAATCGTTCCGCAGCGCGCGGCCGGCAACACATTCAAGCCGCGCCGCGCCGGCTCGACCAAGTCAGAGAGGAGGAAAGGCCCGTCGTGCGCCCTTTCCTCCTCGCCCGATGAAAAAGTCTATATGTATTAGCGGTTTAGCTGCCAAAGCCACCCTCTCTCCCCCTTTCTCCATACAAGGTATGGGCCGTACACTAAACAGTTTCGAAGTGGTCAACAGGCGTTTCACGTGCCTTTCAACAAATCCTTTCAACCTCGAAAAATGCCTTTCAACCTCGAAAAATGTACTCATTTTCAGTGCTTTTACGTTTTGACATTTTATTCAGGACTGTAGTACAGTAATTGCAACATATACTGCAATACATAAAATTATAGCCTGATCACTGGCGTTTTAATTGGATGTATAGCAGTAATAGTTGCTCAGACAATTTTTTAGAATTCTTATGTGAAACTTCAAAGAAGGACCTCAAGGAACATGAATTGAAGTACTTAATAATTCCCTAGTGCTGAAAGTAAAAAAAAAAAAAAATCTGAAATATACAAAATATGCACCTGGTTCCTAGTTTCCAATTTTTCGAAGTCAGATCACGCAAAACAATTATATAGATTTGTTGGCGTGAATACTAGCCATAATGATGGCCATGCTATGCAGGAAAGCAGTAGCTTTGCAAATGTGAAAATGGGTAAGTTCCTATTGTACACGGAGCAAGGTGATATAGTATGCATTCAACTGGCACTGCAGCCCCCACATGTATTCTTCGGTTCCTGTGCAGTGCTGTAGAGTAATGTGGAATGTTGCACAATATTGTACATTAATGAATAAGGGCACTTGCACAGATAGTGTTCAAAATGTAAGAGCTTAGACAGCTGGTCAAGCTTCGGTTGAATGCCGGGTCTGTGAACGACTGCGTGCTCTCGTGTGGGTGAAAACCCTATACGACGCGAAGTATTGCTCGTAGTAATTTGTGCATACCCAGTCGAAGCACTGATGGATAAAAGCAACCCACGGGGGATTCAACAAAGTTGCACTTGATATTAGTCGCACACAATTAATAAAATACCATGCACTCATGAGCATCTACCGTAGTTGGAGACATTGTTAAAGCAGCCTATAAGTCTGATCAGAAAAATGACAAACCGAGAGAAGCTTCCGTGCCTTCGCTGCTGCTGTGATCAAAAAATTATCTTGCCGAGTCAACCAAAGCGCAAATTTTGAGTCTTTTTATTGAAGAATTGCTAGGAGCACCGAAGGATAACCTCAACAATACCTCTAGTTGAAGTTGTATTTTTTCAGACTCTCTAATCTGCCAAAAATTGTTAAATCTGACAAATAGCTCAAGTGCAGTCATTTCAGAGGGTGCATGATGTTGCCTATAGAAGAATTCCAAAAGGAATAAATACCAACGTGTAGAAAAATTGTCAATCAAATTGAACAATTTCTATAGGCACGGTAATGAAAGAGTTAATGCGTTGACTTTAGGTGTACGAAAATGGAAGAAAAGTGTGTAAAGTGCAAGAAGCCGGCCACGTGGTAGAGAAGGGACGAGAGAGCTTAGAAGTGTGAGCAAGTGTGCACGCGTGTGACTGTGGTCTGCTCCAGACAACCATCAGTTGCACTTTGCTCCTCGACGAGGCAGGACGTGAGCTCCTGAACGGCACTTTGCAATGTGGTGAACACAGTTTAAATCGTGGATCCGGGACGTCAAAGAGGAGCGATGTAATGCTCATGCATTTCTCTCACATTCACTGTAACATCGTCAGTGAATTGTATTCCTACATTTCAAAGTTAGCCTCCCCTATGCTTTCCTTGGCTTCACAGTCTACTGGGTTCGTGTGGCTGTAACCACTACAAAAAAAAAAAAAAAATCCGTCAATGCGTTCGCCATTTGGAGACAACTAATCACTCACTCGCTGCTGCCTTCTTGCTCCTCGTCGACCTTCACCTCGTCGAGAATGAGGAAGTCCATCTCGCCAGACGTGTTGAGGCCCTTGGCCTCCATCTCTTCCTCTTCTGCAGTCTGATGCAGCAGTTGGTCAACAGAACCCGCTGGCGATGACAATGGTGCTCGGTCAGCCCCAGGCACGGCCAGCTCAACTTCACCACGACCTTTAGCACTGTCCATGCTGGGTGGCTAGGACATCGTCGCGCCCATGCCTAGACAGCGCTGCATACAGCCAGGGCACAGAAGGAAGCCCAGATCCATTGTCATCTGTTTGAGAAAATAAAGACAAAGGGCTAAAACAGTGCAGCAGTTTCAACCCTGGAAGTTGTTTTTTTTTTCTCTGGAGTTTTGTTCTTGCATATACTCCACGCTGAAATTTAAGACTAATTTATGGACAAAATTTTGTCACGAGAAGGTGTTGCTGCAAGAGTGTCTGCTAAGGAAAAAACGAGTCCCGAGGATATTTGCAGCAGCCATTTTTCACAAATAGGCAATGTCCAAAACATGGCACACATGACGTGGTTTTGGCTCCAGCCGTAACTTCTGGGGTCTTCAGTAAACAAAAGCACTGCCTTCGATATTGGCTTCCGTTACTCCAAGGGACCAGTCGTTGGGAGGTACAATTTGGACAGCACCTACTATGTGCATTTGCAAGAATTTGAACGACCTGGTCCTCGCATCAGAGCACCTCGCATCGAACTAGGTCATTAAAACAACAATGCCTGCAATGGATGAAAGTGCACTGCAAAAAAAATAATAATAATAATAGTTAATGTTCATTGACAGGCCCTTTTCATCCGTAGAGAAGGTATGCCCATCAGTGGAAGCCATGCCTAGAGGATTTCAGTTGTGTTTAGACTGAACTCCTTAACTTAGGCCATTGCACAAAGTCTGGTTCGATATAGCCATATTTGAAAAACTTCTGGCACATAATTTTCTGCACAACTAAATCCAGCATCACATTCTACATTACTGCTGGTAAGATTTGAGGTCCCAAAGCTGTACGATGCGAGACGCAGCGGAAAGCTCTAGGTTAAATTTGAACCACCTGGAGTTCTTTTGCCATGCAACTAAGTTGCAGTATGCAACTGTTTTCGCATTCTGTGCACATCAGAATGTGGTCACTGCTGATAGGAAACAAACCTGGCACTTGGTCCCAGAACACCATTACTCCAAAACGGAATGTTGCGTTCTCGGTCAAGTTGGTGCACAGAAAATGAAAACAGTGTTGAATTAGAACAGCAGCAAGACATGTGTCATCCTGTCATTTCCTTTCCATGAGGTAGCATACAAGCGCTTATTGGCTAGTTGCCTGTTCACAAGTTAATAATGCGACACCTACTGCTGAGGAGATGTCCTCGTTGGCCAACATGGCCATGTGTGGCACTGTCTCACAAATGCTAACACCCCAAAAGCTAGACCCAGAAGACATACAAAAATACTCAAGAAAGTGAACGATTGAATAGCTGCCTCTGTAGCTCAATTGATAAAGCATTGCACACATAATGCAGAATGTGGGTAATGGCTCCAACGTGCCACAAGTTGTCATTTTGTTCACTTTCTTTTCCCTTTTCCGCTATAATTTCTGGATTTCAGTTAGAACAACAGTTAATTCAACATAAGGGTGCTGTTCACTCTGTTAGCTAAATTGTTGCTATGGGTGCCAATTTGAAGGGGCCCTGAACCACCCTTCGTTGAAGCCACAATAACACCCGGAAGGAGTGTGGTGCCTCCCAGGAACATACTACTGAAATAATTTTTCAGAAAGACCTAGTACAAGCATAGATACTTCAAGTGCAATACTTACCTTTCTCATTCCCCCTCCTCTGTTCTAAAGGAACGGGGTGGCACCAGTGGTGGTGTCCCGCCTACAGCATTATGTCACCCGACTTCAATGTTGTTTCTTCTTTCAGCCGAAATTCCGGTCGCTGTTACTCTGATAATGTTGGTCTCATCTTTTCGCAGTGCTACAGGGTACATGATAGTTGCACACGACTGTTTTTTCATACCGAGTGGCATGGGCAGCACATTTTCTTTCGCACTAATCTCTATGACAATCACACAATTTTCAGCGCTTGAACAAAGCGTCGCCTGTACACTCATGAAGTACATCAGCAGGGCGCGCATCAACTCGGTGATGGATGCCGCACCCCGGACTCGTGTTGGATTCCCAAGCAGTGTGCCAATTAAAAATTTAAAAACCCACTAGTCAACACCCCAAATCCAATAATAACCTACTAAATGCAGACAACAATCAGAATCATATGTTTTATTGCGTCTATGTAAACCACCGTTAAAAAAAAAATAACACTAGGCAAAAAAGTCCTTTTTGTCCATAATGGAATAAACAATATTAATAAGTGCTGTTTTGTGTGACTGTGAAGCTTCCGTGAGCTACAATCACCACCCCCCCTGGCCAGGTACCAGGTAGTGATTAATATTACAGAAAATTTTCTGTTTCACCTTTGTATGGTCACACGTCCGCAGTTTGTATTTGTTCACTGGCGTCGCTGGGTCTAGGGCATGGAGTAAGATAAACAGGAGCACCGACTCCGCCGCCGCACAACGTATTCGCTCGGGACAAACCGTGTAACGCTAAATTAGTCATCGGTCAATTAGTCATCTGTCGAGGCTCATGGAAAACACTCAACAGCTTGCTTCCATGTGCGCATGCGCCGAGTGGCGGAGGCCGGTGGCGATGGCAGCGCGGAACCGGCAGGGTGGCACGCGTAGAGCTTGTCTGCTAGAAACGTGGGCCCTCGTCCGCCTCAATACGACAGCAATCAAACACAAAAAATATATGCGCACAAATAATAAAAACGCAAATAAACACGCGGTAGCGCTTTTATGCACGTATGCGAAACATTTTTACATGTCTTTAGAGGAAACAGACGATAAATGATGCCGTACAAAAAGACACAACAGAAGTACTTGTTTTTCACTTCTCAACGTCTGCGCAGAAGCGAAGGTGCGAAATTTTCGTCTTCCTCGCTTTATTTTCCATGTCTGCAGTACGTTTATTCATGCCTGACGGAACAAGGTATCTTGATACTTGTGCGTGAAGAGACTGAGCAACAGGACAGTGTTTCGTTCCCGGCTGTAAAGCTGGGTATGGCAAAGGACGCGAGAAGTTTTCGCTCTTTGCGGCGCCATCTGATCTTCAACTACTGCACAAGTGGCGTCAAAAAATTCCTGAAAGTAAGCGAGCGCATAAAGCAATGGACAAAATATGTGCGCGACACTTCAAGAAGCAGCTTATTTTTGATAGTTACTTCAGCAAAGACAAAAGTGATGTCCTACTAGATATAAAGAAAGTGCCTCGACTTCGAAGCGGAGCAGTTCCTTCAATTTGTTTAGGGAAGCCTGGCGTAGCTCAATGATGCTGAATGCCAGGAGGAACCAGAAGACGCCAATGCGGAAAGACGGGAGGAGCTCAATTTAAATTTGTCTACAACTACACACAGTGCAGGTGCCTTTCCTTGTCCAGAGACATGCCGTAATGTAGAGAGAAAGAGAAAGGGAAATAAAGACAAGGAGGTTAGGCAGTGTAAATACCGGCTGGCTACCCTGTAAATTCTCAGCCTTGCCTTCGAGATGATTCCCCCAGTTATGCAGACACATAATCAGAGCTTCTCTTATGAAATAATAAACAGGAAACACTGGCAGGAATTCCCAATTATTATGTTTAGTGAGAATGTGGCAATTCTGCTCGCAAGAGAACCGGGCGACACGAAAAGCACCGCGAGAAACAAAGAAGCAAGCGAAGCATCTTAGCACATGATGCGTGCTCAGATAAAAAAGAGTGATAAACGTCAGCTTTTGCATAGAAGCTTCTTTTCGCTGTCGTCTGTCATTGCTTGAGACCACCCGAACTGCCATTATATCGCCTTACCATTTGCTATAGTTTTTCTTTCCGTCTTAGTTTCCGTATTTTGTTTATTTTCTGTTCCTGTGCCTTGTAAAGTTCCATGTGGGCCACCTGACAAATGCCCTGCATTTGGCCTGTATAAAATAAATAAATTGATACATGACTTGTTTCTCCTGCTAACGTCACTCCGTGAACCGCAAGAGCTATGCGCGCTACAGGCGTCAGGGCGTGCGCGGAGCAGGCGACAAAACGGATAGGCAAGCAGGCGCCGCGAGAGAGTCCCCACGCCTTTACTCCTTCGGTTTGTTGGGCCCGCCTCTCCGCTGCAGAGCTTTTCCTCATTCGTAGCGCCATCTAGCGAACACGCTGTGAAGCAGGAACCGGTGTTTCAGAATGTGTCCCTTCCAGACGAGCGGAGTCGGCGCTCCTGTCTTAACTTACTCCGTGGTCTAGGGTCAGTGCCATCGCCGACCCCGTAGACGTTCATCGTGCCAATCTTGCAAACGTGTTCGGGCAGCGTGTAACTGAAGCTGCATTTATTGCTACTTCAGAGACCAGCCCGCAAATTAAGGATGGGAGAAAGGCGAAGTAGAAACGCGAAGCACACTGTTTGTGGATGATGATGATTCCCTCTTACTTCCAAAGGGGCATGAATAAGCTGCATGTTTGGGACACGTGAAGCACGAATTATTGTAAAGAAATTGAAGCTTTCGTAATGCTAAAAAAAGCCAATATTACAAGAAAACCACTAAAGAAGCCATCCACGCACAAAAGAACAAATTTTCCCACTAGGCAGGACAAAGAACATGCTAAATTTATCAGGAAAACCGCTAAATTGGCAATGAGCTTTGACAATGATGGTGACTAGTCAGATGTGGGTGCTCAGGCTGGTGCGCATTGCCGCAGCCATGTTACCCACACAGACCAATCAAAGCATGCAGTTGTCCGAGCATGTCGACGATGGGAGGGCTCGTCGCGGTACCCCACAGCAGCCATGGTATCGACGCTATACAGCAAACACATGTACAGTCATGGACAATTGAACTACGAACGAGCTAGAGCTAGCTCGAGTGAGATTTTTTTTTTTTTTTTTTGGCAGTATGTGCAATATCATGAATACAGTTTAAGTGGCGGTGTGAAATCACGCTCTCGAGTTCTACTTTTTATTTCTTGTTCTGGGTTCATTTGTCCATGACTGTACATGCAACTATAGTGGCTAACTGTAGTGCGTATAGGCAGTATAACAATGTTTGCTATGTGCACGACACGGCTGGAGTGCGCGCTGATGTGCTCCAGTCTGGTCGCGCTATGTGGTGCGGACCGGAATTGTTCTGTGCCAGCTTGACCAACAGATAGTAGCCACATCCGAATGGCGCATTTTGAAGCGCTATCAATAGCTCAATACGAAGCAATGTCTGCCAAGGCATCTGTACAAGAGCGGCCAGGAGTAAGTGCACGCTAAGCATCATGTGTGGTCTGGGCCTAAGTTTCGCGTGGTCCTAGGCTAGTCGAGTGCTCAAAACTAATCGGAAATAAGCAAGACCCGACGGCTAATACACCGATGACCAGTGTGGCCAAAGCTTTATTCCTATGGGAGTGGGTGCGGCCAAGCATGAACAGACGATAGCCGATTTTGTCTGGAAATATCTAATTCTTAGCAAAATTCGAAACAAATTCTCCCTTCAGCCTGTTTCGTTCACTACATCAACTATTATACACAACAGTACAAAAAAGCGCAGTGATCCAAACACATCTTTGATTGATGTCAGCTATCGGCCAATTGCAGCCATCTATGGGAATCCTACTTAAAAGGAATGATCACTTGCTGGCCGTATGCCTGTCGCATATGGATGAAGTCGAGAGTATGACGGAAGCCCATCTGGTCGGGATGATGCATACTTAAAAGGAAGGGATCGAGACACCGACCAAAAAAAGGTTAAAATATATTTAAAAATACATTAACGTTTCGGCTCCCCCACGGGAGCCTTGTTCACAATGAAACATGCGGCAGAGCTTGCGCCCTTTTTATGTGCGGCTCAAAACATGACCAAGGCATTTGGCATACATGGACGGCAGATTTCCTTCATTGCGATTAAGAGTGTGCGCCATGGACACCTACGGGAATCTTATATATGACAACATATGGCAGGCCAACGGCAGCCTTGAAATGGGTGAGGAGAAGACACCTGTTTGAAAAGAGAGTGTTTGAAGAAAAATTTACTTCGGACTCATCTTGTGAACTCCATGCGCTGCACACAACTTAATAAATTTGGCTGAAATGTTCACAGCAACGTGTGCTATCTGCAGGATGTGTTTTTTCACCAAGCCCAAGGGGAAGTTCAGGGCCACTTAAGAGAAACACTAACCATTCGCATTACAACCCGAAGCCATTTTTTCTCTAATGCCTCCTCTCAACTACGTACAAACCGCATTCTTCAAGTTACAGATTTGTTCAACTATCATTCAGCGATATTATTTTTCAAACTATTAACTAAACAAGTTTCTTACAACTTCGTTAGTTCTGATCTACTTCTAATAACACAAGGTTTGCAGCAGAAGGAAATTTCCTGTTACCTTTATGCCATACTAATTACGGAAGGATGGCTTCCTCTTTTTGCGCACTTAAACTTTGGAACAGTCTACCATGTGCCATTAAATTGTCATCTACCTTGTACTCATTTAAGCACCTACTTAATTATTTGCTGTGTGATTAACTTTGTATAATGTTATATTGCTAATTTGTATTTTTGCTTATTCCATTTTGTTGTTTTTCTGCTCTGTATTCCGCTTTATTTTTTATATAACAATTAATCAAGGGTCCCGGTGCAGTCGCTGACTATGGGACCCTTGTCTGTATATTATTTCTGGTGTAAATAACTGTGTGAATGAATAATAAACTGAACTGAACTAAATCAGCATCTATGAAGTTAATCGTTCATTGGTAACAGAGGATTATATGGCATTCTAAACTAATAACTCAATTTTGCAAGTTCAAGTATCTTTTCTGAACCAAAACGGCCCGAATACGAGAAGAAAAAGAAATTTAATCAAACATCACACCTATGTACTGGTACTGGGGTTCCAGCGTTCCCAAAAATTGCAAATTTACCATCCATTTTCTCCAGTAAATGTCCAGCCTTCTTGCAAATTAATGAAAATGCTGCTTGAAAGAGTAAAAGGCCAGTCAAAATTGATTAGGCTTTTTGGTTTTTTGCAGTTAGTAGCAACATGGTTTTTGGACTTGGCCCTCAAGAAAGACACAGACCACCAACACCCAAGGTTTAAATTTCTTCCCATGAAACCAGGCTAGCTCTTGACCGCTGGGTAGTCTGAGCATGCGCAAAAGAGCTCTTATCAAAGACAGTCATTCTCCTAGCAGCCAGCGAGAAGCGCCCCATAAGTTTAATCTGAGAATCTGACAACTACAGAAGCTGTAAAACAGAGTAATGTTGATTGTAGAATTGCAGCACCGATAATACAGTTACAGGTCAGCATAGCACTAACAGAAGTGATAAATGCCCCTGTCTTTTATAAACACCTTGCCTGTGCTGGAGACTAATTACAGCAAATGATTGAGGATCTTAATCAAGAAAGTGTAAGAATTGGGTTGAAGATGAATATGCAGAAGACAAAGATAATGTTCAATAGGCTGGCAAGGGAACAAGAATTCAGGAACGCCAGTCAGCCTCTAGAGTCTGTAAAGGAGTATGTTTATCTAGGTCAATTACTCACAGGGGACCCTGATCACGAGAAAGAAATTTACAGAATAAAATTGGGTTGGAGTGCATACGGCAGGCATTGCCAAATCCTGACTAGGAGCTTACCACTGTCGTTGAAAAGAAAAGTGTACAATCATTGCATTCTATCGGTGCTAACATATGGGCAGTAACTTGGAGGTTAACAAAGAAGCTCAAGAACAAGTTAAGGACCGCACAAAGAGCGATGGAACGAAAAATCTTAGGACTAACGTTAATAGAGAGGAAGAGAGCGGTGTGGATCAGAGAACAAACGGGGATAGCAGTTATTCTAGTTGACATTAAGTGGAATAAATGGAGCTGAGCAGGCCATGTAATGCGCAGGATGGATAACCGGTGGACCATTAGGGTTACAGAATGGATACCAAAAGAAGGGAAGTGCAGTGGAAATCGGCAGAAAACCAGATGGAATGATGAAGTTAGGAAATTTGCGGGCGCAAGTTGGAGTATGCTAGGGCAAGACAGGGGTATTTAGAGATCGCAGGGAGAGGCCTTCGTCCTGCAGTGGACACAAAATATAGGCTGCTGATGATGCCTGTACTGTAAGAACACACCGCAAATTGCATGCGCCAACTTAAATGACACATAATACACATTTGCACATACGCTCTAATTCCTAAGAGGTTGTGTTTGATGCACAAGCCATACATAAACATAACTCGCTTAGCAAGGAGGTCGGCAGAAAACCACCGGTGGACCATTAGGGTTACAGAATGGATGCCAAAAGAAGGGAAGTGCTGTGGAGGTCGGCAGAAAACCAGATGGGATGATGAAGTTAGGAAATTTGCAGGCGCAAGTTGGAGTATGCTAGCGCAGGACAGGGGTATTTGGAGATAGCAGGGAGAGGCCTTCGTCCTGCAGTGGACACAAAATATAGGCTGATGATGATGCCTGTACTGTAAGAACACACCGCAAATTGCATGCGCCAACTTAAATGACACATAATACATATTTGCACATAGGCTCCAATTCCTAAGAGGTTGTGTTTGATGCACAAGCCATACCTAAACATAACTCGCTTAGCAACAGTGGTAATTCTCCACGTGGCACTATTTGTAACAGCATGCACCTACACTTTGCGGAGCCGATATCGCACGGGTATATATGTTCAAAGAAAATTTAATAACACCACATTAACGGCTGCTCACTCTAAAATGTCTGGCTGGCTTTCATCAGTTGGAGCAATGGTTCTTTATGTTAATAAGCAATATAACCAGCCCACATAATATGAAAAACAATTATTTTAAGATAACACCACTAAATGCTTCATGAGGAAAACGATATTTCCATTGCAACCCTCTGCAACCTCATCAAACCACGAACAAGAGGTCTATCTAAAGGAATCCCAAATTGTTAAGAGCGCTTGAAACTTTATTGCACTGCAACGCTTCCCTGTCAAATCATGATTGGCGTTCCCTGCTTTTGTTAAGAATTGTCTTATTTTAAGTACGAATTGTTTGTAAAATTTTTTAACAGGTCCCACACCAGCCTACTCATCTATAAATCCGTAAAACATTAAATTTGTGTCTTCACACAAATGTTTTGTATTGACTCGTGCAAATAAATGAATTTGTTAAACATCACCCCTTATATGCTGCAGTTGCAGTCACACATTTGCAATCTAGAAATGACCAAGCAAAAGTCTACGCAATCATATTGTGTTGAAGTTGCACTGCCTTCCAACACATGTCGCAAAAACTGCGGTGATGGGCAACAAGCCCACTAGACCCTTGCAAAATTATTCAGCATTTACATCACAGTACCACAGTCCCCATTTACATTTTACTCTGAATACCACTTCAAATAGGCCAGTTTTATTCGACCAATGCCCTGGCATTAGGCGCATACTGACCCAGTTATACCTATGGTGAGATCAAAATAGAACACGTTGAGTGTTTCCTGTGCCATCTGTATTGGACGCTTTCCATAAACATTTTTGTTCCCGCACGTATTTAATGTGCACAAGCAACTGAAAGCAAACACTTCCATGGTTCTAGTTTGATCAATCAAGGTACAGCAGTAACATTCACAATACAGATGAATACTAGAAATATTCAGAAGTGCACAACCAATCCAACCAATTCAGAACTGACAACCAATCCGAACAATCAAGCAAACAATGTCAATGCGATACAGCAAAATGTATTTGCATACAAGTGTTGCAACGTGTTTCTCCTAGGTGAACTTGTCTGTGGCGCGAAATGCATTTTGTGAAAAGGGGACAGAAGAGAAGAGACAGTGAAGCGCCAAACAAACTACCAACTTTAATGTCTCTTCACTGTCTCTTCTCTTCTGTCCCCTTTTCACAAAATGCATTTCGCGCCACAGACAAGTTCACCTAGGAAATATCAGCACCAACTTGCCCAAGAAGAAGTTCTTTTCGAACGTGTTTCTCTTTTTCCTATTAACAAGTTGTCCGTCTCATGTTTAAAACTTTGCTGCCTGCAATGTCGCTGCAGTGCGCTGCAGGGCACGGAGGCGCATGGAAGTTTTGCAGTTTTTGTCTTACCGAGTCATGCGCACACATTCTCAACTGTACATGAATGAGCATAACAGTGATAATACTTTGTAACACCTATGGCAGCAAAGGCAATAACTTTCTGAATACGCATTCGGCAATGAAAGTTCTACCACCGACCTTTCCTTCAAATAAGAAACGAGCGAGCTAAAACCTTAGCCGACGCGGCTACGGCAATGGATGGATGCCTGAAAAAAACGACCGGCGGTTTCCGAACGATGCAGCTGATCTTCCTTCCGCATCTGTTCTCTTTATATCGTTTGAATCCATGCATTTCTGAAAAAAATGTTTCCTTCACTTAACGCGTTCGCACTCTGCTTTCAAAGTTTAGGTGGACTTTGGATAGACTTACGCTGGAGGTACACAACCTAAAGGGAAAAAAAAAAAAAAAAAAAAAACGAAGATTCCGTAAACCCACTGCGTGCGGCGCTGACACTAGAAACGGTGCTGAAAAATGTCTGCACCACAGGCTAGAGCAAGTGGACCTCCGCGACGGAAACCAGCAACTCGAAGTGGTCACGAGAAGGCATCGAGTCGCATCCCTGAGGAGACGAACGCGTTCACAATCGCACGAGCACCACGATACCGTTTGCATAGAAGGCGTGCAGCGAGTTGTTCACGAGCCCTTCGGTCGCACATTGCGCGACTGAAACCTTGCGAGATCACGCAAAGTGGCAGCTTCGAAATATCGAATCAGTGATGCAAGGACCAACTCACATGGCCTCGGCCGGGGTGTGTGCGACGAGACAGAACACCGCCCTGCTGCCTGAAAAAGCGCGACAGTGAAAAAAGCGACAGCACTCGAGCGGTGCCAAAGCTCGCGGCATTCCCCATAAAGCGCGCCTTTCACCAAACGCCGAAAACGTGACCGGCGCGGCCTCAGCGAGAGCTTCCATTTCGCGAGTGACGCTGAACGCTTTTCACCAGTGGTGACGCCGTCTATGTTTAAGCTGCCTCGTAACCAGTAACGTCATTAAAAATTCGCGACCACACCACGAGAAAACAGTTGAATTTCACAACGCGCACACAGACACCAACGTACAACAGCAACTTCGTGATCGCAGACCGAAATGCTGGGAGAAGCAAGTCGCCACTTTTAGGCTTAGCGCATTAACCTAGCGGCCAAGCAGGAAACTTAGGACCGCGCAACGCGCCACCGCCACGCGCACGCTCAACAAAAATAAAACGGCCACCTCGATCACCGTACTTAGTGAAGCCGCGTATTAAAAAAAACATACCTCGGCATCACGGAGACCGCACGGCGAACCGGACAGCCCGATGAACACGCGTTTAGCGCATCTTACGTAACACCTGGATAAGGTTTTAAAATATTTCATACAAGAAAACTCCTAAGGCGTTTAGAGGGCTTAGATACAAAGGACGAAGCGACAACGACTATCCCACAATTCCTTGCGCGACGGTTTCCCGGATGAAGCGCGGCCAATGAGATGTGCCGGCCGTGCCGGAGTCAAGAAAATGCGCCTACCAATCGAATTTTGCCTACGTCATCAGCAGGAGCCAATGACGCTACCGTCGAACAAGGGCCCGTATACCAATGTGACCTGGATTTCCGGTTAATGTGTCACTGTTCCGTTACACATGTGTTATTTCTTTTGTGCGGCGCCGTTTCTCCTAGAAAGATAAGCTCTTAAGTACACGCGTTTCAATCAACATATACGTATAATGTTGATATGCTCTGCTCTCTACATAGCTTAAAATATAGTGTGACGGACATCCCTAAAACCCGCTCGACACTGCGAGCGTTGCCGCCAGCCTGAACCTGATAAGGAACGCTCATCAACTGATCTGTCCGCTTGATTCGCCTGATAAGATGCCGCACAAATGGTTTCGTTGCCACAACAGTTTTTAATTCATTCTGTTCCTAGCTTTACAGCGCGAGCCTTCGCTTTAATTCAATAGCACATCGTTCAAGGTAGGAAAGACTGCCAGCGCACTTCCAAACTATGAGGCCCGCAAGTTTTCCACCTTGGCAAGGTTTGCTTGCTGCTACGGTGCAGCCTCCTTCGCAAGAGCGCCGACAGCGCTTGGAGCCTTGGACATGCTTCGAGTCGCCGGAGTCGCTTGCGCCGCCTTCTGCGTCACGTGACTGACGCGCCTACAAGCAAGAGCACGCTCGCGCATGCGCGGCAGCAGCCACACAGTCAGCTGGCGCTCCGCGCACCTTTGCTTGCTATCTGCAGCTCGCAGTCGCAGCACACAAACGAAAGGTCAAACAGTAATAATATCTGTGATATAAAAAAAAAATACTCGCAGGAAGATAGATCGTAAATAGAGACGGTTTCACTAGCGCACAGCAGCAAAAGCGTCCCGAGCCGTTCCCTACAGCACGTATGCCTGGAAGTGGCGTAGCCAGACATTCTTTTCGGCGGAGGGGGGGCTTTGACCGGAGACGGGAAGGGGAGAGAGGGAGAAAGGGTGTCCATGCAGGTCGCTTACTACTACATCTATAATAGTACACTCTACTACTACCACAGTCCCTTAACAACGCCTCCTACAAAGTCTTTATAGGAGGCGTTGCCCTTAATAGCTACTACTGAAATTTGAAGGGGGGATTGCGGGGCACGTGCCCTGTGTGCTACCCCTAGCTACGTACGTCACTGAAGCCTGGAAAGCGCGAGAATCATCGTGAAATATATTTATTTTTTAATATACGCAAGGCGGAACGTTTCACGACAGTATATCCAAAGCCGAATAAAATTGTCGTTAGCAGACTGCTAGCGATAGGTTAGGAAAGTATAAGAAGCTGTACAATTCCTGCTTATTCTGTCTGCTACGGTGCAAGATCGACGGCCACGGTACTAGTACACTGTAGCCACGGGCGTGTGTTTATGGCGTGCGTCTGAAATGTACAAGAATCCCTCACGTGACCTGATCCTAGGCACCTAGGGTGTACCTAGGTTATAGTGCCTAGAAAGTATATTCTAGGCACTATACCTAGGTACACGATCATTTAGCGATTTTTGAGAAGGCGCGATGGTGGCGCCAAGCGACGACGGCATGCGACGGCGTCAGCGCCTCCTAAAAAGTCTATTTAGGAGGCGTTGGACGGCGTGTTCGTTCTCGGCGTGATCGTTCTCTGGCCCGCGCCGACCGCGCGTTGTTCAACATTGCGTGTGTGATTGTGCTTGCGTTGCTTGTGTATTGGTTGTAGGTTCTGTGTTACTTGGCGGAAAGCCGTGAGTAGTGCTTGTGTGGCAGTGCGGCTTTGGCCTCGGTGAGCTCTGGCAATACAGAATCTGCGTTGTGTGATCCGTGTTCTTTGACAATAATGCGGCGGTGGTGACGATTGAAATGTCGAAGTGACGTACCGCTTAGGCAGCGCAGTTCAGCGAACCGCGATGTGGCGTCGCCGTGTCCGTCTTTGCTTAACGGACGTCGAGGGATGTGCTGCTCTCTACAAGTCACAAAAATGTGACTGCGCCGACCGCCCACGGTTCAGCGCTGAATGTGTGGTTTGAGCACTGTGCTTGAAACGAGTGGTGCAGCTGTAGTGGCAGAACGCCATGAGGCCTCAGTTTGTGCTCTGTGCTTGAAACGAGTGGTGCAGCTGTGGTGCCCTAATTTCGCACAATTGAGACGCGCTGAGGCGATGCTACAATGTCAACAATGCCGTGCAAGTTTATTATGATGGTAGTCTCTACAGCAAGCATGTTTTAAGCAAGCAAGCAAGCGTGCACTGCAGCTAAGTTGTGAATATAGCCTCAACTCAAGAATGTTGCGTTTGCAGAACCCTTATGTTTGTTTCTGCTTTCAAACAAGCTGTATGTTGTTAGGATTCTCACTCACTGCTCACATGAGACATGAGGGTCCATCATGTGGGTTGGGGCTCATCAGGAATGTGTGGTGAGGGGGTTTGGAGTTGGTGGCTGTGTCAGGTGCCTCACTGAATTTTGTAATTCATTGGAATAAGTTCAATGTAGAAGGACACACCGTATACCTGATGGCTCACTTTCACGGATATTACTGTATTGGCATGAATATGCCTTCTTTCCTTGAAATTTCCAGCCTCGGGCCGCGCCTCGCATTCGGGTTCGTGACACATATAATCACAATAAATTTTTCTTTAGGAGAGACCAAAAGCCGCTCGTTGCATCACATTTGTGGTCATATTACTTGCATGCAAATCCGGTACTTTCAGTGCCCATTGACTGACTGAGGGGTGCAGGACTTTGGCAGTGGTGGCAGCACCAAAGCAACTGCCCAACTGCCCTATAGTGTTAGATTTCTTGTGCTTATGGGTGTACTGTGAAAACACGTGAAAGGAATTTAACAGTTGCTGCAGCATCACGTCTGGATCTGATCTGTGAATCACTGAGCGGTTGTTTGATCACATGTCTGAATTTCTGTTGTCACTGAGCGATTCTTTGATCATTAGCTTAGGCTGTCCGTTTTCTGCATATTACAACAGTGGCGTCAGAGCAGCTGCAAAAATGGGATTTTGCTGTACAATCGCAGGTTGGTTGCTTTTCTGACTTGCATTGCTCTTCTTGCTGCAACTGCCGCCAAATGTAGCTTTACCATGTCTGGTGAATGCCTTGAATGTGAACCACATTTGGATAATGCTTGTGAAAGTATAACATGCTCCGTGTATGTAAAGAAAACTGTCAAGCTCGGCTTGCCGGTCCCTACGTGGGACTAGCCGGGTGGCGCGGGGTGTCCCCTGCGTCTTCTCTGGACCTCAATAAAGTTATTTCACTCACTCACTCACTCATCACACCGGTAGGTGTGGTGAAGTCACTGATGAAATAGAAGTTGAAAAATAAAAGTTTTTGCAAAATCTGGAAGTGTTCATGGCGCTTGCCATCACAAACGTGTAACAATCCAAGCAAACGGAAAGATAACCTACCTATCCTGAAGAATATGTAAGTGATGCTTCAAGTTGTCAACTTAAAGCTTGATATACTGATGCCGATCAAGGAAAGAGTTGAGATTATATAGAAGGATTCAGTGCAATTCATGTTTAATTAGCTTGGCAATGTTGTCAAAACAAATTGTGACAACTTTTAAGAGATTGCCATGATAACGTGATGAGGTTGCTGGCATTAGTTGGTGCTTAGGAAACAAAGCATCACAGGTATGTGGTGATTGAGCTTCTCAAAAAAAAAAAAAAAAAATTTGGTGTGCCACTAAAGATATCTAATCAGTTGAAAACATAAACCACTGAAAGAAGTTGAGTGTGCAAAGGCAAATGGCTACAGCTATATTTGCACAGTAATAGAAAAGATGTAATCGGGCTGATGGTTCACAGGTGATGGATGTATATTGCATGTTCGAGGGCTTAATTTTTCATGAGCTTCTCATTTTTGTTTTCCTGTTTTGTTTCCATGTGCCTTAATGAGTGGAATGCCTGACTGCAGACTCCCACCATCACGTACAATTAATGGAAAATAAAGTACATTTTTCCATGGAACTCTTTTTTTTTCTAACTTCTGTTCAGTTGCAAATGACGCAGTTGTCCCTACTCTGCACTGAGTGGTGAAGGGGGGGGTGGGGGGGTGAGCGCATGCAGGCACCCTATTTACTGGAGCTTTGGGGCGCCCTCACCATGGCTGCTCACATGCCCATTTTTCTGGCTGTAACAACCTAGAGTCAGTGCACAGGTGTTAACGTTCCATGATTAAGTAGACTTAACGTCACTATGCACAAAATTCATATTGCGACAGCCCAAGACGGCAACTGCCATGAACTGAATATAAAATTGCCTATAAGCATGCATTGTGCAATTGAATGCCTGTGAATTCTGTAATGCCACTTTCATGAAATTGACTGGCATGGTTTGCTTGAAACTGAAAACATGTTTGATCCTCAGTTGTGGAAGACTTCTCAGATTCACTATAACATATTTGATAATGCAGGTGCAGATCGTGAAGGAATTGAAGCGGCTGTTACTCTTGGTGAGAATCAGTCATGCTCATTAGAAATTATAGCTAAGGCTATATATACATTACTTCAGGTGAGATCGACTAATGTTGAGATAGGAGCTCAGCTGTGGAACATAGGTACAAGGGAATAAATTTAGAAAAGAACATTCTGGCACAACCCATTTCACGATGATGCCGACGCTAATACAATAGCATTGAAACAATTTAGAGACATTGTATTGCCACCACATAGATCAGTCATGTATGAGCCGGGCTCCTCTCTCGCATGTCCCTCTGGACATGCTACGCCTGTTAGCAGAGTTGCCGCTGTCAGTGCTTGACATTAGATTCGAATCTGCCCAGCACCTGAGAAATTTTTTTTGTCATTGATGAGCGGCCAATACCTCATGACCTATTTTTGTTTCAAACTGGGTGTCCTCAGCACAGCAGCCCCAGTGCTCTACCCATTATACCATGAATTACCCAGTGACTGAAGTTTACGGAAAAATGGATAAAGACCCAGGCAGACAGGAAGATGAATATTCCACACTTTTCAGGGTCTAAGAATGCTAATTCTAGGCAATATACACAACTGGCCTGTTATGTATACATTGCCAGCATTGCAGGTGAACAATTTACAATTTAGAGCTTTTATTGATAAAACCACAATATACACAATTTTGATTTCACAAGAAACAATAGTGCCATCTGGTTTATGTATTCATCTACGTCACAGGCTCCAGAAGGAGTATTGCGTGGAGGGGGGAGGGCATCGCATAACAAAGGAGCCAAAAAGTTACACAACGTTAGAAATATAAACAGCGACACAAGATCAACACAATAACTTGAAAAGAACAGAAATTATAAAATTGTGAAGTAAAATTCTACCATTAGAGAGCTGGGTTATACAGTGAATAGTATGATTGAATAATTACATAAAAAAAGTTACATACACCAGAAATAGAAACGCTTGAACACTACCCAAACATACAGATTTTTTGTCTGAAGGTTACAGTATTGTTAGTGTCAGGAATGTTATCGAGAAGACAATTCCAATGCCTAATGGCACGTGGCAAAGCAGACATTAGTTCGACCAAAAATGTGCTGGACGCTAAGGCAATTGTGCAAGCACCTAGATGTGTGGGATGGACACTTTATGTCGCATTTTATGTAGCAGACAAAACGACACTACATTCCGGCATGATTCCAAGGAGGGTAGTGACAATGTCAATGTAATGTTAGATACGCTCAAATATTGATTGTAATCCCTGGCAATTAAACGTGCAGCACAGTTTTAGCTATACTCAAGAATGCGGATTAGATATGCCTGGTGAGGTGACCAAATTGAACCTTCCGATTCTAGTTGGGGCAAGAATAATGTTTGATATGCAAGCTTTCTTGCGATGGAAGGAGCAGCATGAAGGTTGCATTTTTGAAGATTGATGATCAAAGCACTTGCGTATATGGAGGTTAATCGATAGTATATACAACACTGCCACAATGCAGTCAAGACATTGCAGTAGTGAAAAAAATTCAGAACATTTATCGAACAAGGACATGTATGCAAACAGCAACACAACACACATGGAGATGAGATGCAGTGCAACAATGCCCTTGTATCCTACAATGTGTGGTTACTCAATATTTAGAAGCAGCGGCACTACTACTGGGGCAACTAGAAGTGTTGTGCACGGGTGACGAGTTGACCGTAGTAGCAGCAGAAGGCACAGGCTGTGAACTTGCGGGGCAATCAGCTGTTGCGACAACAATGAACTGTAGACTGTCTAGGTCGAAGGGAACACAGTACGTTGGCCTGTTGACTCATCACTGATGTTGCGTAAGGGCCCATAATTTGTGCAGAAAGCGTGTGGCCATCCATGGCTTAATCACAGTTGTACGTTTGTGGGTGCCGATATTGCTCTTAAATTTTCCAAAAATGCTGGCATGACCAACTTAGTCGTCTGCAGTTTCACTTTTCTGTCACCACCAAAGAACACTGCCAATGGTGCAGTTTTTTGATAGGCTTAACATCTTTTAAAAGCACCTTAAAAGAACATTGCCAATAATTTGTCATCAAATTGACAAAACACAAAGAACAAATCAGCTTAGCTAGCCTCCCCATTTTGCAAACACAATAGCAGCTCAATTTGAAGACAATGGCCCCACATTGTCATCATGTATTGAGGGCATGCAAAGCCTGGAATGCCAGATTTGGAGCAGTACTGGGGCACTCCTGACAATCTTCTCATGGTAGACATTGTCTTATAACACATGCTAGGCATGTAGATATGCTACATATTTTTAATGTGAAAAAAAAAAAAAACTGCAAGGCTGGCCAGCAGCATATCGCAGCACCTTCGCCATCGGCGTCTGTCAAGCAAGGACGCCTGGTTACGTAAATATTAATGCGTCGACGCTACCGAATAGGGCGGGCACAGAGGCGCCGCCCCAGGGCGCCGGTTCGCGAACTGGCCGTTGCCAAGACGCCGACGTGAATTGGATATTTCGAGTGTCTGCACAGCACGGATTTCACGGCGTTCTGCCACCACAGCTGCACCACTAGTTTCAAGCACAGAGCACAAACTGAGGCCTCATGGCGTTCTGCCACCACAGCTGCACCACTTGTTTCAAGCACAGTACTCAAACCACACATTCAGCGCTGAATCGTGGGCGGTCGACGCAGTCAAATTTTTGTGACTTGTAGAGAGCAGCACATCCCTCGACGTCCGTTAAGCAAAGGCGGACACGGCGACGCCACATCGCGGTTCGCTGAACTGCGCTGCCGAGGCGCTACGCCACTTCCGACATTTCAATCGTCACCACCGCCGCATTGTCAAGGAACACGGATCACACAACGCAGATTCTCCAGAGCTCACAACGCAGATTCTCCAGAGCTCACAACGCAGGTGAGCCAGAGCTCACCGAGGCCAAAGCCGCACTGCCACACAAGCACTACTCACGGCCTTCCGCCAAGTAACAAGCAACGCAAGCACAATCGCACACGCAATGTTGAACAACGCGCGGTCATAGAATAAAGACCAACTCTGATGAAGGGGGGGGGGGGGGGGGGGGGGGTTGCAATCTAACGGAAAGCTCTGCACATGCCTAAGGTGCCAAGAGAAAGAGAGCGAAATCGTATTGCGCCACACTCACAGCTTTCAAATTGGCAGAATCCGGCCGCCCGCGCGCGAGCAAGAAAACAGTGAGTCTGATAAAGATTATGTGGAGAGCGCGTGCACATGGCAGTGCATGGTTGACTGTGATATTGCGACGAACGATATGGTGCGCGCCCAGGCCTGCTCAACGTCGGTAGTCTATGTTTCCTGTGTGCCTCGATGTGCTTCGGAGTGTGCCGAGCTTGACACGCCAGACATATTGGTCACACGAATTTGCCAACCAAACGCGCTTGCAACTCTACTTCAGCGGATAAACCAAAATAGCTGCGGCTTTGATTTCGTCTGGAAACAGGTATGTACGCGGCGGCAGCGTTCGTAAAGCATCCGATTAATTCTGACCGTGGAGCGTATTTAGTGCCAACAGCCATAGAATAAAGAACCAATTGCTTGCCAACAGCGATAGAACTTGGCAAATGTCGTCTGCTGCAAAAATGATCGCCTACCGTCCCAGTATGCGATTGTACGAACTTCCTCCTAGAACTTTTGCCAGCATCTAAAATTTTTGTAAGGCTAAAGTTCTTTAGAAAGGGAAAAAGTATACAGAGAAACCATATGATGTGCTTCCTGTTGCTACCTTTATCCAAATGAAGAAGCAAACAACATACCGGCTCATAACAATGGACAAAAATGAAAAGCCAAATGAAAAGCGCGTTGCGCGTCGCTCTGCGTCAAATGCTACGGACCGTTGTCGTTGTCCTTGTAATACATATTGCCGGAAAGAAGCCTTGCGCCGGAATTTAGCGCGTGTTGCTGCCAATACATTTTCTCCAATGCAAGAGGTGGCGGACAGCGACGGTAGTAGGTAGTACACGCTTTGTTTTTCCTTGTTCTCCGCAGTCTTCCTTCAGCAAGCTAGCGCTTTACTTATCCGCGCTGGTAACGCTGCGCGATCGGGAGATTTCACTCGCAGCTGTTCACCCTTTAAAATTTCTAGTTAGGAATATACATAGAACAGACGCTGGCTCCATACTCATCGCTTGTTTTCATCGACGGAGATTATGTGAGTTACGATTCGACTACAATTATTAGTGCACGCTTTTGTAGCTGCCGCCGCGCTCGTACAAAAAGCGCGTACTTGCGCTTTTTGGTGTCTTTAGGCTAGCAGAGCATTTGCGGTAAAAGCATTGAAATGTATGAATTCTTATTCCGCGCCGTATTTGCTCACAATAGCTGTGGAAGCGCTGAACGCTTGCTCGTGCGTGACTCGATCGCTTTTGACAGCTGTGCACCTGTATTTTCCCGAGCGCGTGTACGCAAGGCCATACAGTTTTCAAATCTAGTTTTCCTTTTCCTTAATGCAAATTTTGGGGTGGTGGTCGACTACCCCTGTCGGGGATAAAATTTTGTTCCAAGAGAACACTATAATTAAACACGGTTTCACAGTTTTACTTATGTGTTTATATAGCTTAATTTTATCATTAGTTTAATTGTTAGCTGAATTCACAGATTTGAATGTGTCGCCGCGTCTTTTAGTAATCCCCTAATTCATAATATTGCTACGGATGTAGAATGGATTTATTTACAGTACTAATGGTGAAAAGGATAGAGAAGACATGGGATGGGGGGGGGGGGGGGTCTGAAACGAGCCGATCACGAAAGCCTCGCGCTGCTTCGTCTGCATCTTCTTCCTTTTCTTCTACGCTACTCCGGCGCGGCGTTACGATAGTAATAATTAATGCTTAGTTGTAGGCGCTTTGTGCTTGAGACTGCCTGGCCTTGGTAACCAGCGCTTTTGTGGCCATAGTAAAATAATGACTCCGCGACCGGAGGGCGATTCAAACACGGAACCCCTGTTATTGTACGTAATACACGAGTGCATAACTGTAGTTCCTACCCCAACGAATGATTTCGGGACACTTAGCTCAAGTGTACTCAGATATGCCATAAGGAAACTGGGTATATGTTGACAGATGGTCTTTGAGAAATTTCGAATCACATACTGCAAATAAATTTTTTACGGGACGCTGAGTGTGTCTTTTCGTTAAACACATGGATGGCACAATACTGTGAATGGCAGTAGAGAGCCTACATACGGGCCTTCGTGTATGTAGGCTCCCTAAATGGCAGTGAAGCACACCATCAATTCATGCACATTGCGGTAAGTAAGAGCTGATTCCTTATTCTATGACGTAAGTGCGCAAGCCTCCAGCCACCTGCAACAGTTTATCATGTAGCGTAACCACAGCTGGCATAACTTCCTTATTCTGTTGTGTAACTGATGAACAGTTGTTGGTTAATAATTGCATGTCTTTGTATGCATGCCTTGAGTTTCTCGCTCAGTCCAGATGCCATAGAGTATACTAACTCTATGCCAGATGCGGTATCTTAATGGTAGTGCAAAGTTCCACCTGAAGATTTATAAACATCACTTATCTGGGAGGCCGTAAGAAAGTTCAGATACATTGTTCAGTGTTTGCTAGAGAATACTGGAGAGGTCATATGGCGGTGACTTTTTGTAACGTTTCTTTCGCAGGCTCGGTTTGTGGTGAATGGCAATGCAACAATTTTAATTGCTACTGGTAGCATTTGTATAATTTCACCTATAGTGACCATGAAGCACCTAGAGGTGATGCAGCGTGTCAGCGCCACCAACGACCAATGTGCCGTTACGTTGCATGCTACCGCGTGCTGCCCATTCTCGGAGGTCATGCATTCACTGCCCTTGGAAGCCATACATTCTTCCATGCGCGCTCGCGACTATCGCGTTTATAATCGACAGGTAAACTGTGCTGACACGGCACAGATCTTAAAAGCTGAAATTAATTATAGTGAACAAAATTTGGGCAAAATATGCTGTGTTGCATGCCGAAATGTTTGTACACAACACAGGTAGCACACACTGGTTCATAATTGCGTAATGTGCTTTTAAAGGAGGCACTCTACGCTTTGATCATGTTAGATGTCAATTTTCGGTGCATCAGTGGTGACATAGCCGTAATTGCAAGAGGGAGTGCAGCTATCCTATAGTTGATGCAAATCAGCGCAGCATTGAAATGAACTAGCAAAGTAAGTATGCATCGAAATGCTTGTCGGTTGCACAGTAGACTGCGTCGTCGTTAGCGGAGTAGCCATTAGACAATTGTAGATCTCAATGCTGAAGCTTTAGAGGTCTGTATATTATGCAAGTGGATACAGAAACATATTTTGTGTATAATCTGCAGGGGCCAATTTGGGTCTAAAATAAAATTTTTGTTTAGATAATCCACATCTGCTGTAGAGCCCACCGGGACGAACCAGTATACAGCAGAGAAACAAAGATTTTATTTTCAACCAGTAAATGTCTGGGCCCTTGATTAGACTGCATATAGTTAGTCAATCCCAAAGCCGGTCAAAATCACTGTCGTTGGGGGCTGTCAGACGAAAACAAGTCAACCGTGTCAGATTTAACGAAGATCTCATCAATGTCTTCATGGCCTTCGAAATGCCGCCCACATTTTTCTTGGACGTCAAATTCTTTCGCCACTGCTCGATGACACCGAGCTTGAACGATGCCTTCAAGGCTGTACATCTTTTTGGTGCCATCGCAACTGTTCATTGGCATCTATGAAGATGTGTATAAATGCGTGACTGTGACGAGGTTTCGTGCATGTGCTTACAAGTCAAAGCACTCAAAAGCAGCCACTTTACAAAAGAAGCGAGCAGCATTTGCTTGCATACTACGAGCTGCCAATATGGACCAAAAATATTGCTCTTGCGCAGCTGATTTTGGTGTGTTTTAGTGTGGGAAAGATTTTCAAACACAGTGCGAATGTGTTTTCTTCAAGCGTGCTTCTGACCTTAAAAGTTTTGTACAGTTCGCACTCCAAAAAATTTCAGTTTTAAACTTGTATAGTTTGTGGACTATATTCTGGAAAATACAGTACTTTTGTTTGCATTCATGCATTTTAGCTCCATGTCAAAATGAACCTGAGAATTGTTGATGTATAAGTTAAAAAACACATGAGAAGACAGGGACGAAAAGGGAGGACACAGCAGAAGTGCTATATTGTCTGTCATTGAAAATAAAACGCAGTGCCAGCAGCCTTGCTCTAAGTCCTTATCGAGTCACTGCAGTATTAAAATCAAGGTATTGTACTTATTAGGGTGCAGCTGCAGTAATTATCTGCATATTTCGTGCAAAAGTTATCCTTCAATACAAAGTATTGACCTTAATTGGATGAGCGGTAGCCTTTCACCTTGCTTTTTTCACTGTCTTGTGTGAGGATAACTTATAGGGATGGACACTCTCCTAAACTTAAAGATGACTGCCAGAGCAGATGCTTTGCCAATGGACTCAATAGTATGCTCTGAATTCAGAAGCAGTGAGTGTCCCCCACTCTAAGTAGTCATAAAACCTGTCCTACACACATTCTCACTATCTCGACAGCAAAGTTTGCTTGAAGTAGAAACCACAAGGATACCAACATAATTTTGGCTGTGTTTGTCTAGCAGTAAGTGTCCAAAGAACAGCGATCATTTGGTATGGCTTTTTGCTTTGTGTAGCCTACGATAGTTATGCCCGAACTTGTGCAGCACTGCCTGTACGCTTGGTGACGGGCAAATATTTAATAATTTCTAACATCATGTTACCGAAGTGTAATGAATTCAGTGGCAAAAACTGAAGTTTATATTCAGAATCTTAAATATTGTTGGACACCTAAACTCTACAGGTATGTCAAAGTGGCCTCGAATAATGTTTGCAGAGCACTGTGCAATCTTGAACTGTGACAGTTATGTGCCAGTGATAGCGGTTGTCAGAAAAAAAAAAGTACATACGTCCATTGAGGGGCCAGTGGCAGATAAGCCATTGTTTCAGTCTAGCTTGCATCCTTTTATCAAGGCAGTACATGGGTGGAGCTGTAAATTAGCTATCTGCCAGAGCAGTGTTGTGTGTGTGCAAAGAGAGCTTTCTTTACTTAAGCTCAGTGATTAATATATAACCTATTTGTTTTGGAGGTAGTCTGCATCAATCGACAATATCCATTTGTATGGAGGGGTACCTTGGTATGTCTGGTTTACCTAGCATCAAATGCTGTACTCCTTTTTATATTTTGCGTGCAAGGAGTTTGTAGAAAAAACATTCAGTGTGATAAATTATTTCTTTGTACTTCATGAAGAAATGTTCAATGACTTGTGACTTCATTTACAATACCTTACAACACAAACATGTGTTGTAAATTTTTTGGTATGCCAGAGGACCTTGAATATCTTGAAGCAAGCATAACTTTCACTGAAGAGATTTTAACTTTTTCTTGCCATTTATTTTGTCACAGTTTCATTCAAAGCTTGACGTTCATAACTTTTTCAAACATTCATTTTTTTTTTTTTTATTGAGTACAGGCGACAAATGTTCCATAAAACAATTGGCACATTGACATTCTGTGCCTGATTAGGGTCTCTCATTACCTGGAAATGTGGTCACATACTTGTCTTCCATTGTGAAGCCTCCCAAAGCATATGCCACCACAAATATCCTGGACACAAGTGTGCAGACTGATAGCTGTAGCCATGCAATGCCTTATCTTTTTCTGTCCCTGATAGGGCACATGCTGTCTGCCTGCAGTAGTAAGAGCGAGGCTTTCGGGGCAAGTGACAGCTCCATTCAAGCTTTAGATTTCATATGCAATGAAGGGTGGAGCAGTCAAAAGATTTTGAGTGTGTGGGAAGTTGTATTCATCAAGGTATGGCATTAACATTTCCTTGTTTTGTAGGTAATGTTCAGTTTTCTTGTTCTAAAGAGGAAGCTCGGGGCCAACTCCCGTTTTCCTATTCATATACATGTGAAATGCAGAAATGCCTTCATTAGACAACCACTTAACCAATGCGAAGGAAATTAGTTGCATTTAAAAGAGAGAGCTGGATTCTACCGACTGGAAGAATCAATTGGAATTTTGATCGAGGGCCGTAAATTTCTTTAAAAATTGCCGAAAATTTGTAAGTTAAGAAAAATTAAAGCACGAAGTTTACAAATTTGTAACATTGCAACAGAAACAAATATTGCAGTTCTGCACACTGCATCTGTTAGAGCATCAAAAGCAGGAAAACGTGATATGCAAATTTATGGCTTACATGTAGTTGTTACAACGCTTATTAGGGTATTGAAAACCCTACTTGCAAGTTAGTGGTATGTTTCAGAGAGGTGTATACTACATCAGTTTGGTCTGCTTTAGAGGTCTTGATAGGTGCAGTTTACATAATTGTGATAATGTTTTTTTGTTGTTGAAGTAGAGCATTGTCAACTTTATTCATCAGCGTTTTTTTTTTTTTTCTGTTGCAATATTCAAGAACATTTCTAAAAAAAAAAAACAAAAACTCGGAACAATGGTGGCCTAAATATAAAATTCACTTCCTACGGTTGGTATATCTTAGCTTTTACATGCAACAATCCTCATAAAAATTGGTGTAGTTGCTGAGCAAAACAATTTCTTCATTCCTGTGTATTTAGATTCCTGTCTAAATACACGGGAGCCTCCCGAGATAAAGCTTGCTTTTAAGTTTGGATAAAGTTATAATTTACAGGTTTTGTAGTGGTTCTTGAAACCCCTTGAAACCCCTTAAATCTTTAACTGCACTTTCCTAGGCCGTGAAAGGTCCAAAGTTTTGCAGAGTGCTTGAAAATCCTTGTATTTTGCTTTTGGCTGACCTCAGTGGTTTTTTGTGCATTTGACCATGAGGTTTATGCAAGCCAAGAGTCCAGCCATTCTGAGCCGATTTATCATTAGTATATTTGTGATGAGTGGTGGCGTGGAGCAGAGGTAGAATACCCGGCTTCAAATCTGAAGGTCGTAAGTTCGAATCCTACTCCAGTCCACCACATTTTCAGGCATGGACTGGTGCCTGACACCGGCAAGAAAAAAAATATATCGCCGAGAGCTAGTGGGGCTATACTAGTTCAGGTGCAACCAAACTAGGAAGGCCCACTAAGCTTCATCAAAGTCACTCCCTCACCTGAACAGGAATTGGCCTCCCTGGTGCAGTATTCGGCCACTACCTCCCTAAAAAATCGCAGGGAGAGGCCTTCGTCCTGCAGTGGACATAAATATAGGCTGATGATGATGATGCTATTTGTGATAGGGAGCCATTTTGTTTGTGTTGGCTGGCGATGGTTTATTTGAATAAGGCTTAGTAAACACTTTTTTGTTCCACATGCTTGTTGTTTAAGACTGTGTTGTTTTCCAGCTGTCAGGCATCGCGGTACTTTATTACTTAAGTATTCTTTGACAGGACCTTCAAAGTCCTTAAAAAGGACCTTAATTTTTAACTGCTGCTAGGAGCCCCGAACTTAAGTTACTTTACTCCCCTGATCAGGTATACGACACCTTTGTTCAAGCTGTGCTGCATTTGCAGTGATAAGTGTTTTACAGCGAAGCTGTAAAAACGGGTTTTACACTCTTGCTGTGCTTACGACAAGAAGCATTAGCCGTATCTTTCTTTATACACTCTCCTGGTCTTTTATATCTAGCTTTGCAAAGCAGAGTGAATGGAAGAAGCTAAGTCTTGCTGATTTATGTCTATTCTTCAACAAGTCTAATTTGAGAAGAGAATTGCAGGTGAAGTTGATTAGGATGTTTTTATGTAATTAGCAAATTTATGGTTGAACTTTTTTTTGCTGCAAATGTTCACCTTGCCACATAGCCTATCTGCAAAAATGGCAGGGGCCTAGATATGACAGTTTGCTTTAAGTGCTCCGTGTACAAAAAAACACCAGGTATATTGCATAGTATACAGTTGGACTAGGATATATTGAACCCACATATAACGAATTATTGTGTATAACAAACAGCAGTAACATCCCCTTGAAAATTTATGTATAAAATTTTTATTTTATATATCGAATTACCTATATATACAACTTTTTTGTGATCCCCTTCAGATTCGATATATCCGGGTTCGACTGTATTTGCTAGCTGGATACATAAGCTAGAGTAGTTTTCTCCAGTAAGCACAGCGTTGGTGCAAGAAAGTTTTGACAAGGGAATGAATGGGGCTTGCATAGTTGGTTACTGTGCACTGTCTCTGCTAAGGGGAGCATTAGTACCACATTTCAGAGGAAAATGTCTAAATACTGGGTTGTCTATTTTAATGAACAATAAATGTCTCATGTCGTACATGCATATTGCAATCCACTGGTAAGTGATAACTGAAACGTCAGTGCATTCGCTACAGAATTTGAGGACCTATTTATTAAAACTGGTGCCATGTATCAAAATGTCTGCTGAATGGATATAACTTACTGCTTGGATTCAATTATGCAATGTGAAGCATTTACAAAATTCATTAGTGACATTTTGCTAATTAGCTATAATCACTATGCAGTTTGTCTAACAAGTAGTGCTCATATTATGTGACAGAATTGTGATATTTACTACTGGAAGTCTCTAACAAGTCTGTTTCTATCAAACTAGATAACCCGCTATATGTCTGTATTTATTGTGTTGTTAATAATATTGAATTCTTTTGCCCAGAATAAATTAAAGTTCATACCTTAAGCCATCTCATGGATGTAATTGCTAATGAGTCTGCTTTATCTCAAATAGTTCAAAATAAACAAGTGAGGAAAGTTACCCTTGTTCGCAAGTACAATCTCCAGTTGCTCTGTGCATTGCCCCATCTCTTGTAAACCACTGCTATTCCTTCTGCTTGTGCACAGTATTTCGCGTGCCACCGATGTTGACGCCGACTGGGAGGATCTGGCCATGACCGACCGACCTTCAAGCATGATGGACAATGTGTCGATGAGTGTCAACATGCTAGTACAGCGTGCCACCTCGCAGATTGAGCACATTTGCGAGTCCGAGGTGTACCAGACGTACCTGAAAGACAACCCCATGCTGTCGGCGTGTGGAGCTATTGTGCTGGGCATTCTCAGCCTGCCGGCACTGACCTTTCTCAGCTTCATCATTGTCCTTTGCCTTCTCACATTTATGGGCTTCCTCTTTATCGAAGGTCAGTGGGATGTTTGGTTACTAACCTCATTCAAAAAATGCCAGAGTCACTGCCTAGTTTCATTCGAGCGGATGTGTTAAGAATTTCATTTGCCTGTATTTAAAGCACACACTTAAAAACTTTACCCACGTGTGGCTCACCTGCTTGAAACGTTGTCCACATACAATGCGTTTGAGCACTTACTTAAGGAACTTTTAGCAAAGTCTTTAGTTCTTCTCCCACACTCATGTAACTTCGAATCAACATTAGCAATAATGTTTCCATCATTTTCACCAAATTTGATCTCAGTGACTTGTAAAGTTCTTCCAGGACAGCGAGTTGAATTCTACAGTGTTTGTAGAACACATAATGCTCCCAGGTGCCTGCATAAACATACTCGCTAGCTCCTGAATTTTCCGGATAAAGTTCCGTTTGTCAGTCTCTGAACCTTTCATTAGAAGTGTTCTGATGGTGAAAGGACACAAGAGGGGTACTTGCTTTGAGCAAGCTTATGCAGACAAGTTCTTGAAGCAGGCAATATCAGCAACAGCAGTGTTTCTGAAAAAGTCACTGTGATCTATAAACAATATTTGCTGTGCCAAGTTTGTGACTGGTTGGATGCTGCGTCTGAATGTAAATCATTGTTAATAAAGTGTGTATGTATTCTACAAAAGATGCGTGCTGAGGGCAAGCTTTAAAAAAATAGCATGCTATTAATCCCCCCCCCCCCCCTCCCCTGGTGTCACGTTCACTGTATTTTATAATTATAAGCTAAACCCACGTAAACCAACATTCAAGTGCCAAGAAAATTCCATTGCAATGACTGTTAATTGTTATAACCGGGCTGCACAAAAAAATTGAGGGTTCTGACATCAAACAGTTTGATTAGACAGAAGTACAGTCGAACCAACTTATAGCATTATCAGTTTTAACAATACTCAGATGTAACAATGAGAATCTGTCCCATGGTGAACATTTGTGTGTGTTCTATGATAAAATAAACCGCTGATGTACTACAATACTCCCATGTCACATTATTGGCTATGGCGAATTCATATGGCTGCTGGGTGTCTGTGCCAATTAGAAAAGCAATGCCAAACACAGGGAGAAGAAAAAAAAAAGAAAAAAAGAAAAATGGCGAGCCGCCACACCTGTCTCAGCGGACTCTCAGTGCCCATTTTAACCCTTAATTTCATATTGAATTTGCTGCCTCTAAGCCCCTGTAAACAACAGTGATTGCCATTTTGGGATGGCGTGTGTGACGTCAAAAAATGCGGAGAAAATTAAGTTGAGTTGTGCTAATAAATTACACTTCTACAATACTGAAAAAAAAAAAAAAAAAAACATGCTTTAACCATGAGAGTATGCTTGGCAAGCCAGAAAAGATGCCAGAACGAGAAAGATGGGTGGTGACACTGCCTTGAAGTTCTTGCACCAGCTTGCTGGTAAGCGACCTTATGGATTTCGACGGCACCTGCTTTGGCCTTTAGTACACTTAGTCCTAATGCTGTGTCTTAATTTGCTGATGTAGATACGATGTTTGTTTTCTCTTCCCCTGCTTCAGCTAGTGCAGATGAGAATGTGAGACTTTTTTCAGGAGCATTCTTACTTGCGTGTGCTTTGCCTCTATAGCTTCCCCTCCATCAGCACAGAAAGTTCTCTGCTGAGATATCATATGTAAAGGGTCTGCATACACCCATGTGTGGATCTAGGGGGATGTGCTGACTCCCCCTTAATATTTGTGTGTGCAGAGCCAGCATACGGCACATGACAAAGTCGCAAGTCCTTCTTCCCAGCTGTTACTGTTCTTTTACTCTGGAGCGACAAGGTTTACCCGCCAGCACGTGAAAAACTCGCCGTAAAGAAAGCTGGCGTGGATGTCGGACTTGGCTCTCTCTGCCAACCGGCAAGGAAAAAAAAAAAAATTTGGGGTAGCTTGCACTAGTGGTGCAAGGCTAAAGACACAGCGGAGCTGATCAGTTCCTAGCTGATCCTGGCTATACGAAGTGATGCTAAGTTATACGAAGTAATGCCAAGTGATGATAAGTTATACGAAGTATAAAATCATTTCCTCGTGGTCCGTGGCATTAGGGAACACCTCGTGAAGCACTTGCAGTCCGAGCACACGTAGGGGAAGTGGGGCGAAAGCTATGCACAGTGTACGGGCGGCTCGCAGCTGACGACATGCTGGGATGACGTCACGGCGCATGCGCAGTAGCGCGTAGCTGGTGGGAGCTCGGCTGAGCCCCCGCCAGAGGCGCCCACGAGCGTTTGGCGTTAATGCGGGGAAATGGAGAAGCGCGGATGGCGTTGGCAGTACCTCTGCGTGTTGCCTCGTTGGTGCTGCTACAATTTGTTTCTCTCTCTCACTCTCATTTTCTCTTTCTCTCTCCCGAGCATAGTGTGCATTGCGCACACTCACTCGCTCTCATTTTCTCTTTCTCTCTCCCGAGCATAGCACGCAACGCGCACACTCTCACTCTCATTTTCTCTTTCTCTCTCCCGAGCATAGCGCACGACGCTCCGCGAGGTGGTTGCTGTAAGCGGGCCGGCAGTCGGGTGACGAACAACGTTTATTGTGGTTGAAACGAAGTAGATATAGGTAAGAATTGTGACGTAACAGGTCACGTGATTTTAACGAAATGGCCGTTGACGTCAGAGTGACGCAGCCATGCTACATCTTCCCTTTCTTAGGGAAGCAATTAATTACAATGGTCTTTCTGGTTGAGGGTAGCGGCAAGGCTCCCGGCGTGGCCTTGTGCTTCTACGTAGCTCTTGAGCGGGCTGGGCGTCGTCTAGTCGTTCGGACCCGGCACGAGGACTCTCTTCGGGATGTGTAGGGGCGTCTCGCAGATGCTTGCGAGTGCTAATTTCCTGGCCCTCTCCAGTCTTCACCACCACGGAGCGCGGCATCTCAGCTGGCCTCAGAAAGACCGCAGGTGTCCAGGTCTTCTCGTGGGTATCGTATGCAGTAACTCTCTGGCCCGGAGACAGGGGTGGCAGGTTCCTGGAGTGGCGGTTGTAGTAGATCCTCGGGCGTTGGCGGATTTGCTGGAGACGGTTATGGACGGCTCGGTTGGGCACAATCTCCGGCACCAGATGGCTTGCAGGTACAGGCAGCAGGGTCCTCGTCTGCCTTCCCATCAGTCTCTGCACAGGGGACTTCAAAACAGCATCGCTCGGACTATTACGCCATTCATGCAGAGCCATGTGGAAATCGGGCGTTCTAAGAGAGCACTTAGTACTAGTTTTTTAGCTTCTTGCACGGCCCTCTCCGTCATACCATTTGACCGTGGATGATATGGGCTTGACGTTACGTGGGTAATGCCGAGCCCATATAAAAGTCTGGCGCACCAAGACTTCAGCTGGTTAGCAGTGGTATGGCGAAATTCCTTTATTTCAAAAAAGAAAGAATAGAAGTCGACAATAATGGCAAACTGTCGGCCCCCGTAAAAGAATAGGTCCATTCCTACAGCTTCCCAGGGCAAGTTTGGAACTTCATGGCTCAAAAGCGGCATCTTTGTGTTTCGTGGCTGAAGCTTTTGGCACATTTTGCAGTCTCGGCAAAATTGCTCTATGTCGCTTGCCATGCAGGGCCAAAACATGACGCTTCATGCCCGCACCTTCATCTTATCGGCGCCGGGATGTGCGACGTGCAAAAGAGCCAATATTTCTGCTTTTATCGAACTTGGTATGATCACCTTGTTGCTGCGAAATAGAAGACCGTCTTGTGCGTGTATCTCCTCCTGATAAGACCAGTAGGGGCGGATGACTTCTGGAACCTCGTGCTTGTTGTCAGGCCAACTGGTCAGCGCATATTCCCGCAGCTTGGAGAGAACGGTATCGTTGTTTGTTGCTGCGAGAATACTTTTGAGACGAGCTTCCGAGACTGAAACAAATTCCAGCACATTGGCTTGAAACTGATCAGTTTCCTCGCACATGCTCACTTTGCTCGGAAAACGCGATAAAGCATCCGCAAGAAAAAGTTCTTTGCCTGGCTTATACACCAGTTTGATCGGATAGCGCTGCAAGGTCAGCCTCATGCGTTGCAACCGGAGGGGGCACTGATGCAGCGGCTTGCTAAGTATCGGTACCAAACGCCTGTGGTCGGTCTCTACAATCGCTTCTGCCTGACCAAAAACGTAGTTGTGAAACTTCGTGCAACCATGCACTATCGCCAGCATTTCCTTCTCGATTTGTGCATAGTTTTGTTGCGCCTCTGTGAGGGACCGGGACGAAAAAGCGATGGGGCGGCCGTCTTGCATTAGAACTGCGCCGACTCCTAATTGGCTTGCGTCGACCGAGAGAACGAAAAGCTTTTTAGGGTTGAAGAAAGCCAAAACGGGTGCTTTAGTCAAGGATTGACGCAAGGTGTCAAAACTCTGTTGTTGCGCCTCCGTCCAAACCCATGTAATATCTTTACGCAACAGTGTTCGAAGCGGCGCGGTTACCACCGACATGTTGGGAATGAATCACTGCACGAAATTCATCATACCAAGAAATACTTGCAGTTCTTTCTTGTTTGTCAGTTCAGGCATTCCAAGTATGTCTTGTACCCTCTTCGGATCCACGCGTAGGCCTTCTGTAGTGAGGATGTGTCCCAGATACCGGACCTCCGGCTGCAGAAACGCACTCTTCTTTGGGTTAAGTCGAAGGTTGTGCTATTGACAACGGGACAACACAAGTTTTAAGCTGTAGTCGTGTTCGTCTTTAGTTCTGCCCCATACTAATACGTCATCCATCACAACCGCCACACAGGACAAGCCTTCCAAAACACGGTGCATTGCTGCTTGGAAAACTTCTGGGGCCGAAGCTATTCCAAACGGCACGCGAAGAAATCGATAGCGACCATACGGAGTGCTCATGGTGCAAAGTTTGGAGCTCGACTCGCTAAGCCGAATTTGCCAAAACCCTAAAGCTGCATCAAGCGTGGAAAAGAATTTTGCTCCGGCAAGCCAAGGAGCGACATCCTCTAACGTTGGCATGGGATAGTTTTCACGGAGTATGGCTTGATTGAGCGCTGTTGGATCCAGGCAAATTCGAACTTTGTCTCCTTTAACAACGGTAACCATGTGGCTGGACCATTCTGTAGGCTCAGTTACCTTTGTGATGACGCCTTGATCCTTCATACGCTGAAATTCCGCTCTAGTCTTGCCCTCCAGGGCCACGGGCACTCTCCGAGCCGGTACGATGACACCCACGGCGCCGGGCTTGAGTTTTATTTCGTGCTCGTAGCCCTTGAGCTCACCCAGTCCTGAGAATACCTCTGCAAAAGGTTGTGCTGGCGGGTAAAGTTGATCGACCTCGATGTGCTGTACCCGGCAGATAAACCCAAGATGTTCGGCCGCTGAACCGCTCAGAGTCACTGGTACACTTTGCTCTATTATGTAAAATGTTTCGGGGACCACCCTCTCATTGGCTGAAAGCCGCAGGTGCACTTTTGCTTGGGCGGTTGACTTGTGGCCGAAAAATGCTGTTAGTGCAACCCGGCAAGCCTGCTCTGGTAGATCCGGTAGCTTTGCGACATCCCTCCTTGAAATGACGCAGCAATTTGCCCCCGTGTCTAATTTACATTTCATTGGTTGGCCTTCAGTGTCTACCGTCGCGCTCCAGTGGTCCGTGTTGACCGCGCTCACCGTTATTGTTTGCAGAAAAAAATTGTCGTCTGCGCATAGTTCCCATAGTTCTTTCTTCTTATGGGGAAAGCTTCGCGAAGGCGGTGCCGATTTGCATGCTCGGGCGAAGTGGTTAAACCCTCCGCACTTATTGCATGTTCTGCCGGTGGCGGGGCATTTTTCGCCGCGGTGTGCACGATAGCTGCAGCTACCGCAGGCATCGCCTTTTTTTTGCAACTACGTTAACTGCAGCGTCCTGCTCTGTCTCCGCGGCTTCACAGATTTCACGAAACTGCTGTTTCCCTTGCTCTTGCATGCGACAAATATCGATAGTCTTCTTGTACGAAGGGTTTTCTGCAATCAATTTCTGTTGCAGGCTCTTGTCTCGAATGCCCAGAATAATGTGACTGCGCAGCATCCGGTCTTCCATTACCTCAAATTCGCAGTTTGTGGCTAACATTCGTAGCTCCGTCAACCACTCATTGAAAGGTTCGCCTTCCCTTTGGTTTCTGGACCCAAATAGAAATTCATGATAGGTCAAGTTTGTTTCCGACTTGTAAAACTCTTCAAACTTAGCAATTAAGATGTCTACATTATTTTTGTCCTCTTCTGCCTCAAACGTGAAGGTGCTGTATACCTTCCTTGCCTCTTCGCCAATAATCACTAGCAGCGTGGCTGCTTGCACTTCTTTTGCTTGTTTTGTCAACTAGGTAGCAGTGGAAAATAGCGTGAACTCACTCTTCCAAGTTTTCCGTCCAAGCCAGGCGTTGCCCAATGTGTCCAGGGGCTTTGGCGGTGGCAAAATCGTTGACGGCGAAAGGGCTGGCGGCGTGGCCATTTCGGCTAGGCACCGCTGCCACCATGTAAGCGGGCCGGCAGTCGGGTGACGAACAACGTTTATTGCGGTTAAAACGAAGTAGATATAGGTAAGAATTGTGATGTAACAGGTCACGTGATTTTAACGAAATGGCCGTTGACGTCAGTGACGCAGCCATGCTACAGTTGCTAGGCAACGCAGTGCCAGGCGGCACACATTACGGCCGGCTTAAACAGCTCCGCTGTTAAAAAAAACATTTCACCGGCACGTTCCGAGGGACCGTAATAAAGTTTTATCATACCATACCGACGATTACGATACTCCCTAATGCGAATTTTGAGCGCAGCTGTTTAGGTGTTTTGAATTTGTGATATTGTTACGTGTAGCTGATGCCCAAGGCTATTTACAATTTACTTACAGGGAAGCTAATGGAGGCCAAAATGACGACCGTATATCAAGCGCGAACGCATTGTCTTCCTTCTCCTCAGTGCTGCCACACTGTGGCAGCTGTTCTGTATTAATATATTGTGGCAAAGAATTTGATTCTGAACGACAGGGTCCTCTCGGCGGCGGCGGCGGCGAGTTCTGCTTGGGCAGCTTGTTTAGCAGCAGTGGCAGACGAAGCATTTCCACCGGTGGCATTGCTCATTCTTCAGAAAGAAAGCGTGAATACAGGAACGCGTGGCTCACACGGAGCGCATTCTCTAGTGGTGCGGCACATGCGTAGTGGGTCCGAAGCCCACGCCAGTGCTTTGTTTGGACATGCTCACCGCCGTGGGCATGTCTCGTGCGGCACTCAGCTTTCCTCCTCATGCTTCTGCTGCACCCTCCTCCTCCGCTTTCCTTCTCGTACTTTCGTCTTTCATCCCCCGCTGCGCTCCCCGTTCGCTCTTTCATCCTTCGCTGTGCTCGTCCGCTCGATTACGCCAAGAGGCGCTCAACGCGCGGAATGGGCGCCTAAGAGCTGCACTCTAAAGCAATAATGGGGGGGGGAGACACCGTCCACCTCACTGCTTCACACGGGGTGTCCCCCGCTGCATGACCACTGGAACGCTGGTATCCGCCCTTCTGGCATGCCAGTTTGGTGCCTGTAGAACGCATGTTCGCATGCGCTTGGTAGACCTAGGCTTAATGCAAGGTTCTATTAATGTTTATATTGCAAGTAAGTTGTATTTATGTTAAAAGAAAATGCACTTAGGGGTCGCAAGGTGCCCCTCATGAGCTTTATTTGTTGTAAATCCTGTTTGACGTTGACTGTATTAAGTACTGGACTTTCACTATCGGAGCGCACACAGCTGTCCTGCATACTTTAACTTTAAAATATTTTTGTTTCTTTTATATCCAGCCAATAGAGCTGCATTATTGCAGCCTCTGATGCCTTGGAGAATCAGCTGCATCAGGGCCAGCACAGAAGTAAAGCAGCATGCTTGAATGCCCATGCTTCTTGTTTAAAAAAGAAATGTGTTGTTAGAACGCTCACTGGGATGCAGATAAATTTATTATTATTGATCGTGCAGCCATCATCATTATCCATCACCAGTCAGTGTTGTATAGGAAAGAAGATGAGGATGGTGGCACGGGGACACTAAATAAAGAAGATGATGTTCAGGCATCAGATGCGTCGTTCCTCTGTGTTCTAAATACAACATATTGGCGACAAGATTTCAACCCATGCAAGTGCAACAGTCCTGGTGATTTCTGCTGCATCACCACAATGAGCATTCCGGGATTGCAACCGCCACCGCCTTTCTTGCCTTCGCCTGGTCATCCGGCTGTCCCATGGGACCAGTGGAAGCAGGCCTTTCAGAAGTACATGGTGGCTTCTGGAGCTTCAGAGCTTCCAGCCGAACGCCGAAAAGCTATCCTGCTCACATGCCTTGGTATGGAGGGGTAGCGGATCTTCTCTACACTGAAGCCAGCGGACTTGCAGTCTGGCTCTGCTCCTGCTACTAGTCCTTCGAGCACAGGTGACACCGGGTCGACGAATGACGCGTATGACTCTGCAATCGCCCTGCTTTCGGATCATTTCAAGCGTTCAGTCAACATCATCGTGGCTCGACAACGGTTCAGTCGCCGTGCTCAGCATGCAGGTGAGACAGCGGAAGAATACGTCTCTGCTTTACAAATCCTCATTGCAGACTGTAATTTCGGAAGCCTCGCTGATGAGATGCTACGTGATCAGTTTGTCTCGAAAACGACGAATCATCATTTACGTGAGCGGTTACTTTTTGAGGGCTCATCACTGACGCTATCACGAGCTATAACAATTGCTAATCAGTACAAAGAAGCCGTGAGTCATGCTAAGGAATTTTGCGAATAGGCTTCAGTTCATCACATTAAAACCCTGCAAAGCTCTTCTCGGTCTTCTGAACAACCAAATGAACGCACAACTTGTAATAAGTGCAAAGCCAAAGCATCTGAGCATCCCGTACAAGGTGCCACGAACCTTCGAGCTTGCTATCGTTGTGGAGCGACTGATCATCTTGCAAACAGTCCTGCATGTAAGGCCCGCAAGCGCAGATGTCGTCGCTGCGAGAAGATTGGCCACTTAGATTTTATGTGTAGGTCGTCTGGATATTCAGCTGAAGTTCGACAAGTTGATGACGACGACAACGCTAGCTCCCAGAGTAGCGGAAAAACAGTTTGTGTTGTCAATGGAAACAAGCATGGCATTTACGCATCCGTCGCTGTGGAAGGTCACCCTATCTCGTTTCTAGTTGATACGGGATCTTCTGTCACTATCCTGACGGAAGAACTCTATCACCAGTTTTTTGCAAGCTCTTACCCTTTGAAACCTACCTCAGTGCAGCTTTTCGACTACTCCAAGTCAAAGATAAGAGTTCGAGGATGTTTTGTCGCTTCAGCTGTGTTCCAAGACAGAACTGCTTGTATTCTTCTGTATGTTGTATCTGAAGGCACCACTGTACTGGGCTTAGACGCCATTGCGGCACTACAGATGAATATTGAAGGTAAATCGCTTCAGTGTCTTGCATTGGCCTCCAGCACTCCTACATTGCCAGCTGAGCTACGTTCAGAGTATGAACACCTCTTTGACAAACAGCTCGGACTTGCCAAAGGATTCAAACACAAAGTTAAGGTTCGTGATTTTGTGCCACCCGTTGCCAGCAAGCTACGACGGCTGCCATTTACCCTTCGTGAACAAGTGTCGGCTGAATTGCAGAAACTTGAAGCCCAAGACATAATCGAGCGCGTTGACGCCTCTCAGTGGGTTTCTCCTATAGTGGTTGTTCGCAAGAAGAATGGTTCAATACGAACGTGTGTTGATCTGCGAGAGCCCAATAAAGCTATAATTGTTGACAGCTTTCCACTACCACAGACAGACGAGCTGCTGCACAGCTTAGCTGGCGCCAAGCGATTCTCGAAACTGGATTTAGCGTCTGCCTACCATCAACTAGAGCTCGATCCTAAGAGTCGTGATCTGACTACCTTCATCACGCACGACGGGCTTTTTCGTTTTAAGAGAGTATGTTTCGGCTTGGCTTCAGCCCCATCAGCATTTCAAAAGATGATACATCTCATACTGAAAGGGTGCAAAGGTGTACTTTTCTACATCGACGACATTATCGTATATGGTCGTTCTCGAGAAGACCATCTTTCAAATCTTCGCATCGTTTTGCAACGACTTTCTAAAGCGGGCCTGAAACTCAACCAGAAGTGCGTTTTCGACGTCACGGAACTGACGTTTCTGGGACATGTTGTGAACGGCAAAGGACTCTTTCCACTAGCGTCATCTATCCAAGCGATGAAAGAAGCTCCGGCGCCTTCAAACATCAATGAACTTCGTTCCCTGCTTGGTCTGGCGGGATTTTATTCTAAGTTCGTTCCCCATTTTTCGGATGTTGTGGAACCTTTACGGGCATTGCTTCGAGGCAACGAGCTATTTGCTTGGACGCCAGCTGCCGAAGAGAGTTTCGTTCGTTTGAAATCACTGCTGACAACTTGCAAGGTTCTACATTTCTTTGACCCGAACCTACCCGCCATCGTCATGACCGATGCCTCCGGGTATGGACTGGGCGCTGTGCTGCAACAAGATAACAAGGGAATTCTACAGACGGTTGCCTTTGCCTCCCGTACCTTGAGCCCACAAGAGAGGAAGTACTCTGCAGGCGAACGTGAAGCCTTAGCATGTGTTTGGGCCTGTGAACATTGGCACGTGTACCTTTGGGGTCGCCCCTTTGTCTTGCGAACCGACCACAGTGCTCTTGTCACCTTGCTGTCAACCAAAGGTGTTGGACATCGGCCATTGCGAATTTCACGTTGGTCAGCGCGACTTCTTTGTTACAACTACACCGTAGAGTACCGTAAGGGAAGCGATAATGTGGTGGCTGATGCGCTCTCTCGACTGCCTTTGCAAGGAGAAACCAATGAGGTTGCCGAAGATGAGTTTGTTTGCCTTCTTTCTCCGATGTTAACCATTGCAGAATTACAAGCGGAGAATACATCTGACAGTACAATCGCAAAAGTCATGGACTTTGTTTTGTCCTCTTGGCCGGATAAAAAATCTCTGGAAGCGGAGCTAATGCCATATTTTCATGTACGTGCAGAACTATCCATTGTACACGACTTGCTTTACCGTGGTGACAGGATCGTAGTTCCAGGTACCCTTACTCGTCGTTTGATGGAAGTCGCACACGAATCACACCCGGGGATCAGTCGTACGAAAAGCCGTTTGCGAGAGTTGTACTGGTGGCCTCGAATGGATAACTACGTGGAACAACTGGTTAAAACATGTGTTGTTTGCCAGTCATGTGACAAATCAGCACGGCCAACCGTAGCACCTATGCAACCAGTAGCTTTCCCTGACAACCCTTGGGAGAAGATTGCCATTGATATTATTGGCCCATTTGAGCAAGCTCCCATCAAATGCCGTTATGCAGTGACGCTTATTGATTATCACAGCAAATGGCCAGAAGTTTTTTTTTTCAAGACAAGTTTCTACGGCGACGGTCAAGAACTTTCTGCTACAAGTGTTTTCTCGTGAAGGCTACCCGAGTGAAATAGTTTCTGACCACGGACCGCTGTTCAGCTCGGCTGAATTTGAAGAATTCCTTCAGGAACGTGGCATACGCCATTGCTTTTCTTCTGTTTACCACCCGCAAGCAAACGGGCTTGTAGAAAGGTTCAACAGAGTCCTCAAATCTGTTGTACAGATGGCAGTATACGAGCGGCGTGATATCCGTGTCGCCGTGACAGACTATTTGGGGGTCTACCGCTGCACACCTCACGCCACAACGGGAGTTGCACCCGCCGTTTTGCTGCACGGACGACTGCCACGAACACGCTTAAGCATTGTTGGATTACCGGATTCTTCATTTCACCAAAATCCAGCACAAGCGATGAAATGGCTGCGTCAACGTGTCAGACAAAACCAAGCATCTTCCAAACATTACACAGACTGCCGTCGCGGAGCCCGGACAAGACACTTTGCCGTCGGCGACTACGTCCGCGTGAGAAAGTCGTCAGTTCACGGGAAAATATCTTCGCGTTTTTCGAAACCGAAGCAGATTATTGAGCAACGAGGGCCAGCTTCATTTCTTTTGGATGACGGTCGAGTGTGGAACGCCTCCAAATTTCAAGCGATGCACCCTGAAGCTGCGGAGAAGTTCACAGGCAATCGACCTGGTATTCTAGAATGGACTCTACCACTACCTGACGAGTCTCTTCAAGGTAGTGCATTTCCTGCGAGTGAACAACATGCTGACTGTCCATGTACGTCACGGCAAGAAATAGCAGCACAAGCCAGCAGTGAGTCAAGTACTCAGCCGTCTTCACTGCAGGACAGAATGTTGTATAGGAAAGAAGATGAGGATGGTGGCGCGGGGACACTAAATAAAGAAGATGATGTTCAGGCATCAGATGCATCGTTCCTCTGTGTTCTAAATACAACAGTCAGACACCCCACCCCTTTAAAAAAAAAGGAATCTTGGATCCGTGCCTGTGCATCATTTGTCCACAAGGAACAGCCAAGTTTGCAATCAGTAGGGTTAGCTTTATAGGTACTGATGGGCTGGTTGCTGATCCATGATTTTGGCGAAGCAGCGCACTTGGAAAAAAAAAAAACATGTTCACACAAACATGAATGATGAGGACATAGACACACGCTGAGCTGCAACTATTGGTTTATTGCTCGAAGACATGCTTTTTAGTAAGTGCTTTGGTAAGCAAATGTGCTGTGGCAGCTGCATGGCGAGGAAAACAAGAATGAAGGTTAACAAATAAATGAGAAACACCATCACCGTGTGCGCTCAAGATGGAATCAAAATGCCCAATGAAAAGAAAAAGGGGATTAATCATGAATTTGAAATATTCACAATAATTCATAATTATATTGAGAAAAAGACAACAGCAACAAAAAGTGGAAGCTTGGCCTTCATTTTTTTTATTCTAGTAAACGACCTCTTCATGCGAAATTAACGAGTTCTGAATACATACTTCATCAGTTCATGTCAGTTTAATGTTTCTCTTTAGTACCCATTAATGGCAGTAAGTAAGCTTTTCTTTCGACTTGTGCAGATGGGTTTGCACTAGGCTCACCCTATGAGCGACGGTCAGGAAAGGGCACGACGCTCCTCCAATCTGCAACGCACAAGGGCGCTACGGCAGGGTTCGTCTACTCTCTGACACGACGCAGAGAAGGCTCCGGAGTCAGTTCGCCAACGGACACGTGTTTATTCACCCAAGATACACCACAGTGTGACAGTCATGGCACTTAGGGACAAAGGCCGATCAAGTACGCATGCCCGCTGCGCTAGGGCTAACCGGGTAGCAGTCCACCAAGCGCGATAACGAGGAGTCGCGAGAGCAAAGGTCCCACGTAACCAACTCGTTGCTGGCCTGTGAGCATCTGCCGCGGCGATGAAGCGCTCATCGGAAGAGAGCTTGGGTGGAGAGGACGCTCGGGGGCCGCCACTCAGGAGGCCAATCAGGGCGCGTCCCGGTGACGTTTGCTTGCACGGGGACTCAAACCCAGGAGGGAGAAGTACGGTTTACGCGGGAAATTAGCTCCGGCGCGCTAGCCGTGTCCGCCATGGTGCCGTTATGGCGGCGGTTCCTGGAGATTGAGCTAAGCACAACGCGCGGGAAGGCACCTCAATCCCCACAGACTCTTCCTTTACAGATTGATTTTGTGCAGTTTTAGAAGCATGAAGATGTTCAGCATTCAATTTGATATTCGAAGGCCCTGTTCTTTCATCAGTACTTTTATCAACCTTATTTTAAAATTTCACTATGTGAACACCCCTACAAATAACTAATACTTCTGTTTGAATAATAGTACTTTCGTGACTAATGCTTGTGTAATAATACTTCCGCCAGGAAGTGCAGAGTCATTTTTCTGCTTCTGTAGATGTCAAATTGTTTTTGCACGATGTATTTCAGGCACCCTGATCACATTTGGTGTGATTGTCACTGCTGGCATCCTGTTCTTCATTGGCACCTTCGTGGCAAGCTTTGGCTTCTGCCTCTACGCCATCTTCTACGTGCTTCGGACCTTGAAGATAGTTGGCAACTCAGCAGCCCTAGCTGACAGCACCAAGAAACCGGAATGAAACATCTTTGACTAATCGGTCGTGCAAAGTTCCTGGTGACACTTTCTGTTCCCCACTTGTTTCTCCTCATGCAGAGTGTGCATGTTTTTTTTTTTTTTCTGTAACATGCTGTGATAGACATTTCTCACTCACATAACAAAATTTGAGGAAAGTGATCAAGTTCAATCTCCTCTCTCGTTGAAAATTGTGTTGTGTTGTTATTGTTGGGTTCAAGCACCTGCTCTTTTTTTTTTTTAGGCCAAACTAAAATATGAACAATGGGAACAAGCCGCTGGTCGGTAGCAATGTGTTCTTGTCTTTCTTTTTTCTTCTGCATTTTGTCATTTTGGAGATGTAGATCACCTGTTGGAAGCACGTTGGATTGAATGCTGCATACCATGCAGACTGCAGCATAGTGTGTCGCGTGCAGATTGGGTCCTGCAGCAGGATGATACGTGTCATGTTTGATTGTACCAGATTGAGGCTCTTTGTCATTTATGTCTGCTTTTTTTACATGAAATTAAAGTAATTTCAACACACTTGCCTAGATTGTGCTTTTTTCTTTAAATGCTGCTCATTTTCATTACCTGTCCATTTACTATTCTGCCATTTACAGAGCACTAGATGGCCGCAGCACTGGTAACGGCATCTCGTAATACAGTTAAACCTGCTTATAACGAACCTTCATACAGTATAGACCACTTATAATGTAACCGTTTATAGTGCAGGACTGGGTACAACGCGGCCTTTTCCAACTCCCGTTTACCCTCCCATAGAACTCCATGTATACGCGTACCGCTTACAGTGCAGCCGCGTGAGGCGAAATACCGGTTATAATGCGGCTTCCGCGGGAAAATCTTGCCGACAAGGGCGGCAGCGAGCACGCTTCTCAACAAGGTGCGTGCTCCCGGCCGGCATATGCATTATTCAATGCAATCAAACTCTCGTTAATTTGGACTTATTTGGCCACACATCGGTTAATTCGGACAACTTTCCGAGCTCTGCGAGGAGCGCCGCAAATGTGCGACGCAAGAGAGCAAGAACGGCGCTAGCATCCAACCGAAACGAAGCGGCGGAGTCTGCAACGCCACAGCCATCAGTTGAAATCGTACGTGAATGACAGCAACGCCGGAATGCTTCGAGCCTATTTGGGTCTTTAAAACCTGTATTGTTGCGTTAACCGCCGCGCATAACACCGCATTGGCCGCGGGCTTTCGTAACTGCGTTGCGGTGCTGAATGTCGCCGTTCATAATCGCGTCGATAGCGGTCACGGTTTTTTCTGCAGCGGTTGCGGCAAACAGTTGTTTCGTTTTGACTCGGTGCAAAGCTGTCGAGCTTGAAGAGCACCGGCTATCGCGATTATGTTTTCGCCAGCTCACTGGCGAAAACGTAATTGAGATGTGCGCGCGATAGTACAAAGCGTGTCTACATGCTTGGTCTACATGTTTTGCATATGTGCAGAGCTTGAACATCATTGTTTTGGTTATAGTGCGGTACCGCTTATAGTGCAGATATTCGCGACTCCGGCAACTTACGTTATAAGCGGTCTATACTGTATAATGAATTCCTGGATATAACAAAGTTTTTCTATTCTCCGCCGCTACTCCATAAAAGTACATGCATTTGAGACCTCTACGTAACGAAGTGGCAGCGGGAGACCCCCTCGAAATAACGAATTTTCCCCGCCGACAACCTAGAGATTTCGCCCCAAATTTTTTCATTTTTGCATAGTTGTCGCCCCCGACACTTTGGGCGGTCAGTGCCATCGTCAAGCCACCAAGCCACGCGACATGAAAAGTCAAAATGGCCGCTCGGGCCGGCGCGGGGTGGCAGTTCGCAACGTATGATGCGGGAACGGTCCCACAGTTGCGACGCAACAGTGGGGTTACCAATGCATCGGGTTCTATGGGAGCTGTGCCGGGACCGGCCGGAAACGTAACAGCGGGGTTCTACTGTAACACTATACGACGCAAGATGCCTTGCGCTTGTGCGAAACGACACGCGTCCACGCATCCGGTACCTGGTGTGACATACCAAGGATGAGTGCTTCGACGAAAACGGAAAACAAATGCGCATTACAACTGAGGGCGCGTTAGAATCGAGTAAATACGGCAAGCGTTTCTTTTTCGAATTTTCGTACCGAACCTGCACATAACGAAATCCTCTTTATAACGAAGTTTTTCGGGAATTTGTCAATTTCGTTATATCCAGGTTTAACTGTATCACATGGTGCGGCTTGCCTCTGCTTCTCTCTGTAAGCTACCCAATCGGTTATGGTGGCTTTCCCTAATCTATGCCGAACCCGCGTTGTATTAATTGAAACACTAATTATACAGTGGTCACTGCCGAGGTCTACCCCTAGGTTGGTCCAAGTGACGCCTCTGCCATTGTTGTCGAAAGTTAGGTCCGGTGACGTGTCCTTTGCTACACTGTTTCCCGTTCTGGTTGGTTCGCCCGGCCTCGTGAGCAAGACCAGCTCATGCTCCTCTGCGAAGTCGACTAGCCTTTGGCCCTTGGGTGTATCTCGATCGTAGCCCCAATCAGAGTACGGAGTGTTAAAGTCGCCTAGGATGATCGCCCGGTTGTTTCGTTTCACTTTGCGCAAAGTGGCCATAACTAGCACGTCGAATTTTGCCTACCTGTCCCTGGGTGGGCTGTAGACGTTGGCAATAACTGTTTTCAGTTTGCCACGCTTACATGGCCAGACCGTGAGGACTTGGGTGTTGGACACTGCAGTTAGAGACTTAGTCCACGCTCACCGCTATGTCCGCCCGTGTCAGCGCTCCTATCCGAGGATTGTCAGGGTGCGTGTGTATCTTGTATCCTATGAGGTTCCGTATCCCCTTGCCGGGTTCTTGTAGGCATATGATATCCGGGGGACAGGCGTAAATCTATGAAACGCGAAAGTGCTGCGTGTTTCGTTCTAAGAGTCTTGCAATCCACTGCCAGAGCCTCGAGGTTTTCGGCTACTCTCGTGCTTTCGCTGTCGGTCAGCGCTATCTGTATGGGCCTGCGTTTTGGAGTTCCTGGGCTGGCATTTTTGCGTTTGTTCAGCCCCTCTTTGTGGTGTGGGAAAAGGAGTCTTCTACGTGTCATTTGAGCTTGTACAGCTCCGCAAAAAGAAGTTGTACTTGTTGTGCTATATTGTCCAGCCTATCGTCTTTTCCTGTCTCCTGTGGCACCGCGTTCGTGGTTTCTGGTGTGGGTTTTTTTATATGGGAGCCATTCCTTTGTTTGAGATCAGCTAGCTCCCTTCGAATTTCTCCAAGACTAGCTTTTAACATTCTGTTCTCCTCTAAAATGTTTTGATATGCTGGACTCAGTTGCTGGATCTGCAGTAGGAGACACTACTCGTGCCCAGCTTACCTGTTGTATGTCTGTGGCCGCTGTGTGATGTTTAGCCTGTGGAGCCCTTTTCTGTTTGGGTGCTGGAGTCTTGATATTGCGTGCCCAGGATGTTGACCTAGATCTGTGATGATTTCGTCGTCTGGTACTCGACGTCGATCTCGACCTTGATCTTGATTCTCTCGCTTGCCAAGGGTCAGAGCGGGTCCTTTCTTGCCGTTGAGGGAGCTCTGGGAAATCGCTGAGCTCCAATTCTTCGTCTTCACTTGCAAACCACCGTGAACGGCGTTGAGCAGATCCGTGCTTTCCGCTTGTCGGTCTACCTGGTGGTCGCGTTCGCTTCAGGCGTTTCTGGCAGCTGCGGTCGCCCGTGAGGTACTGCTCCCCGTAGACGGCACATCGTGGTGAGCACTCGTGTCTGTCTTCAGGCTCGCGAACCCCACAAAGTGTGCACACTTTCGTGTCCCATTGCGGGCAAACGTCCCTGCGATGGCCGACACTGTGACAAGTCTTGCAAACTTGCACCGAGTTGCGGTATGGATGACATGTCACCGTAGTAGGACCGTTCCGAGGAAAGTGATGGCTGCACTCTTCGAGTCCCCTAGCATTCTTGCTTGGATTATTTCTATCTCTTGTGTCCGGACTCGAAGGAATTGCCTTGTCTCTCTGGGCGTATGCGGGGGGAGTCCATGAATGACTTCTTTGACGGCGCCTTCTCCGCTGGCAGCGTAGGCATTGAACGCGTGCTTCTTGCCATTGACTGTGAGGGCTGTGATGTTGCGCAGGAGATCAGCAGTCTCTTGGTCAGGTGTTGAAACTATTGCGATGTTTGAGCCCTGTTTTATGCACAGTATAAATTGCTCACCCCTTACTTTGTTGTGGCAGGCTGCAATGACCTTGGTGTGGACGGAGAATAATCTTGAAGTCTGCCTGCAGCAGTGGTGGGAGCTTGTTTCGTCGCACCCTGCGTCGGCGGTTGGGGGTGATTTGTTCTGCTCCTACTGCGAAGGTTCGTTCTGTTTCGCCTGTAGGCGTTCCTTCGCTTGCTGTCGTTTTCGGCGGAGCGTCAGCACCGTCTGCCATCCCTCTTCGTCGGGTTCTCGTAGTCCACTGCAGATTCTCAGCGTCTGGGAGAAGCGTGGGAGAAGTATGTTGCCGAGAAGTCAAGGAGTCAGAGAAATCCATGTTGTCTTCCTCTGTGGGAAGTTTCCGTTGGGCCGACGCACCGTTTGAGTTGCCTGCTGCTACAGACGCGAGGTGTTGAGACGCCATATGCGTCGGTGTCGTGTGACGGACGCTGCACCGACTCGGCTTGCTGTTGCATGCACACCTGTCTAAATGCTGCCGCATCTACCAGAAATGTATGAATATATATGAAACACGTCTACGCTTTGTCACTGTGTGAAGGAGCCTATTGCACAGACATTACTTAAGTATATTGCATGGAATTGCACTTGCCAGAAAATCTTCCACTAAAGTGGGGTGGAAAACAATGCTACATCCAGTGGTGCAGCAGAACTGACAAAAATCGCGTCCGAAGTTTCGTGGTGCAATTGTAAACGGTGTGATTTTCGCGTAGTCTCAGCTTTGAGACGACTATGAGGCGGTTTATATAGAACAGCCGGGTCACTATACCAGCGTACTATCGAGATGTTCTCAAATATAGTATGCCCACCATAAATTATGGCCTGTAACAGAACGTCGAAAATATTTCTGCGATGAGCACTGTCTGAATCTATAAAGCCCCGTCAACGTTAGCGGTAAAGGCTCACTCTCACTAGGCCGACACGACACCGATTTTGGTCTGCCGACTGTTGGCGACAGTGTTTTCCTTCCTTCAAACCGTTGGGCACAGCGTTTTCCGTCCTCTAAACTGTTGTTGCCAACAGTCGATCTGCAGACCAATATCGGTGTCGTGTTGGCCTATAGTGTGAATTAACATTAAGCCTTTACAGCGTGCCGGCTTCCTGAGTCACGTCTGCCGCGGGAGAGTTGTCCAAAGATCTTCCAAGTCACCATCCGCCGTGCAACTAACGGGTTAACTGACCGCGATGCATGCATACCGTCAGCGCCAGCTCATCGCTGTCACTGGCGACACTAACATCGGCTACACTCTCTTCAAGGCAAACCAATGCATGCTGGAATAAAGTCATCCGCAAATTATGCATCTGAGGAGAAGCGATGTCTACTGTCAAACGTTTAGCGCCAACGAGAGTTCCCATACAAGCGAAGTTCAGCTGCAGTGCCCGGAGAATGGCGTATCTGCTCAGCCGTGCTCGCATCGTAGCCGACAACACCACAAATAGCGTATTTCTCCTTACTGTGAAATAAATGCGAGGAGAGGGTCAAGCGCCAACAACGGTAAGACAACACTGCGGTTTGTGAGTGTCTGTGGTTAGTTCTGAAGCGCCGTCGGTTACTGCTTCGAAATGATCCGAAAAGGGTATTAGTGAGGATATTGACGCCCGGCCCGGCGACCATCGCCGGTGAAGCTGCCAATGATGCTATAATGACCCTTTTCGCGGAGCAGTTTGCTCTAGACGAACGAGATGGCGCTTTCGGCTGCGCGCCATACGTTGCCTCAGCGAATGCGCACGAATACGAAACCATTACTGCTTCTACCCTGCTACTGTGCGAACAGCTGTAGAAAATTCAACTGGATGTGCGCTAATGCACTGTGCCCAATTCATACTGCAAAATGTGTAACGATAAAGGGAACACGTGTGTGGTAGTTCGCTGCAAAAATAGTGATTCATATATTAATGAATGGAATCAACCTGTGTCGCCGCTGCTACATAAGGACTGCCTGTGTTGCCGGCCTTTCGCGATGTACGACTTTCCTCAAGGATAAAAAATATAATTCATCCGCCTGCGCTGCATAGCTAACCTCCAAAGAAAGGACTTCAACTCCGGAGCGTCGGCACTTGGGAGTGAGTACCGCTCGTTACTAAAGGAAGTAGTGCCACTTACTGGCATAGTAAGTTTCCCGCACGTTATCTACACACATCCACCCTTACTCGCACGAAAACTTATGCTCACCCTATTGCCAATATGTGACTGAATAGGCGCACACTTGAATCAATTAATGTGCCGAAGCATGAGTGACGGCGACTACACCGACAAGACACGAATGTTGGAAGCTGAATGTTTCGTGACGGTCCAGAGAGAGAGAAACTTTATTTTCATGTTGGGTGCGTTGGTGAAAAGGCCCTCAGTCCAGCACCGATAAACGCCGCAAGGTACCGTTGGTCGTCGGTGCTGGTGGCTTCTGTCAGCCACCCGGCATGGGGTTTAAGGGAAAGATTTGTAGGGGCAGGCAAGGGAGGTGGGGGCGGTCGACAGGACCAGAGGATATGGGATGTGTTCGGGTGTTCGCCACAGTGTCGGCACGGTGGGGGATCTTCAGGTAATAGCCCGCGGAGGAGCTGCATTCGCGCTGGCGTAGGGAGTGTTTCACTCTGGGCCTGACGGATGAGTACACCCTGATCACGGGTAAGCTCTTTGCTAAGCTTAGGAAACTTTCGCCTTGCATCTTGATAAGGCCGCAGAAGCAGAGGAGCCCACCTTGTCGTCTGGGCTGGTTGCGGAATGTCGGGAGCCTTGTTCAGAGTCTTGCAGGCGAGCTGATTAGCTCTTTCATTTCCCGGCATCCCGTCGTGACCAGGTATCCAGATGATTTCTAAAGGCCTCTGTCGGTGCTCTTGCAAAAGCGTGGAAATGTGCGCCGGGACATTGTTGTGCAACAATTTTCTGCAAGCCACCATGGAGTCGGTAAATATGATTCGTGGGTAGGCTGAGTTGCTAGGGGGCATATGTTTGATCGCGATTGCGATGGCCGTCAGCTCCGCTAAGGTCGGATCTGTCTCTGGGAGTACCGCCGTCTGTATAGTTTGGAGGTCATTATTCACGACTGCTATAGCGGAGCCATGTGCCCCAACACTAGCATCAGCGTAGAAGTAGATGCCGTCAGTGTATCTTGCCGTATACTTCTTGAAGTAAGCAACTCTTTGGCGTCGCCTCTCCTTGTCTCGTTCGGGATTCATGTGGCGAGGCAGTGGAGCTATGGTAAGGAGTTCACGTTGTTTTGGTGGTATTGGGCGGGTGTCCACAGTAGGCGAAGCTCGTGGATGATGACCGATGCTATGGGGGATGTGCCTGCTTTGACTTGTGTGCTGCAAGCGGAGTTCTTGGCGACGGCGATGAATACTGATTAGTTCCGCCACCGTGTTATGGGAACCCATGTCAAGGAGGAGCTTAGTGCTGGCACTAAACGGTATGCCGATGGCCAGCTTTGTCGCCTTTCGGATGAGAGCATCAAGCCGATGGATATCTTGTTGGCGGAGATTGGTATAGGGCAGATGGTACCGCAGGCGCGACATAATTAGTGCGTTTCGTAGTTGCAGCAGTTGCGTAGTTGCTGCAACTACGGTGAACCAGTATCAACTGAGATTTTTCCGGCGCACATCTAAGGCCAATGGTCTGAGCAGCCTCATGTACCTTGTTCATTGCTTGTTGGAGAGTTTCTTGGATGTGTCCTGGCGAGTCTCTCTTGATCCAGATGGTAATGCCATCTGCGTAGATCGCATAGTTGATGTCGGGGATGTCTTGCAGCGCTCTATGGATCACGCACATGGCAAGATTAAAGAGGGTGGGCGAGATCACTGAACCCTGCGGGATACCTCTCTGCGGATGGGGATACTGTTGTGAGGTGGTGTCGCCTACTCGTAGCGTGTACCAGACACGCGGTGTCCCGTCCAGATAAAAGATTACATTAGCAAGCATGATGGTAGGGTCCCAGTGGTGGCTTTGGCTAACACGCTCGTACATGCTGAGCCAGTCGTCGACGTCAACGCCATTTTGGGCGGAGAATGTACCAGGATCACGGAGACTAGGAACCGTAACGTAGGTTGTGGTAGGAGCTGCAGGTGTAGGTGGCGACGGGGTGTTTCCATCGGAAGCCATGGCTGAGAAGACGACGGTGCGGCCGCTTCGGAGCTCCGTGGCGAGGACGGGGAACGTTCCACCTCCACCACAATGTTACGTGAAGGACAAGTCAGTAAGACGAGCAACTATTTACAGGTTGTATTTACAACAGCGGTTGCAGCGCTGTTGTTGTTGTTGCCTCAAAACATGGCTCGTACCCACGAGGGGGATTGGCCACACTGGATAAAATAAAACACACACCTAACAACGAACAAAGGGGTAAAGGTGAATAATCAAAATTAAGATTTTGGCAACTCCTTAAAACAGATTTTAAGATGTCCTATACATAAACTAACTAAATAAAAAAATTAAGAGAAAACTAACTACAAAAATAAACATAAAATAACATGTCCCACGGTCGGTACCCTAGCAGCGTAACCTTCCGGATGCTTCAATAATTTTGTGTACAGCAGTGATCATCGAACCCTGACTTGTGCCTAATTGACAGGCCCCAAAAGACAAAATGTTTGGCGTTGTAAGTGCCAAACCCAGATTACTGCTTGGAAATAACAGAAACATTCTACGGAGGGAGGAGAAGTGGTGGCAAGAAATAAAGAAATGGTCAATAGTCTCCGGTTGATTACAAAATGAGCAGAGGTCAGTGATTGATAAACCGATCTATGAAGATAAAAATTTAGGCGGGGAACTCTGCAGCGGAAAGTTGACAGCGTCACCTCACATTGGCGTGAAAGGCACTTGCTCGTGTTCCACCGAAATTTTAAATGTTGAAAATCGTCTGAAGAAAGTATGGACGAGTCATGGCAATTCAGCAATAAAAGGCGTTTAAATCTAGCTCCTGTTATAAAAGAGAAATCGGGAAGAATATTTATGACCGGACCATTTAGTGATGTCGAAGCGAGCGAGTCAGCTGATTCATTTAAAAAGATTCCACTATGTCCGGGGACCCAGACAAAGTGGACTTCGGATAAATTTTCTGGGGCAAGAGTCGAAAATATACTCAGTAGGTGTGACTGATTATTGGAAGTTAAATGTGTACAGACCAAAAGCGCATCTGTAACAACTATTATTGCGATAGCAATTATATGGACACTTCAACCGGATTTCTGCCGTCGTCGTCGCCGTGAGGTTCCCTATAGATAAAATCTTCGCCGCGCGCCGTATGCCCGAGCGGAAGCGTGCGGGGACGCGCGCTGTCACGGAGAGCGAACGCACTCAATCTCCCACGCGCAAGCAAGGAAGCGGGAAGCCAGCGCCGGAGGAAGCGGGGGGGGGGGGGGGGGGGGGCGCACTTGTACTCTGCCAACAACCGCGCTCGTCTCTCCGCCCGCACCGTCTCTTATCTCCACACGGCTCTGACCTTTATGCGCCGTGCATTCGCCACTCAGTTTCCGTTGAAGCGATAGACCGCACGTACCTTCGCCGCTGCGGCGTTTGCGCTTGCTGCCAGCGTTTTGACAGTCGTTGTCTGCAGTCATTCAGTGTGATCTATTCATGTTTGTTTGTGCGCGCTCACACCACGCTTGTTCATTCAGTTAGTAATAGTCGGGCCACATTTTCCAACGCACGCTACACATGCAATGCTGCCCAGATCGGCAGTGCAGCGCTACAGGTGTGTCCCTTCGCACGCGCTGCCCACGGGAAGCGCTTCTCATCAACACCACCGTTTCACATGCGCCTTCTCGTGGTCATCGAGTCTCTCTTCATGTCGGTCTACTTACGCCGCAGCACACCTGCTTACTTAATCAGCTCATGTTTACTACAATTCATATTGCTACCAAAGCCGCTCACCTTACTTCGTATGACATTGCTGTGTTGCTATCGCATTCATTGCTTCGCCCTTAGGGCGAAACTGTGACATTTTACCTTAGAATTCTGTGGACCCAATTTTCGGATGGCAAGAATAACTGCCAGAAATTCTGCAAGAAATATTGGAGTGTAATCAGTGTCACAGCTGTCCCCGATTCGTCGTCGGCGCGAAGTGGATCGACGGGGTAGACAAGCTGGTTGGTCGTTCCGTACGCAAGCGAGCACAGTGAAAAGAGTCAGAGTCGGGAGTAAACAAAAAAACAAGATATTTATCGGCTGATAAATACACACAAGTTAATAAAATACAATAATAAAAAAAGACACAAGACAGACTAACACACCTGAGCTTAACATACACAATGATACGGACAAATAAATACGAGCGATTAACAGTAGATATAAAAATGAAACAGTGCGAGGATCAAATACACAAGAATACACTTAACAGTTTTCACTAAAACAGAGTTCAAGAGCAATCAAAGTTCAAAAAAAAAAAGAAAAAATGGTGTCATACGCTTGGCCGGGCAGCAGCAACAAGTCCATAGACCGTGAAGTCGGTGCACAGAGCCACGGCCGCCTGGATCGGCGCGCGCGGCGGGGTTGCTCCGGCCGTCCCATTCGGACGGAGAGGGTGTAATTGCGGAAAGGGGCGTGGCCGCTGCTGTCGCCGCGCCGCGGCGCGCGCCTCCCACCCCTCAACTCCCTTGCTACGGCTGCGCGCGAGACGATTTGCGCTATAATGAAAATATCGCTTTATACAAAACCGCGAGAAGTTGTGCCGAACAAAAAGGCACACAAGAGAACCGATGTCCATTGACGCTATTTTTTTTCTTCTTTGCACTCCAGCCTCTGTGAGGATGATGCTGCCCGACACGCGTACACTCGTAAGCCAAAGTTTTGCGCGAAAATCATTTTCGCGCGCTCAAGCGCAGCATGCCAATGGAAAGCCTGCACGCGAGAGAAGGCATTCGAGCTCTATCTGCTTGAAGGAATGCCAGCTGACTGACGAGGCAACCAAGATTTTTTTTTTTTTTTTTTTTTTTTTGCGCAAATCCGCAGCCCGCAAACTTTTGTTTATGACTTGCATGTTCCCCAGCTTGACCAATTGACTGTCAAAATACGCCGTGGAAAGCAAGAGATATGACTCGGTGCTTTTAAATGGAGAGCTGAAGTCGCGGCAGTCTTGCATGTGTACATGCGAATGCGCTGTTTATTGTGTTAAATAAGCGTGTAATAAGCGAACTCATCGCGCGTCTTCCTGCACGAAGTATCAAGCTGCTTACCTGAGTCGACAGCCACGGACAGACATTTTTCAGCAACTTTCTGAGCCATCAGTAAATAATTGAATGCCATGTTTGTATTCATTGCAAAATTACCAGCATAACACATTCACAATACCTACAATTTATTTACGATAGCAAACACACAGCGCTTGTGCACTCGCAGTACTCCTTCAAACGCGGAGAACTTTTCGGCTCAGTGGCTTACTCATTAGTTTTTTGCGGTAAGCCGCTGTGTCCGTAACGACTCCGCCAATATTTGAGAGTAGGGGCTTTATAAATTTGCTTGCAATTCATGAAGAAATCGCTGATGCATACTTTTCGTTTGCCTGGCAAGCAAAAAGAGGGCAGCTCTCTAAGCGAGGACAAATTAAAGCTCCACTGCTCCAGTTTCCTCCACTGTAAATGCGTGCAAACTTAGACCAAGCTTTTTCTTGGTGCTCGAGTTGCAGCACGGCACGCAGCAGTACGGCATGTTTTTGGAAAATACAGTAAATTACACGCAGAATTTCAGGCGAGATTATAAAAACAAATCACTTGCTTCAATTCAACGTGGTACAACAATGTGAAATGCATATGAAAGCATATATGCTAGTTACACAGGGCCTTCAGCAGCAACATTTCCAAGTAACATATAGTAGTTCGAGGCTTGAACGAAAAGCCGCTTCAGCACCACTGATGTATCGTGGGAACTTCACAATGTAAAAGCGACGCGCATGCAAGGGCCCCGAATAATTAATTCGGCCGGTACATCAGGCTGGAGAAAATGTACTGCAAAATTATTATTACCACCGTGATTTCTGTATATGAAGACTTCTGTGAACACAGCGCTCGACCCGAGAACGTAGCCATACAGTGACCACGATGATGAAATACGTTTCTTTTTGAAGGGCAAAGCGAGCGCAAGAAAAGAATGACGAGAGTGGTCAGGGGAAGCGCTTCGGCACAGTGGCAACTCACTCGCCGGAATACGTCTCAAGGCGCATGCAATGCGCCACACGAAGTCGCGTGAACACCCTGCCTAAGCGTTAGCTGCATCTTATGCTACAAAGAAACACCCTCGCTGTGTAAAGCCGGCCTAAGAATCTATCACCACGTGCCTTGATTGTCGTGCAGTTTCTTGCAACTGTCAGTCCACTTTGGGCCAACAATCAACCTATCTTCACCACGTGCACGATGTCAAATGCGCATCTCTCCAAGCATCTCCACGGCCGCGACGCCGTCAGCAGATGGATGGATGGATGGATGGATGGATGGATGAGGCTGAACCCTTTAAATCGGGCGGTGGCATACGCCACCTAGCCATGGCTATTAACATAATTTGTACTTTGTGGTGGGTGAAATTTCACCCCTGCCTTAATTTTATCCACCAATCAGATAACCTCTGTTTGGTTATTTCTACCCGCTTAAAGTCTATTTTGCCTTCACTGTCCCTAAACCCCAATGCTTTGAAAAAATCAGCCCCGTTGCCTTGCACTGTAGGGTTAAGCCCCTTACAGAAAAGTATGAGGTGTTCAGCCGTTTCCTCTTCTTCTCCACACGCACAGCACAACGTGTCTATACCTTGGTACTTGACTCGGTACATCTTAGTCCGCAATACTCCCGTCCTGGCTTCAAACAACAAAGAGCTTCCCCTAGAATTATCGTAGATATTTTCTTTGGCAATTTCTTGCTTGAAAGTTCGGTATGTGCCCAGTGCTGATTTCGTCTGCATCCCTGTTTTCCACAGACCCCTCTCTGTTTCCTTAACCTTTTTCTTAACCGCTGTTTCCTGGTTTGCACCCCTCCTGCAGTCCAAATATTTGATTGACAGTTTTCTGGTCAGCTTCCTCCATTTTGTATCAACATTCCTCATGTACAAATAACTGAAAACTCTCCTTGCCCACCGCTTTTCTGCCATCTCTCTCAATCGCTCCTCAAATTCTATCTTGCTGCTGGCTTCCCTGCCCTCGAATGACGTCCATCCCATGTCACCCTGTACCCCCTGATTTGGTGTATTTCCGTGTGCTCCCAGAGCCAGTCTACCTACCCCTCGCTGCTTAACTTCCAACCTTGCTCGAACCTCTGATCTCATGCACAGGACCGCATTGCCAAAAGTCAAACTAGGGACCATCACCCCTTTCCAAATCCCTCTCACCACTTCGTACCTATTGTAATTCCACAGTGCCCTATTTTTCATCACAGCTGCATTTCTGCTACCTTTAGCCGTCACATATTTTTCATGTTCCGTTAGGTACTCAGCCCCATTGTTTATCCACACTCCAAGATATTTGTACTTATCCACCACCTCCAGCGTAACCTCCTGTATCCTATGCTCGCTGCCCTGATTATCATTAAAAGTCATGACTGCCGATTTTTCTTTACTAAACTTCAAACCTAAGCTATCTCCCTCTTTACCACAGATGTCCATTAATCTCTGCAAGTCTTCCTTGCTGTCAGCCATAAGTACAATGTCATCTGCATACATCAGTCCTGGTAATGACTGTTTAATCCATTCTCCCTGCTTGAAATAGGAAAGGTTGAAGCCAAGTCCGCTCCTCTCTAATTTTTTCTCTAATCCTTGTAAATACAGCATGAACAACAGAGGTGACAGAGGGCACCCCTGCCTAAGCCCCTGCTGTATCTCTATAGGCCCAGATATCTTGTTTTCCCATTTTATAAGCACCCTGTTACTTTTATAGATATCTTTTAAAAGATTTCTTACTCCATCTTCCACCTCTAGAGTGCCCAGTATGTCCCACAAATCCTTTTGGATTACACTGTCATAGGCTCCCTTGATATCCAGAAAGGCAAGCCATAGGGGCCTGTGTTCCTTTTCTGCTATTTCAATACACTGTGTCAATGAGAACAGATTATCTTCTAACCTTCTTTGTTTCCGGAACCCATTTTGTAGTTCCCCCAGCACCTCCTCGCTCTCCACCCATGCCTGCAGTCTGTCCTTTATAATCTGCATCACCACCCTGTAAACCACTGACGTCACTGTTATGGGACGGTAGTTGTTTATGTCGGCTTTGTCCCCCTTTCCCTTATATATCATGCTCATCCTGCTCAGTCTCCACCCGTCGGGGGCTTTACCGTCCATTATCATTTTGCTCACTGCCTCTCTTAATGCTTTCTTAGATTTTGGGCCCAATGTCTTTATCAACATAATTGGGATGCCATCAGGGCCTGTCGACGTGCTACTAGGAACCCTCTTCTCTGCCCTTTCCCACTCGCTTTGTGCCAGTGGAGCCACTGCACTGACTAGTCCATCCTCACCTGATTGAGCACATGCTATGTTTCGTTCTTTAAATTTTTCTGTCATCATTGTTCTTATATGTTCCATTGCCTCATCTCCCTCTAGTCGAACACCTTGAGCTGTAACTATAAACCTCTGCTCTAGGCTAGTCTTATTACTCAAGGAGTTGAGATGTTTCCAAAATTTCTTCGCTGCTTTTCTATCCTTTTTGTTTACTTCTGACAACCATTGGCTCCCCTTTCTTCTGATCTTCTCATTGATCAAATTGGATGCTTCCCTTCTACAGCTTAAGAAGTTGTTCCATTTTCTGCCTACATCAGCTTCTGGTTCACCCCTCTGCTTTGAATATCTGTGTTCCCTGGATGCTTCCTGGCGTTTCTCTATGGCCTTCTTAACCTCCTCATCCCACCAGCTCTTGGGTTTACGTCTTCTGTTCCCTTTTGTCCTGACTCGTACCTTAGTAAGCTCTAGCTCAAATAGTCCTGTTAAATTTGCATATGTCCATTCTGTTTTTGTATCCTCTGAAATTACTTCCTCAATTTGCTGGGTTGCTATTTCAAGCTGCTTTTCCGAGTAAAATATCCCACCTGGTTGTTCATCTTGCCTCCTACCTACTTTCATTTCCCTTCTAAAACTCACCTTAATACGTTTGTGATCACTACCTAGACTTCTGGAGCCATATTCATCTATGCTCATTACATTTAGCCTATCGTGCATCCTATGTGACATTAGTGCATAATCTATCGTCGACTGCAGGCTCCCTACCTCCCATGTTATGTGCCCTTCACACTTCTCAGTACTGTTGCATACAACTAAGTCATGCATTTCACACATATCCAGCATCATGTTGCCTGTTGAGTCTGTGTACCCGTCCATGTCTTCTATGTGTGCGTTCATATCTCCTAGTATAATAATCTCGCACCCTTCTCCTAGCTCATTAATGTCACTTGATATGCATTCCAGCATTTTTTTGTTTTCCTCTTTGGCATTTGCTCCTGTCCACAGGTATACAAAGCCAAGGAGTGTCTGCTCTCCTGCAACTTTCCCTTTTAGCCATAAATGCTCCTTGCATTCCTGTTTAACCCTTTGCCAGTTCATACTTTTATGAATAAATGCACCAATTCCACCCCCTTTTCTGCTGCCCTCTGTTCTATTGCAATATTCCCATGCATAGTCAGGGTTACAGGGAGGTTGCTCCATGTCCCTAAGATGTGTCTCCACAAACCCGTATACCATCAGCTTTTCTTGCCTTAGTTGCTCGTCTATCTCCTCCCACTTCAGCCTATTCCTGCCACCTTGCATGTTAATGTAACCTATGTCAGAATGACCTTGCCCCTGGTGCTTACGTCTATTTCTTCTACCGATTCTCCGTTTCTTGAATCTTGGAGCCTCTCTGGGTCCGTCTTCGTCTACACTGGTGGTCTTAGGGCTCTGGGTCCCCCCAAAAAAGCCGTAGCTTGGCGCCCTATCCTACTACCTACGCTCCCGCCCGTGGCACCACTGTAGTGAATGCCATCCTGTGCAAAAGGCTGGGAGCCAGACTCGTACACTTCCCGGTTTACCTCCATTACACCGTACCCAAGTGGTCTGCTCAGACCCCTAATGACCCGGTTAGCCTCACGCACCCTCCATTCCATCGCGCTAGCCTGGCCCCGGACATGTGGGATTGTGCATATGGTCACATGCACTTTCACAGAGGTTTCTCTGAGTTTACGCAACCCAACCTCTAACTGTCCGTTTAGGTTCTGGCTCCTTCCCTTCAGCACATCGTTGAGACCAGCATGGATAACGACCAGATGTTCATGCTCGAGGTTGTCCGATACCACCTTCTGAGCTTCTGCCATTGCGTCAACCATGCACTTCCCTGACTGGGCCTCCACCCTCACCCGCCCGTCTGCCTTCACTGTTGTAAGGACGCCCTCCTTAGGGCGCTGTGCTCCCTACAGAGGGGTGGGAGCACAGCGCCGCCCCACGGCGCGCGGGGCAACTTCCTCAATTACATGTTTTCAATGGGGCGCGCGTCGAATGGGACGGCCGTAGCAACCCCGCCGCGCGCGCCGATCCAGGCGGCCGTGACAGAGCTTTCCCGAAGAAGGCTGGCGGTCCGATCTTGTCGAGGTTGATGGGTTTCCCGGGAGTCTAGATCCGACGACTTCCCTCAAGCAGGTTGAGCTAACTTGAGGTGGACTACCGAGGACTTCGTTGCAGACGCTGGTTTGACGTCTCGTACGTCAACTAGTTACTTGGAGTTCCGACGCGGCTAGGCGGCCCAGGCTATAATTACAGTGTACCCTTCTAGTACACTGTACTATAATGGACGGCGCTAGCTCCTTGACTGCTTCTCCGCAGATTACAGGATGAGCTTCTAGACTAATCAGCAGGGCCCAAAACATGCGCTTAAATAGCCTCTCCTTTCCCTAGTTCCCTAGGTAGGGAAACTGCCGCTATGTAGCGTTCTCCGAATTCAGGGCTCTTAGCTCCCAACAATCTTGGCCGCGCCCCTTTCACCATGGACGACAAACGCAGATTCTCCTCTCCCCCAAGGTCAAGGGCCAAGGTCGAGCCCGGCACTACCACGTGGCCGTACACGCACACTTCGGGGTCCGTAATCGGCGTGTCGCGTCTCGAATCGAGATGGCACCCCGAGCGGCCACGACGCTTTTGACGCCCGTAATTTGGCGTGTCGATGTCGAATAAATTATACGCTGCACAGTCAGGAGCCTACGTTTTTTGACGCTCGTAATTCGGCGTGTCGTTAATCAGCGTCCAAACCATTCGAAAATATGCCGCTCCGTGACACAGCCCCCCACTTTCAGAATATTATCACATAATATTCACTTACACGAGTGGCATTTTCGAAAACAAGAAAAAGGCCGTTCCATGTATACATAACATTATACATCAATTAACATCGTGTACTAAACGAAAAAAACAAATAAACAGAGCACTACACGTCCAGGCACACAACACCAAAAATTCTCCAACTTCACTGCCGAATGACCCTATATCCTGCTCAAATAATCGGCCCCCACGTTCTCGCTTCCTTTAATGTGGGTGACCGTGAACTGATATTCCTGAAGCAGTAAGCTCCATCGTAGTACCCGGCCGTTCAGTTGTTTCGCCTGCCTGATGTATCTGAGCGGTTGGTGGTCGCTTTGGACGAAAAAGTGAACACCATACAGGAACATGGAGAATTTCTGGACCCCCCAGACCAACGCCAGCCATTCGCGTTCCACTGTGCTGTAGGCGGCCTCCCGAGGCAGTAGCTTTCGGCTGGCATAAGCTACGGGGTGGAGCTTGCCCTCATAGGTTTGCATGAGCACCGCTCCCAGGCTCGAGTCCGATGCGTCTGTCCGGAGCACGAAGGGCTGCTGTAAATCCGGAAGTCGCAATATTGGGTCCTTCGAGACTTGGTGTTTCAGTTCTTGAAATGCTTCTTCGCATGCTGGTGTTCACTTGATCGAGTTGCTTTTTCCCTTCCGGGTTAATTCCGTGAGGGGAGCGCTGATTTTGGCGTAGCTCGGGATAAATTCCCGGTAGTATCCGGTCAAACCAAGGAAGGAGCGTACCTGCCGCTTCGTTGACGGGCGTGGCGCAGCTTCGATCTTGTCCAGTGTCTTCCCCAATGGTTTCAATATGCCTCGTCCAACTCGATGACCCAGGAAGTCTATCTCTTCCATGCCAAACTCGCACTTACTGGGGCGTACTGTTAACCCAGCCGCCTCGATGCGCTGGAAAAGCAGCTCCAGGGAGTTCAGATGTTCTTCCCATGTTTCGGTGGCCACCAGGACATCGTCATAGTAGTGTTCCACACCCGCTACACCGTTCGCAACTTTGCGCATCAATTTCGCAAACACAGCAGGGGCTGTCTTTATTCCGAAGGGCATAAAGCGGAATTTATACAGTCCAGATGTCGTCGAGAAGGCCGTCTTTGCCCTGGATTCCGCCGATAATGGGATTTGCCAGTAGCCCTTCACAAAGTCTAGTTTGGAGAAATACCTCTTTTCTCCGACTGTCGCGAAGACCGCGTCGGCCCGAGTCATGGGTTCGGCGTCGGCCACTAGAACATTGTTCAGGCGCCGAAAATCAATGCCCAGCCGGTTTGTACCATCCGGTTTCTTGACCAAAATTACCGGCGAATTGTAGGGGGACGCCTCTCCATTTCTCGCACCTCCCTTTCTACGATTTCGCGCGTCGCGAAGGGGAGGGGGTACTGCTTCACGTGGACGGGGTTGTTTGTGGTTAGTTGCAGATTGCAGTAAACCCAGTCGGTTTTGCACGGGACGTCAGAAAAGATAGGTGCGTGTTTTCTAACAACACTTTGGACCTGTCTGGTCTGTTCAGCATTTAGTTTGTCTGAGAGTTTGACGTCCTTCTCCTCTTCTGATTTCCGTAGTTCGGGGGTAGGAATACTCCCATCGTCGCCCGACTCCAGAACACCGAATGTTGCATTGCACACGTTGGCTGGACGGCAGTCTCTCTCCTCGTACTTTTTTAGCAAGTTGGCGTGGAATATTTTCCTCCCGACGGCCGTATCGATGATATAGTCGGCCTCTCCTCTCTTCTCCCTAACCTCAAAAGGACCCTTCCACTGCAGGAGCAACTTGTTGTTGTCGGTAGGGAGCAAGATCAATACCCTGTCTCCAGGGTGAAACTGTCGTTCCTTTGCCTTGCGGTTGTAAAGTTTCGCGTATCGTGCCCCTGCCTTCTCCAACTCCTCGTGTGCCATTCGGCAAGTTTCCTCCAGTCGGTTCCGAAGGTCGAAGACATGCTGATAGGTCGTCTTTGCTTCATCGCTGAGTTCAATATTCGTCCACAGTTCCTTCAAGATCGCCAAGGGGCCTCTCACATGTCGGCTGTATAATAATTCAAAAGGCGAAAAGCCCATACTGGCCTGGGGGACTTCCCTGTGGGCGAGCAGGAGAGGCGCCAGGTAGCGGTCCCAATCTCTCGGGTTTTCTGCGCACATGCGCTTCAACATCAACTTCAAAGTTCCGTTGAACTTTTCCACCATGCCGTTGGCCATGGGATGGTACGGGGTGGTGTGGAGCTGGCGCACGGAAAGAAGCCGAGCTACTTCCTTCATTAGGTCTGACGTGAAATTCGTGCCTCGATCACTCAGCACTTCGTTGGGGACGCCAAATCGGGAGAACATCTCGACCAAGGCCTCGGCCACTCGTTCTGTCTCTATGCTGGGTAGCGCCACGGCGTCCGGATAGCGGGTTGCATAATCCATCAGGGTTAGAATGTACCTGTTCCCGTGTTTTGAGGGTGGTTGTATACAGGCGCGGATCCAGGGGGGATGTCCGGATGTCCTGACCCTCCCCCCCCCCCCTCAGATTTCTGCATCGCCCCCTCGCAGGGGGATGACCCTGTCGCAAAAAAAAAAAAAGAAAAATGGCCACCAGCATTCTTCAAAAGTATTTTTCGCGAGTACCAGTGGTATCAGCCATGTAGAAGTAAAGCTAGCTCGCTCACAAGCTTAGTTGTATTCCGTAGGAGTGTGGTGTCGCGAAGTTGCCGTAGTTAATTTTTCTCATGAACACTTTGGACCTCCTGGCGCCTGCCGTGCCTTACTCGTCCAGTTGGTGGCGTCGAATGAACGAGGAGACGTCCCTTTTGCCAAACACGCCGAGGTCCGCTTGAGCGCCTTCGCGCCTGATTAACTTAGTTTCCCCTTGGGGTGTCAACGGTTCCTTTCATTGGCTGTCATCGGTTCCGCGACCAACCTGCTTAATGAAAGAAATCTCTTACTGAAGTGTTCATATATAAATAATAACAACTAACAGCTAAACTAAGAACTACGCATAGGCAACTTTGTTTAAATGTAGCACTCATTGTGATCACAGTTACACGTTGACAATATCCAGCACGAGCACAGTATACCGTTCGTACGCTACAAGTTTTTCATTGTAACTTCGCAGTTTTATTGTCGTACATTAAGCATAGAAGGCTCAAGCCCGCCGGATCCGTTTATCTGAGTGGGCGTTCTCGCGGAGCGGGGCGAAGCCTCGAGCCGCGGCTGCGAAGTGGGGGAGCGTGACGTCAGCGGCCAACGCCAGCGGGCGGGCCTAGGATGGCGTCGCGTGGTTAGAGAAACGGGAGCAGATGCGCGCCTTGTGTAAAAGGATGACGTCGCGTGGGAAACAAAACATGAAGACGCTGGCTCGCGCTCTCGCCTACACTCTAAAAACAGTTGCACCCTTTGGGGTGTATTTTTGCCACAGAACAATAATCGTCATCTGACTTGCGTGGCTTTCCTTTCTTTAACGCTGTGCGCCCGGCACTTCTCGGTCACGAACGACAAGAGCGTTATCAGCGTGACACAGCGTTCTCGACAGAAAATTAGCAAGTGCAGAGTTTTCAAGATAGGAAACGCAAGCAAGACAGGTGATTATTGTTGTGTGGCAAAAATTCACCCCAAAGGGTGCAACTGTTCTTAGAGTGTACTACGCCACATCGTTATTATTGTAGGTGGCGTCGAGAGTCTTCATACGCGGTGATTCGCATATCGTAAACAACCAGCGTAGTCGTTGCTGCGTTGGAGCGGAGCGTTACGCCCGTATTCAAGAACGTTCCTCTAGTCAACACACCACCAGGACTCAAGAGAGAAGATGGCACCGCCATCCCTCCACAGAAGTGGTCACTGAGCTTCATGATCATTCACGGGAATTCATGAGAATTGTCGCGTCTTTATTCTCGATTATTCTGCGCAGTACGACAATTGAAATTTGGAGTCTGATATCTCGGAGCAAGGACACGCTAGAATAATTCTTCCGACTGATACTGTGGAAACTCGACTGTCTCCAAGTTTTCAATACAAACATACCCACTTACTGCACTCAACAAAAAATAATTGTTCAATTTTAGTTAATTGGGCTGCTCACAGCGATAATTATCTCACTTTGTGCCCCCCCCCCCCCCCCCAGCCACATAACTTATTTGCACAGGTCGTCTTCGCGTGCCTCCCAGTGCCTAACTTTAAGAAAACCATAAAGCTTAGTTTTGAACACCCTGTATTATCAGGCGCAGCCGCCAAGCACATGGCTGTATTGGGTAACGTCTTTTTCCTATAAGCTCGGAGAAACCGATACCTGGCTTCGCTACAGGTCTTCTTCCTCTTTCTGGGGTTTTACGTGCCAAAACCAGTTCTGATTATGAGGCACGCCGTAGTGGAAGGCTCCGGATTAATTTTGACCACCTGGGGTTCTTTTAACCTGCACTACAACGCAAGAACTCGGGCGTTTTGCATTTCGCCTCCATCGAAATGCGGCCGCCGCGGCCGGGATTTGATCCCGCGATCTCGTGCTCAACGCCTGAGCTGACTGAGCCACCACGGAGGGCTACAGGTGTTGCTTTAGCCGTATAAAACGCGGGTTTATCGTCAGGAAAAACGGTAAATTTCGGTAAATAAGAAAGGCTACTATCATCATCATCATCATTGACAGAAGCTGACCCCCCCTCAGAAAAAACCTGGATCCGCCCCTGGTTGTATAGGACCCACTATGTCGATAGCCACCCGCTTGAACGGGGTTTCAATTACGGGTGTCCTTCCAAGTGGGACGCGTGGCACTTTGCCCTTAGGAACTGTGCGCTGGCAAATATCGCAAGAAGCGACAAACCTTTTCACATCGGCCGTGATGCCCGGCCAATAGAATTCCTCAGCAATCCGATCCTTCGTCTTCTGGGTGCCCAAGTGGCCGGCCATTATACCGTCATCTGCCGTTTTTAACACCGCGTCTCGGTGGCACTTAGGCACGACGAGCTGACGCACTGACCGTCCGTTCTTCTCCGTGTAGCACCGATAAAGCAACCCGTCTCTCTGTGTGAATTCAACGCTTCCCTTCTCATTTGAGCATGTCTGCTTCTGGTTGATCCTTGTGAAACACTGCTTGAGCGTCTCATCAATTCTCTGCTCGTTCCCGTACCCGTCCTCGCCTGGTAACTCTGCCGTGACCCCGGGAACCAGGAGTTGGGAAAACCCTTTCGACTGTGCCTGCGCTTGGGCGCGGGTGATAGCTGCCGCCACGGGTTTTGTTTGGTCTTGGCCCCACCGGCGGATTCTTCGGTCTCGTCTTTCGGATCCTCCGGAGATCTTGCGCCTTCTATATTTCCCACAATTAGGTCATATAGCGGTTCTCGCATACAAAGCGCTGTAAGGAGGCCAGTAAAGTACGGGGTGTCGACTTGGATTCGCGCCTCGGGTAGCATCTTGGCACTTCCGTCAACCAAGTAGACGAGGCTGCTGGCACCCGTTAGCTGTTCCTCGTTCACTAGGTCACTCCTTATGATCACCGTGTTGCACCCTGTGTCTCGCAACACTGATATGTCTTTCCCTCCCAGGGTCCGCGAAACCACCGGAAGGGCCCTGACGAGAAATTTTGGTTGCGTCGCCATTATCGCGTTGACGACGGGAACCTTCTCCCCATTTCTCAGCTGGAGATATCCGTCGCGTATATGATCCTGGTGAGCCACTTCGGTGGGGGTGTAAACGCACGATGCCTGGAGTCTATTAGAGCCCTCTCGGCAGCTGTATGAACGGTGACCCTTTCCACCACACGTGTAACAGACGATGGCCGCGTTGGCCGCGGGCTTGTAGCGGCATAGTTGGGGTGGATGGTTTCCGCGATTGCAGAGGTAACACGGCGGTATCGGCGAGTGACCGGTACCCCTCTTTGCAGTTTCCTGTCTCTCAGCAACGTCGGGACCATCTTTCTTTGTTTTCCCAAGGTTTGCCCCACCCTGAGCTTCCAAGAACTGGTCTGCCAGCTCTAGCATATCCTCTAAAGATTCTGATTTCCTCTCCTTTAAGTAAAGCGACAAATTCGGACCGCAACCATGCAAAAATCGCTCTTTGATCAGCAGTGCGCGAAGGGAAGTGAACTCCGTATTGGTTTTGGACAGTTCGACCCATCTATCGAAATAATGGCTTAGCCGAGCCGCATATTGGGTTGCCGTTTCACTCCCCACAGGCTTCTCGTTATTGAACTTGTCGCGAAACCCGTCTGCTGTGAAGCGAAAACGCTTCAGGAGAGCGGTCTTCACTTTTGTGTAATCTGCTGCATCGCTCGGCGGTAATCTTCCGTAAACGCTAAGCGCTTCTCCGCTTAAACAAGTCGAAAGCGCGATCGACCACTGGCTTTCGGGCCACTTCTGACCTTTGGCCGCTTGGCGATACTCTCAAACCGCCTGATAAATGCGTCCAAATCTTTCGTCGAAGGAGACGAGAAGCCTGCTATTATTTATCCGTAAACTGTTCTCCTCCTGTACTTCCAGGTGCTCGTTGCTAGTCCTGCTCTCGTTGCCACTTTGATTAAGCTGAATCCTTAATTGTAACAACTGTATTTCGCGCTCGTCGGCTTCCTTCGCCGCCACTCGCTCTTTTTTTCCTTTCGCTCTTTCTCCTTTTCCTCTCGGGCCAACGCCCGCTCTTCTCGGGCCTGCCCCTGCTGTTCCGCAACCCATGTCTTCAGCTCGGCGCCCTCTAGGCCAAACTGTTTGCCTAGTTCTACCCACTTCTCGAACTCCATTCCCTCCAAAATGCGGCTACACTACCAAAAACCGAGCACTCGCAATTCGCATGCACGTGCGTTCGACACTGCACAAGAGAGAGAGAAATAAGTTTAATGATGCGAAATGCAGAGAGGTCAACACTGCACAAGAATGTGTCAGTAACACTACTCGATCAATATCCACGATTATCGTTCTCTGTTCACCGTGCTGCTTTTTGTACGGAACGTCCTGTTCGCGGACGCCAGTTTATGTCACAGCTGTCCCCGATTCGTCGTCGGCGCGAAGTGGATCGACAGGGTAGACAAGCTGGTTGGTCGTTCCGTACGCAAGCGAGCACAGTGAAAAGAGTCAGAGTCGGGAGTAAACAAAAAAAAAAAAAACAAGATATTTATCGGCTGATAAATACACACAAGTTAATAAAATACAATAATAAAAAAGACACAAGACAGACTAACACACCTGAGCTTAATATACACAATGATACGGACAAATAAATACGAGCGATTAACAGTAGATATAAAAATGAAACAGTGCGAGGATCAAATACACAAGAATACACTTAACAGTTTTCACTAAAACAAAGTTCAAGAGCAATCAAAGTTCAAAAAAAAAAATGGTGTCATACGCTTGGCCGGGCAGCAGCAGCAAGTCCATAGACCGTGAAGTCGGTGCACAGAGCTTTCCCGAAGAAGGCTGGCGGTCCGATATTGTCGAGGTTGATGCGAATTGCTGGGCTGGGTTTCCCGGGAGTCTAGATCCGACGACTTCCCTCAAGCAGGTTGAGCTAACTTGAGGCGGACTACCGAGGACTTCGTTGCAGACGCTGGTTTGACGTCTCGTACGTCAACTAGTTACTTGGAGTTCCGACGCGGCTAGGCGGCCCAGGCGATACTGGACGGGGCTAGCTCCTTGACTACTTCTCCGCAGATTACAGGATCAGCTTCTAGACTAATCAGCAGGGCCCAAAACATGCGCTTAAATAGCCTCTCCTTCCCTAGTTCCCTAGGTAGGGAAACTGCCGCTATGTAGCGTTCTCCGAATTCAGGGCTCTTTAGCTCCCAACAATCTTGGCCGCGCCCCTTTCACCATGGACGACAAACGCAGATTCTCCTCTCCCCCAAGGTCAAGGGCCAAGGTCGAGCCCGGCACTACCACGTGGCCGTACACGCACACTTCGGGGTCCGTAATCGGCGTGTCGCGTCTCGAATCAAGATGGCACCCCGAGCGGCCACGACGCTTTTGACGCCCGTAATTTTCTACAATTTTCTACAATTTTCTACTTTTTCTACAATTTTTGCTAGATTCGATGTAAGTACAATTGGCCGAATGTTGTCCAAGATATATCCGAGGTTTTGTTTTTTAAGCAAAAGCACAATTTTTGCAATTTTCCAATAGGTCGGAATCCATGTATATTGTAGTGAACAGTTAACTATATTCAAGAGCTCATCTGGGAAAGAGTTAAACAATAATTTAATCATAGTAATGGTGATACGGTCTGGTCCAGGAGCCGATTGATGTGCAGTTAAGATGACATCGGATAATTCTGTCATGGTAACATTACAAATTCAGATGTCGAAATTTTGAACCTCCTCGGTCTGGGACACAGCGAAGAAAAGCGTGCTTCAAGCCCTTTCGCGATATTATTTAGTGAATCCTCCGTTTCTTTGGGGGATAGAACAGCAGAAAATGACCATACGGACTGTTGAACATCTTTTTTGTTGCGTAAGAACCTAAAAAGTGCCGATCTTCTTTCTGGTTTTGACAAAGACGTATGTAGTGCATTTTTTGTTCATCTTTAGCTATCGCCACAGTTCGTTTAAATAGAGCTGCATAGAATTTATAGTCCATCCAATTTTTTCGGTGAATGATTATGTTGGACACTTTTCCACGCTGCTTTTCTTCGCCTATAATCCCGTGTGCAAGCACCGTTCCACCATGATGACTTCGACGGCGAGCTGTGAGCAGGGGCGGATCCAGGTTTTTTCTGAGGGGGGGGGGGGGGGGGGGTCAGTTTCTGTCAATGATGATGATGATAGTAGCCTTTCTTATTTACCGAAATTCACCGTTTCTGCTCAAGATAAACCCGCGTTTTATACGGCTAGAGCAACACCTGTAGCCCACCGTGGTGGCTCAGTCAGCTCAGGTACAGTACACTGTAGCTCAGGCTTTGCGCTGCTGAGCACGAGATCGCGGGATCGAATACCGGCCGCGGCGGCCGCATTTCGATAGAGGCGAAATGCAAAAACGCTCGTGTGCTTGCGTTGTAGTGCACGTTAAAGAACCCCAGGTGGTCAAAAGTAATCCGGAGCCTTCCACTACGGCGTGCCTCATAATCAGAACTGGTTTTGGCACGTAAAACGCCAGAAAGAGGAAGAAGACCTGTAGCGAAACCAGGTATCGGTTTCTCCGAGCTTATAGGACAAGGACGTTACCCAATACAGCCATGTGCTTGGTGGCTGTGCCTGATAATACAGGGTGTTCAAAATTAAGCTTTATGCTTTTCTTAAAATTAGGCACTGGGAGGCACGCGAAGACCACCTGTGCAAATAAGTTATGTGGCCAGAGGGGCACAAAGTGAGATAATTGCTAGTGAGTAATGAGCTTTCACATGCACATACAGCATACGGCGCGCGGCGACAATTTCATCGCCATTGGACTTCATACGGGACCTCACGACGACAGCGACGGCGGTGACGACGCCGACGGCAGAAATCCGCTTGGAGTGTCCATATAATTGCTATCGCAATAAAAGGACAACATTTTGTTTACAACTTGATGCACTTATATAACGTATGTTGATGAGCTAGTTGGTACGTGATTTAGAAACACAAACAGCGCTATTCTTCTTCTTCTTCTTCTTCTTCTTCTTCTTCTTCTTCTTCTTCTTATTATTATTATTATTATTATTATTATTATTATTATTATTATTATTATTATTATTATTATTATTATTCATGGTATCTTCGCCTGCCCCAAACTCCTCAGTTGTATCATGTTTCGTATTCCGCGCAAGATCGCCAGAGAACATAGACCTATCCATGTTCCTGCCTGTCATCACCAACACTCAATCGTCCACAGAATACACAGAATACACAGTCATAACGTTTACTTTCATGATCTTGATAATTTTCACAACTCCCTGTCATTATTCTTATCCGAGCTTTACGTTGTTGCGTCATAGTTTCCCATATTGTTCAAGTGTCCTTCTCCTTCTTTTCCTGTTGTATTCATTTTGCGCCTTGTTTTAAGTATTCTCTCCTTTTCAAGATTGTTATTTCTATTTCTATTCTATTCAAATAGCTTTTTCTTATGTATACGTGCGCCAGCACTTAGACCTCATACGAGTAGTTGCTCCTCGGCACGATAAATAAATGAATGATTAATTAATATTTGGTCTGAAAATATATATCCACTTGACAGGAAAGGGAAAGCTAGGAGCAGGCTGGAAACTGCCACCGGAGGGGCACAACGCCTGCCTACTCTTCAGAAAAGAGATAGAAACATATTGTTACGGGGTGTGTAGAAGGCATTTATCGCAAGGAGCCGTAGGGTAAGTGGGTGCCGGTACTGCACGTCGTCCTTCTCTTCCTCGCTGCTCTCCTAATGTTGTTGCTGCTGATGCTGCCGCTCCACTACATTTGACGCACTGTAACAATATAAATGGAAGATAGAAAGAAGGGGAGGAAAGAAGAAGCAAGATGACAAATTCCAAAGAAAAAGTTGTCGCAGTTTCACCTGAAAGGCGAAGCATCAATTGCGATAGCAAATTTGAAGAGAGCTATACGGAGTAATGATAGCAGCTTTATCAGCTGTATAAACTTGGACATGCAGCAGCACCGGCAACACGCAGAACTGTTGTCGACGCCGCCGGCGTTTTGCCCGCGTTCGCTCAAAATGCGTGCGGCGTTGGTGACTGTTGCCGGAGCCTCTGATATAAATAGGCACTTGGTGCCGCAGCTAAACGTCGCCTCCCTTCCCTGCCCCTCCCCCCCCCTCCCCCACAGCCTTTCGCGCGTCGGAAGAAGGTACGTTTACTCTACATATATGGTGATTGTAGAGGAGGAAAGAGACGCCTACTTCTGCAGCCCTTAAGGGAGCACAGCGCAGAACGCGCGTTTGTTCTCCGCCGTGCGTTCGCTCCCCGTGAAAGCGCGCGTCCCTCGCGCTCTTTCACTCGCACATACAGCGTTCGGCGGCGCGCGGTGACGATTTCATCTCCATTGACGTCATACGGAACCTCACGGCGACGGCGACGGCGACGCCGACGGCAGAAATCTGCTTTTGAGTGTCCATATAATTGCTATCGCAATAATAAAGCAGAACACACACTGTTCAGGTCAAGCTGCTAAAGACTGTTAAAATCTAAGAATTAGCGTCTGAGGTCTTGTCATAAGCTACAAACGTGAACCTAAGTTAGTTACTTCTAGAAAAGTAAGGAGAGCGCGATGAGCCCGATAGCGTCGAGTCGCACAACCACACAGAAACAAGGCAGCACACTGTATTGTGTCTTCTTGTTTAGTCCTGTAACCAATCGTGTCCCACGATGGGTTACGTTACGGCAACTACCAATTCCAGCGAAGCCGCTGGCGACAGCAGGAAATTAAAGGTGAATTACCCACGCACTGCAGTCGGTCGAGCTCGTGCATGTTTTCGCAACATCGCCCCGCCTACAACACACTTCAACAGAGTAAAAAAAAAAATATGATAAAAAAATCACCAGTCCTTCCCCTGTCGAGAAAAGGGGGGTAAGGGAAGCTTGTCGTGTGTGTATCTGACCTTCGTGGTAATTTTCTCTCTCTCTTTCTCTCTCTCTATGTACCTTTCTCTCTTTCTTCTTTGTTTCGATCTTTCTTTCTCTCTTGCTTCCTTTATTTCTCTCTTTCTTTCTTGCTCTGACCTTCGTGGTGATTTTCTTTCTCTCTCCCTCTTTCTTTTTCTTTCTTTCTCTCTCTTTATTTTTTGTCCCTGGTATTTGCCATTGAGCTTGGACCCTGTCTGCACGATCGCCAGGATCGGTCCACATTTCAGCGTGACACCACCAGGGCCACCGCCGACACTTGTGAGCCTATAAAGCTTCGCTTAAAAAGGCTTAACCTTGCACTCGGCCGCGCAACGCTTGAAACAGCGAAGCTGGGCGATCGTAGCCCAACGTTTTCGGTAAAGTGCGCGCGAACTTTTCATCTTATTACTCATGATGATGATAACTTCTTTTCTCACGTCTCGGACTTACGGCCGTCACTGCGCGTTGCATAGCGCAGCTTGCAACGCGGAATGCTGACACCACGTTCCACCACGTTGCAATGCCGACAACGCGTTCAAGCAGACCCGCTCCGTGAATGCGTCTCTCTCTCACTCTCGCTCTCATATTGTTTCTCTCTCGAGCGTAGCGCGCAAAACCTCTTCTTTATCTTCTTCACCTCGCACGCGCCAGCTGCGGACGAAGACGACGCCGAACGCAATCATATGGTTCGCATATATGCATGCTCCGCAAGCGTGGCTGTATAGCCTAAGGTAGTCTTGTAACAAATACGCCAGAGGTAGTCTTGTAACAAATACGAATGACATAATTTCACAATTTGAAAGTTACTACAATGCTTTGTTCAGTGCACCTCCAGAAGATCATGATGCAAAAGTCTTAGAGAGTTTTGTGTCTCTAGTAAAACCTTTACAGAATGAGGAGTGTGCATTCATCAGTGGTACTGTTACCATTCAAGAAATTGAGCAAGCTATTGATCAGCTGCCTTTATCGAAAACCCCCGGCCCTGATGGACTTTCAAGCGAATTTTACAAAGCGTTCAAAGGGATTATCAGTTCCATATTATTGGATATATTTATTACAAGTTTAGAGGTGGACGCCCTTCCACAATCTTTCTGTAAAAACCACACAGTTTTAATCCCAAAAAGCTCAGATAAGGAAAAACTGCGTTCTGTTGAAAGCTACAGACCAATCACGTTGTCAAACGTTGATTATAAAATCTTTGCAAAAGTTTTATCTAATGGATTACAATTTGCGATGTCGATTCTCATTGGTTCCCATCATACGTGCGGAATTAGAGGTCGATCAATTCAGACCAATATACATATCGCCCGTACACTTCTTGAGTACTGTTACGGTTCCACTGAGCAGCTTGCAATGCTCCAAGTAGACCTTGCTAAAGCTTTTGATCGAGTCAGTTATTCCTATTTATTTTCTCTTCTGAAACACGCCAATGTTGGCTCCATCGTGCTTAAAGGAGTTAGGCTTTGCTACACCCATTGTTCTACTCGTTTAGTTATTAATGGACATCTCTCCAAACCCGTTGCTATCTGCTCTTCGGTAAAACAAGGATGCCCGATGTCCCCACTACTCTTCGCCCTTTACCTGGAACCACTATGCTTAAGCGTAATTCAGTCAAGTTCCATCCATGGCTTCAACATACTGGTTAATGAGGTTAAAGTGTTAGCTTACGCAGATGATCTAGCGTTTTTCTGCACAGATAAGCCTAGTGTTGAAAAGGTTGTAGCTACAATAGAGAAATTTGGCAGCGTATCAGGAGCACAAATGAACTCCTCGAAAAGCTTAGGCTTATGGTTCGGCTCCTGGTGTTATAAGCCAGAACAGTTTGCAGGCATTAAGTGGACTCATGTTCCGCCAACATATCTTGGCGTGCCGCTAGACGCATATAAATTAAGCGCGCACTATTGGAAAGAACGGGTTTCAGCCTTGCAAAGTTACGCTCAGACATTCGTTCCATACCGACTTTCCATTTTCGGAAGGGCTGAAGCCTGCAATAAGTTTTTAGCAACTAAAATTTACTATGTATTGCAAGTTATTCACTGTGCCAGGCTCTACATCCAACGCTTTCACCGAATTTTTGCAACTTTCATATGGTCTTCCACTTTCGAGCCCATGAGGAGAGACAATGTTTTTAGACCAGTTAGTGAGGGTGGGCTCGGCTTAGTGCATCTTTACGTGCGGCAAATAGTGTCCCGTTTCTTCTTTTTTTCGCGATCCTTCACATCCTATAATTCGGTCATTCATGCAAGTCACACTTGTTGATGCTTTACCTGATTTAGTTGTTTCTTCAAATTTTTCTTCGCCTTTATGCTTGTTGGGGCTCATGCAGGAGGTTTATTTGGCGGTTCGTTTCCTGACAGTTCGGTTTTCTACTGAATACTTGTACTCCGTGTCGCGTAAAAAGTTATACAAAGATTTACTGTCCATGCTTTTTCCGCCTCCATTTTACCGATCACTATACATTGAATGGCCAGGCCACGATGTACTAAAGCGAGTTCGTAAAATGCATATATCCCCATGCTGCAAAACATTCTTTTACAAACTTCATAGTGAAACTTTACCGGTAAAAACATGGCTACAGAAAAAGGGTATATTTGTGACTTCTGTTAATTGTCGTCTTTGTGATGTGCCAGAGACAATTGAACACTGTTTTATTGGCTGCAAAGATGCCATTCTATTTTGGGACATCCTCCAACGGACTCTAAAGAAAGACCTTGAAATCAACCCCCATACAGTGCGATATCTGCTGCCGACCCATGATGACAGTGTACCTTTCGACGTGTTCTCTCTCATGGGAATGCACAGTCTGTGGAAGACGCGAATGATGGACCGCAACGCCGAACCGGTTGTACCCACAAGAGTAAATTTCATCCAGATGACTGTGCACCTAAAGAATGTTTATGATGGACTTGATGTTCAACCGGACTGGTACCCCATTTTGGTGAGGTGCTTAGCCTTACCACCCTTTTAAAGCGGAACAGTGATTCTTCTGTTTTTCTGTGTGTGACTCATTGCATCCACCTTTCTATGACTATGCACAATTAGTGAATGTTTTATTGGATGACATGTTAATGTATTAAATACCATGAAAAAAAAAAAGTGGCTGTATAGCCTAGTGGTTATAGGACGCTGGCCTTGCACCTCTAGAAAAAAGCCGAAGAACGCAGCTACCTGCTTTTTTCTTTTTTCTTTAATTTAGACAAATTCTCCGGTTTTACATGTCAAAACCACGATATGATTATGAGGCACCCGGTTTAGTTTTCACCACCTGGGGTTCTTTAACGTGCACCTAATAGAAGTACACGAGTCTTTTTCTATTGCGTTCCCATCGAGTTCCGCGACCTGGATTGAACCCGCGAGCTCCACTTTAGCAGCGCCACGCCGTATCCACTATATAGCCACTAATTAGGCTACAGTGCAGGCTTTCTTTTCTTTGTATTTTATTTTTGAAATATCGACTGGAAAAAAAGTTCCACGTATGGCTTACGGCCAAAGATTAGCATGTGGAATGACTAACTAAAACCGTTTTGGTCGCTCGAGGTCCGACCGCAATAAATGACCCCGTACCAATTACTCCGCATTCTGTTACGCGGGGAAGGCGTAACCTCGAATGGAATGTTGCGCTGCAGTTTAGTCTTGTTTTATCTATAACAATGCATCCCGTATATCTGAGTACAAGGCGCCGGATGGGGCAGATATGCTTTACTTGTTTGAAGCGACAAGCCGGAAAGTTACCTATGTTTCGTCGTCTGCGTTTCGCAAGACCTGCTGATGGAAAACTATACGCGCAACAATACACACGAGAGATACATGCTGCTTGAAGAGAGAGAGAGAGAGAGAGGGAGATTCAACTTTTATTGGTGCCAGCAATTCACGACGGCGGACGCAGCTTCCCTCCACCTAGCAGACGGCCGAGATCCCCTGGGTCTCAGCGGCTGCCTCGGCTAGCTGGACGGCCCAGACCTGGTCTTGCTGGTCTGAGCTGAGCAGCAGGGTCTTCCACTTCTGCCGGTTTTGAATTTTGCGGCCCTCGAAAGGAGCCGCCTTCGAGCATGCCCATAGAATATGTGGCAGATCCGCCCTACCTTTACATAATTTGCATTGATCGTTGTATTGCCCTGGATAGAATCTGCTGCAGGCCACCGGGTTTGGATACATGTTTGTTTGCAGGAGGCGCCAGGCCACCGCCTGTTTCCTGGTTAGCGCGGGATGAGCTGGTGTGTACCAGGCCCTTCCCAGCCGATAGTAATCGGCAGTAGCGCAACCAGGATCTTTGCCGGGGGGGGGGGGGGGGGGGGTAGTTGGCAGTTTGCCAACCATCTAAACAGCACTAATTTCAATTTCTTCACGGGAAATTGTCAAAAAATGCGCTTTTTGCGAGTGTGCAGACGATTGCGCGTCTTACATCTCAGTTGCAGTACTCAAATGCGCAAGGAAAGAAAAGGGGTTAAACGAAAGGTGGGGTTAGGTCGCCCTCAGGGGAAAGGGGGGGGGGGGGGTTACGACCCCCCCCCCCCCCCCCTTCCGTCGGTGCGCCACTCGTAATCGGTTATTTCTTTGTAGCTGACCATGTGGTCTCCTCTCGTTCCCGGCTGGGCCGGCTCACCTGCTCGGCGAGTCCTCGAGCTACGTTGTGAGCCGCCTCGTTGCCGGGGAGAGAGGAGCGCGCGGGTGCCCACATAATTTGGATCGTCCCGCGATGACGGTCGCTGTTATTGTTTAGAATTTTGAGCGCCTCTGGCGAGATGCGTCCTTTCGTGAAATTATGAACTGCAATTTTTGAGTCGCTTATGATAACTCTCGCTTTCGTGGAGGCCACCGCTAATGCTATCTTCCTCCACAGCTTCGGCGTTGTCCGTTATCACGGTGCCGCTCGCGAAGGGTTCTCCGTCCGCGTTTACCTCTACTACGGACATCACTTTGCGTTCTCTGTAATCCGCGGCGTCTACGTAGGCCACGCCCTCTACGTGATGGTATTTGCGCTCAATGTGGCGCGCCCTTGGCTCTCGTCGTTCCTTGTGGTGCTCCGGGTGCATGTTTTTGGGCAGTGGAGGAATTTTCAATTCCCTCCTCGTCTCTAGTGGAATGCTTAGTTTCGTGTCGTGTTGCGCTTCATACCTAATTTTGAGTTTGTGTAGAATGTGTCGCCCCGTTGGGGTTTGTGTGAGTCTTTCGTATTGGCGGCAGTGTGCGCCGCGATTAGTTCGTCAAGCGTGTTGTGTAGCCCCAACCCTAAGAGTTTGTCGTTGGGTGTTGTGACTGGGACGCCAATTGTCTGTTTGAAAGCTCGTCTGATGATGCATTCCATCTTGTGTTTTTCTGCCACACCAAATGTTAGGTACGGTGCCACATAGACGACGCGGCTTGTGACGAAGGCCTGCACTAAACGAATTAGGCTGACCTCCATCATGCCGTAGTGTCTATTGGCAATCCGTTTGACTAGCCTTGGTGTTTGCTGTGCGCTGTTCTCTAGCGCCTTGATGGTACCAAGGTTTCTGCCTTCCGCATGCAACGGGAGTCCCAGGACTTTGATTTGGTCTACGATAGGTATCGGGCCCCCGTTCACCTTGATGTTAATGTTCGGTGTTCCTCCGTATTGTTTCCTGGGGCGGTATTCTGTAAGAGTCTACCTAGTGGACAGTCCATTTCGGGGACCATTTATTCGCTGCTGCTTGACGTGCAGGAAGGAGACTGGCTGGCACCTTCCTGCACGTCAAGCAGCAGCGAATCAACGGTCGCCGAAATGGCGAAATGAACAGTCCCCTAGGTAGACTCTTACAGAATACCGCCCCTGGTCGTAGGGTACACCAGCAGGAGTTCGAGAAAATATTTGTTCTCCAAAGGGAACCATGCAATAACATACTAGAATGAAAGCCGACAATGCGGCCGCATCGCACGCGCAATCAGCGAGCGGCATTAAAAAATAAAATAAAATAAGAAAGAGAAAGAAAGGAATTTATTCTTAAGACATAAATGCATATCATATGCAATTATGAATACCATTTGAGCGGTCTGAACGCAAATACCAGCGCTCGAAGTAGTACGAATGACCCTGCCGAGCAGTTTCGCCAGCAGTTTCCAACGGCAAGACCTTGATGCGGTCCAATCTACTTCGATCGCAGCGCCGCCACAGTATTTTTCCACGTCGCGCGCCTCACTAGAGTGTACTAGAATACGGTCGAGTGGGACGAGCGGCTGCGGCGGCGCATGCTTTGCAGTGCGCCGGATTCGCCTTCCGGATTACACGACTATTTTCATAGCAGAATTATTGGCGATTGTTTTAGCACTGCGCAAACTACCCCCGAATCAATTATCAGCTGTCGTAGTAACAGACTCTCGGTCGGTATGTGTGTCGCTTTCCTCGGCAACGAATACAACTATCTTAAATGTGATTCAAAATTTAGTCCCTACAACGTTGACTATGATGTTGGCCTCCGTGGAGGCTATTGCCAGTGCTAAGGCAGCCTCCTCCGCCACCTCAGCCTTTCCTGTTTTTACACTGCCACTAACTCTGGAGTCACCCTCTAGACTGGTAGCAACTATCGACATACTCTGTCTATTTGTGTATTCCGCCGCGTCCACATAGACCACGTCCCTAGCACTACTGAATTTTTTGTGGAGAGCTCTCGCTCTTGCGACCGCCGTCAAAAACTATGCCAAAGGAAGAATCTCGCCGGAAGCGCTAAGAATTTTAGCCAATTATCGAGAAGATCGAAAAGTTTACATCATATGGGCACCCGCACACTCCTCCCTTTCCGGGAATGAAATTGCGCACAACCTGGCTCGCGAACTGACGGACCGAGCAGGTAACACGCAAATACTGGGAACGGAGAGAGACCGGATGACTAGCTTTACAGAGATAACCAAACACTATAAATTGGGCAGGGCCCGTTTCCCCCCGGCACACTCCTCGCTAAGTAGACGGCAAGCGACAGCATGGCGCTTGTTGCAAACAGAAACATATCCGAACCCGGTGGCCTACCACCGCTACTATCCAGAACTTTACACCGATAGATGCAGATTCTGTCAAGAAAGGGCGGACTTTCAACATATGGTTTGGGCTTGTCCTGGGACACCCATACAGAATAGAACGCACACGACCAGAGAGCAGTGGGAGACCGCGCTGCTCAGCTCTGCACCGGAAGACCAACTTAAGGCAATCCAGCAGGCCGAAGATGCCGCCAGAGCCCAAGGGCTCGAGGCCGTCATCTAGGTAGAGACGCCTAGGTCTCACAAATCTGCTACACAAATAAAGTTTATTCCTCCTCCTCCTCCTACAACGTTCCAAAAAATTAATTTGCTCTGGGTTCCTGGACACTGTGGTTTATACATAAACGAAATGGCAGATTTATTAGCCAGAACATCTTTAAATGGACCCGTGCTTCATATTTTACGGGATACAGCTTACGTCACTGCATCGAGATTCGGAACGTTATGCCTACGAAATGACTTAGGCAAATTATCGCTGATCCCATCTACAGACTTTCAGCATCTCGGTTTTGGCTGGAATAATCAGTGGTGTCCTTCTCGGCAGTTAGAAGTTACATTCTCCAAATCACGCTGTCGCATCCCGGAATTGAATTTCTATTTACATAGAGCTGGTCTGACGATGTCCCCTCTGTGCCAAAATTGTAAGGAAATTGAAACAATAGACCACTACTTTTTATCATGCCGACGTTATTCAAACCAGAGAAAGATATTACTCGAAGCTCCACTCTGCAAAATTGGATTAAGATTAAATACACCAGTATTATTATCATTTGGGGCCTCCACCCTCGGCTATTGTCACAGAGACGTTTGTTGCGCAGTGCTTCAATTTTTAACAGAAACAAGACGATTACCCTGTTAATTATTGTAACTTTATTCTACCTATCAGATCAGTATTCATTTCACCGAAATTTGTTTCTCCAAATTCGTTAGTAACATTGTATTTTTTTTCTGATCTTGATAATAACTACATTTTTCACCCTTCAGTTAGTCTGACTGCTCGTTGGCACACTACTCTAGTTATGAAAAATTTTGTTTTTGTTTTTGCCTTCTTTTATTTTGCGTATCTCATTCTCAAAAATAATTTTTTTTAGCTACCTACTGCCGCCCGATTCTTGGCCTATCCCCCTCAGTGGGTGCGAGCCATGATAAAGGATCATCATCATCATCATCATCATCAGGATGCGGTCAGAATGCTGGCGAATCGCTGCGTCTGATCTCGCGCGAGAAACGGTCCAAGGTAAATATACCTGGTAGCGAAGCTTCCATAGAAGCCCTTACGTTCAAAACATGGCGGTTCATCTGCGGTTCATGGGGCTTAGCGCCATCTGTGTGAGGAGGGAACACTTCCGGCGGAAAAATAATTTGACGTCACATCCGTTAAAAACAGAAGTGACGTCATTTTGCTTTCAAAGGCGCGAAATTTGTTTTCGAAGGCCTGCCATTAGAGCTGTATATCGTATTCAAATGCCCCGCCATTCGACTTGATGGGCGTTTCGAGCTTTCAGCGCGGAAAGCGATGCAGGAAAAAGTTCAGCCGTACGGGTGTCGAAATCGCATCGCTGCAGGGAACACACTTTTCGTTGGAGGCCGACGAACGCTTTGGGCGTAGAGTGCTCGTCCTTTCGTCGGACGCCAAGCCCGTCGGCCAGCGCTGTCCCACGAAAACAACTAAAGTAAAGAACTATCTGGCGGTTGTAACTCACCACTTTTGACTGAACAGGTTAAGAAACAATGAAACTACCCGCGTAACCAGATTCAGACAAACGTCGACAAGCAAAGCAACACAACATGTGAGGGGGCCGGGCGTGAACTTTACGAGCCCGCCTTTCTGTCCAATGCAAGAGCTGCATTGCATTGCAATTAAGTGATAGCGGCGTCAACGCCCACCGCTATCGGTAGGCGCTGAAAAAAGGTATTTATTGATAATGATCAAGTAAAATAGAGTTGTTCTTTTTTCGCCATGCGTATATAAAATTGATTAGGAATTTTATTTTCGTTGAATGAATCAAACTGTGTCTCGCTTTACCTAAAAAACACTTTTTTCTTTCCCAATGTTTGTTCCCTCCAAACATAGTCGCGCTTCAATCGCTGCTCCCATAACCACCCTTGCTGATGTCGGTGACAGTTCGTTCTGAACCGCTTTTCGCCCGAAGCTTCGCGACCATTTGGATCGACCTTGAACGGTCCGTGGGAAGTGAACTGGTCCATGGGTCATGCGATGTACGGGTTCCAGGTGGTGAGAACATCGGCGGTGTTACGGATAGTTGTGCAGAAATTACTTTATTTACAGGAGATGGATGATGCTTTGGCATCGCCGGGGGTCCCCCCGGAAAACTCCGGAGGAAGCTCGAGCCCCCCCCCCCGTAGTCGGCGCCTATACAGTATACCACGTTTTCGCACTAATTCTAAATTACAAATGTTGTCTTATAACCTGCCCCATGTTCTAAACACGTACAAACATACAATAGGATATACCAAAGCTGAGCTGCGGAAATATTTTGTTGAAATTTGATTTTATGTTGCACCACGGCTCCGCCTTCAGGCACATTCTCACATTCCTGGTGGACACGGGGCTGTCGTGAAAATTGTGAATGCGCCGCCTGACTACACCTGAGGGTCAAGGGCTGTGTAATCGATCGACCTTCACCCTCTTTTCTTTCTCTTTTCCTTCTTCTTTGCATCCCCCGCCCCTTCCCCAAGGCGCTTAGTCGTGCTCCCTAAAGGGCTGCAGAAAATAGCTTCTCTTCCTCTTCCCAACCACAATCTCTCTCTCTCTCTCGATGCCCTTCTCGCCCACCGCTCCCCTTCCACTGGGAAGTCGCGTTTGCTCTCCGCCGTGCGTTCGCTCCCCGTGAAAGCGTGCGTCTCTCGCCCTCGTGCGCTTTCACTCGCACATACAACATATGGCCAATGAGTTTTTTATGGGCGAAGCTCCTTAGGGTGTGGGCCTGTCCCTCCTCTGTAGTATGTAGTAGTAGTAGTCGTCGTCGTCGTCGTAGTATCTTTCCGGGCAGGCACCGCTCGCGCGGTTTCCTCTGCTGGTTTCCGCTGGTTGCCTTTGGCGATTTCGACCTCGCACTAAAAGCCCGTGGCGAAGAAGAACACCAAGGCGAAGAAGAAGTAAAATAAATTGAGGTTGAATGTGGCAATAGTAAATAGAACCCGCAGGAAGACAGAGCTCGGAGCTTTTGATCTCGTGGCAAAAGTCGGGAAACCCTAACGGTATACCCGTGCCGGCCTTTTCACCCCAGCGTACCTCCTGCCTCACTTTTTTTTTATTTTCCTGATTTTATTTTATTTCGTTCTCAGTCGTTCGGTATCGTGTTTCTCTCCCACCTCTCTCTCTCTTTTTTATCCCTTGTAGATGCTGCATGTTTTGCTTGATTATTACTATAATTATTTCTGAACATATGTATGACCATTTCAGCGTTTCGATTTTCGATTTCATTGTTCGAATTTCGTGCAAAGATTATTAGACTATCTATGCATAAATGGTGAATGTTCTTTTATTGAATGTGACTATTGTATGTGCGTTTGTTGAAGATTTCCTGTACCACTCGTGTGCTACTGCTTGTAGGAGTTTTCTGGACACAGTCAAGCTGCGCAGGCAGCTTTTTGCCAGAAAGCTTCCAGTTGAACCTGGAAAATAAACTCATACTTATTTATCTAGATTATGTCCCTTGTGACAGTTTAAGTCTTAGCTATATATAGGGGCGAACAGTAGTTTTTTACTTCGTTTTCTTTATTAAAGCATTCGTTGGTTTACAAGAAAGTTGTGCTGTTATTTTTGTGGATAACAAATTTGGACTCGCTAGCTGGCGTATAACTGCCCCAGACCAGAGCGTTAAGCAAGTAAAAGCAGCGAGAAAACGTGCCAAGCTGCTGTATGCGAAAAGTAAACTGCGTAAGAGATTTAGGTGGCAGAAAGTAACACACGACACTTAAAAACGCAGTTTCTGCGCTTCGTCATATGCGTTTCTTCCTATCGTGCAGTTTACCCTTCTTTCAGTATGAACCAACTAGCCCGATATATCTTATTGCTGTAGGTGGATACAGCTTTCGCATGGTATCACTAATTCGGACTATAGAGAGATCGCCAGCGAGCGTGAAACACGCGCAAGCTGCCCATCCGCACGAGCTCAAGGCTGTGGCGAGGCGTCAGCAGTGGAACGCGATGGAACGGCGCCGCCATCTGGCGGCTGCCCAAGGAGTGGCGACAGCGGCAGTAAGCGCACGGGCGGAGAGTTTTACAACTGAAGCTAGTCTAGTAACGTTGGGATAGGCATAGGAATGCTTGCGCATTTAAAAGTCAGAAGAAGCTCACGTGCTGTTGCCTCAATGCCACCGGTACATCACCCTGAAGTAACCGTGCCAGTAAAGCTATCCAAGGTAGCGCCGTATCTGCGTGAGCGTGTGTGTGTTTGTTCCTATGTCAAACTAACGACACGAATTGCTGGAGATAGCCTTATCGGCCGCATATAGGGCGACACAGTGCCGTCAAGGCCACGTAAGCCACGATTCTTTCACTCCGTATCATTAAAACCGTACAGCGTGGTGTAAGGTACAGCTGTTCGGCTCTGGCATTGTAACGGTGCCACTATACCTACATACATGTACAAAACGAATCCAGCGGTTTCCAGCAAAACATATGCAACAAATTAAAGCTCGCCGGGCGAAAGCTCACCGGTAAAAACCGCACTGCTTTTTCAACCCCACAAAATCTGACTCTTATAATTTTAGTTTACTTATCAATTAATTGCATCTTATTAACGCCACAGCGTTAAGGGCCCTGTGTCGCAGAAAATCCGGCATCGGTGTCGGTGTAAGCGCCGGCGTCGTTGGCGGAAATAATCATGCCGAACCACGTCATCCCGAACCACCCCGACCGGGAAGGCCCTTCGCGTGGCGCAAGACGTTAGTGAACAAAAATTGAATTTCTCAAAGTAAAATCTGTAGAAAAATCGTAAAGTACGACTTAACAACAACCTACAGACGTGATAGCGTCGGATTATAATTTGAATATATAAGAAAAAAGCCTGATAAGCAGCCAGGGATCGTTGAATGCTATCACGTTCCACTCTTAAAGGCGATGCTTAAGCGTCCTCCAAATTTTTGAAAATGTTGCCAACTTTGTGACTGGCTCTTCAGCGACTTGTAGCTGTTACGCGAGTATAAAAAATAGACACGAGATAAAGGAATAAAAAAAAAAAGAACTTTAGCACTGACATGGCTACAATAGGTACAAAAATGTACAGCTAAGCACAAGCGATTGAAGGTGACGGTAGGATATAAAAAGAAATAATAGAGGAAGAACAAAGTAGGTGTCAATAATAAAACACAATGCCACTGTTCCGTATCATATTTTTGTTGCATAATTGTCTTCGATGAGGTTTTGTTCGGTCACAGTACAAACCAAAACAATTATACTCATAACCGGTGACTACACTCCAGATTCGTTTAAAAAATAAAAGCTGACACAGGTGTTATTCGTTAAGACAGTAGAGGCTGGACAAATCTCCCACCTTTCACTCCCCCCCCCCCCCCCCCCCCCCCCCCCCCAAAAAAAAAACAAAAAAAAAAAAAAAAAAAATTGAGATTTCGCAGTCGTCACCATTTCGCGTAGTACAACAGGCGCATAGTAAGTACATCATGCGTTTTCACGGATGCTCAATTCTGCGGCCTCTCTGGCTTGAGGTGTTGCACTGTAATGCTCAAAAGCTTTCGTGTGGTGTCAAGTATCGGCAAAAATTTCGCAACCACTATATTCGCAAAAAAAGTTATTAAAGGTACGTCACAACTGTAGTATATGTGAACTTGAGATCTGCGTGCGGATAAACGTAAAAGGCAGCGGGGAAAAAGGCTGAGCCAAGAGGGGAATAACTCAGATAGAGCGGCGTACGCCTTGATAGACAGAACTTTCGTTGTTAAGGTGGCCTTTTCATCCTTAAGTGGCGTGTTATTCTTATGAGGTAAGTGATGTGACGTCACGTGGTTTCACTGGTAGCAGCGGCAATCGATGAGAAATGGTGAACCTAAAGCCGTTTCTATGAATAACTTCATTTACTGTGCATGAAAAACCATATGCACATATTGTTGAAAAATTCGCATGTATATATAACAGCACATCGCAGAGCACAGAAACAGTGGTCATTGAAGTAAATTAGCGAAATGACAGAATGAGCTGGCGCGCAATTATGTCGGATAACTGTGCTATCTAGTATACGGACCCCTTCTACAATCTCTACGAGATTTATGTGATCCTACCTTTATAGTATGTCCAAGGCATAACTCATTTCTGCAATAAAATAATTTGGGAACGAGTAATTTGCTCATACTTTGAGCTGCGCACAGCGCGCGAAAAACGGAGCAGGAGAAATAGAAAAGCGAAGCGCTGTTTTTCAAATGACTTTTTTTTTTTTTTTTTAACAGCTAACAGAATGTGAACATACACTGACAACAAAGAAAAGAAATTGGAAGCAACCCAAACAGTGACATTTTTGTTTCGACAGTTGGCCGATGATCTTGCCTAAGAAAATGTCTCTCCGATGCGTGAGATAGATTAATTGATAGACGGATGAATTGAATGAACATGCAAATGGAGTTGTTCCGCACTGGTTCCCAATATAACTGGAATTCTATCTTCTGGCTCAGCTCACCTTGAAATTCCATCTCCAAGGTGAGCAGTGGAAATTTTACGGAACATCACACATACATAAAAGAGGGTTTTAATGCAACAGCAAGCTCTGAAAGTGCATGGGGAACATGGCGCTACATAAATTAATGTATATATAGCCTGCGCAGCCGTTGCATGTCAGGTTCAAGTCGGTACAATGCACAAACGAACTCAACCAGCAAATGAATGACACACCTAAGCGCAAATCCCAAGACAATAACCAAAGAAGGAAATGCGAAAGAGATAGAGTTACCGCAATGTTATGAACAAACCCGCTGCGGTAGGGCTACGGCGGTGCGCTGCCGAGCTCGAGGTCACGGGTTAGATCCCGGCCGCATTAATTAAGTGGCGGCCGAATGCAACAACGCTCGTGCACCATGCATTCGGGGCACGTTAAAGAGTCCCAGGTGGCCTCCCCTTACTACGGCGGGCCTCGTAATCAGGTTTTGGCACGTGAAACCCCAGAATTGAATTTTTAACCTTCCAAACAAGATTACAAACACTTAAAAAAGCAAGAAAAGAATGCGAATGAAGAAATTTACGAAGCTAGGAACAAGAGGTATCGCTGCATCAGAAACAAAGGGACGTATTTGGCAGTGAGGCGGGAAAAGGCGGTGTCGCAGTATGTCCCTCGGCTGTTGCGGTTGCGAGCAGATTTTTCTCAATGAGCCCATTCTCATCCGACACCAGCTACATCTTCTGGCAACGCTGAAAAGTTTTCGTGACATCGACCTTGTTACGAGGGTGTCACGCGAGAGAGAGATCCAGAACCAAGGCCTGTATACAGCTGCCCGGGATATCTGTCCTCCCAGCGTCGTACTCCAGTGCTCTTCAGGGCAGTCGTTTCGTCACGAGCATATCAGTGTCGCGCTTAACTTTCGCACGCGAGATTCGGGATCGCTCATTTGGCTGTAGTTCGCGCAAACTAGATGGTCTAACGCACGAGCTTTGTAGTGTACAGCTTATGTGTCTTGCCCAGGATTCAAACTACTCAGATGCGTCACAGCGTCGTGAGGTGAGTACTGGTTTTGCATCTGTAAAGGAAAAGCGACTGATATCGACTACAGCCTCAATGTTACTTCAGACTTAAGAACCCATAATTTTGAACAAACTGGCTGGGATATAACGTGCATTTGTTCCTCGAAAATTAAGATTATGGTTCCCTTTTTTTTCTTGAACACACAGTCAAGCCGTTTGGTCTGACAAACACCGTTAAAACCAGCGTGTTGCCACAATTATCTATATTTTTATGTTTCACATTTGGACACCTCACAGAAAAACACCAGCCTGTCACTCTTGTGCCGGGCATCATGAGCCTTGTCAAGTCGCAGAAAAAGTTTTTTTTTTTCTCCGGTCGCCCTCTTTCCCAATGTATCGTCACTGGCGAAAAAAAACTTATTTGATTGATTAATTGATTGATTGAATGATTGATATATTTATTGACCGCAATGATATTTTAGACTGACTTCAAGCAGAGTGAACATTTAGATTTGCCGGACAGAAATTAAACAAATAAGCAAACAGTCAGATGTCAATTATTTTCATTTTTTTTTTTGTGACTAGAGCGGTGGAATTTGGCCTGTGCGATGCTGTTTGGTTTAAAGGGCAATGTCTGAGCTTCAAATCACGTGGTTTTCCTATGTCGCGCCCTGATACGTTGTTTGCCAAAACGCTAACATGAGAACAAGCTTGGCGAGGTCACTAACCACTTCTCTTCGAACGACTTCGAAATGCCGCTAACAGCGGTATCTAGTAATCGTCACAGTTTACCACATCCGTCTGCAACCATAGATGAGATCGCATACGATAAAACGGAAATTCGGGTTAGACGGTCCTGCATGATGGTGAATCACAATACAATAGACAAAGGACGGCTGAAGAAAAGGCACACAAAGCGCTGACGCATACTTATAGACAAATATAGTACAACATTAAAAAAAAAAAAAAAAAAAAACAGAAATTACATACATTACCTATACCTTAAAGGCTTAAGGCATGTGCATAAAATCGAATTCTTTATCGAGTAATGCAATGAAAGGAGTGCTCACAAATTGCTCTGCTGCTCGGTTTGTCAAATGTGCTATCATCCGGATATCCGCGAAGTTCTTTCCGGCTGCAACTCATTTAATATACACAGGCGTGATTGCAGTCATAGGAGAGGGCGAGGCGTAGTATTAGGCATTAAAGAATCGCTCACATCATTTGCTATCGATACGGATTCCGATCTTGAAATCGTCTGGACAGCTGTCATTACATCTTCCACCAAATTATTGACAGGCAACTGTTACCGCGCACCAAACTCCGATCACTCATTTTCAGATAAACTGCGGGAAAGCATTGCCAGGGCATTTGAGCTCTTCCAGGCTGATGTAACTTATCTACTCGGTGACTTCTATTTTCCACACATCGACTGGGCACAGCTCTCATCCTCTTGTGCTGCTTCAACAAGCTTCATTAACTTGACTTTAGACTTTACCTGTTTCAAGTAGTTACCCAACCTACCCGTGGTACCAATATACTAGATCTCATCTTTACAACACCCCCCGATACAATCGGTAACATAACTTACTTAAATGGCCTTGAGCGATCATAATTTACTTCAAGTGACCATTAACATTCCGCTTCCGTTCACTGGTGTCACGAGAAAACAGATCAGCGGCTATAACAGAGCTGATCACGATCGTATTAATTCCGAACAACCTGATGCCCTTCTTTCACCATAGGTCAATAGAAAGTAACTGTGCCCTTTTTTAGAGACAAGCTCACAGATTTAGTATCCGAGAACGTCCCACTCATCATCATATCTAATGATAAAACTAACCCTTGGTTTACAAGAAAGCGTATGAGAAGGAAAGAAAAAGAAACTGTACATAACCACAAAGCGCGAGAGAACGCCATGTGCCTGGGATAAATATGAAAACTACTTGAAATCATACTGTTCTGCTCTTTGTGACCCAAAAGATAGATGCTTTTCAGAAGACCTTCCAGCACTACTGGAGAATAATCCGAGCAAGTTCTCGAAAACAATAGGTCAGATAAGTGTGAGTAAGGACATTTTAATACATAACTCCAGCAACACCCCATACTCCGACGCTGACAGTCCAATAGCATTTAACTCGTTTTTCACATGTTTTCACCAAAGAAGACAATTATAACATCCCTTACGTACCTGATTTTGATTACCGCTACATGGCGCCAGCTGAGATTACACTTGATGGCATTGCACAACTAATAAATAACCTTAAAGTGTCCTCTTCCTCCGGTGTCGACGAAATTATTTCGAAAATACTAAAAAATATCATCTCCATCTCCAGCATCATCTTACTTCATATCTATAGGTAGTCGTTATCAACAGGCGAGCTCCCCACTGATTGGAAGATAGGAAAGGCGGTACCGGTATTCAAAAGTGCCAAACATTCGTACGAAAATTATCTCCCCATCTCACTAACATGCATCCGCTGCAAAATTCTTCAACACATTATCGCATCGCATATCTACAAGCACCCGAAATCTAATAATTTTTTCTTTTCAAAACAGCACGGATTTAGAAAAGGCTTTTCCTGTGAGTCTTAATTATTTGAATTCACTACTGACCTACACTACTACATGAATATTAACTTACAAATCGATTGCATCTTCCTGGACTTTGCTAAAGCATTTGATCACGCAGCACATTTCCGACTAATGTCTAAGCTTGCTGCGCTCAAATTAGATAAGCTAACCTTGTCATGGGTCCGTAACTTTCTTTCTAATCGCCAGCAGTTAACCATTGTTAATAATTACTCCTCTCCTCCCTCCGACGTCACATCAGGTGTGCCGCAAGGAAGCGTCCTCGGTTCATTACTCTTCTTGTTTTTACATCAATGATCTGCCAAATAACATCTCATCTTGTGCACACCTACTTGCTGACGACTGCATTGTTTATCGTTCAATAAAAAGTACTGACGACCTCCTTTCACTCCAAAGTGACCTGGATCGCATTAACGATTGATGTAAAACATGGCTTATGACTCAACATTTCCAAATGTAACGCAACCTTTTTTATCCCAAAATCAGCTCGTTCGCAATTTCCTTACGACATTATTAATAATACATTGGCTATAACCACACGGTATAAGTACCTAGGCGTCCATCGAACACCAAATCTTTCTTGTGTTCATCATACAACCACTATTTCTGCTAATGCTTCCAGATCATTAGGGTTTGTTCACCGCAATCTACAAATCACTACCCCTCACGTGCGTAAACAAGCCTATATAACATTTGTCAGACCGCAGTTAGAGTACGCTTCATCAATCTGGTCATCTCATCAAAAATACTTAATAGACGAGTTAGAACCGATCCAGAGCAGAGCTTGTCATTTCATTTCGCGGAATTATAATTACCAGTTCAGTGTAACCCAGTTGAAGCCCGAACATTCGCTGCATCCGTTAAAATATTAGCAGTGGCTTAGCTCGGCTATGCCAGGATATACGTAGCGTGAGCTAAGTCGGCCACATCGTTCAGAACCGGTAGACCTGGTGGCATGGGCGGGTAACGATACCCATTGGTAACGCTAAAGAGTGGAACCTTCTGCTTAACGAGAAAGTTCTTGCACGTTTTACAAACCCGCGCCACGGTTTCACCCCACTCAGGCGGCGCCGCTAAACTCAACGTTTCACGCATGGCACTACTTACCGGCGTCAAGTCTTTCATGTGCCACAGTCTTGCACACACGTCGCACACATATACAAACGGATTGTTTACGAAGTCCGTCTCGAAGGTCCGAGTCGCACTGGCGCTTTCGCTACGTTTCACCGTATAGTCAGTCAATCGGCGAGCCTTGACGTCATCGACGGCGTCTTGTTGCTGCTGCTGAGATGGTCGGGCACGTCGCTCAGCCTCCTGGCGAGGGGAGGCCGCTATAGGGGGCCACGCCGAGCGGACGCGCTTCGCAAGGGCTCCGCGTCTTTCGAACTCCAGCGACCGGCTATTGCCAAGTATCGAGCACCAAACCTTCACCGTTGACGCCGGAATTCGTCCGGCACCCGGAGGACCCGTTTTTTTTTTGGCAAACCCACGTATTGTTCTTCGTGAAGTACCACCTTCGAAGACAGGCTCACCGGCAGCCGCGCTAAGCCTAGCGCCGGCTTCGCCGATTGAGCTGCCGACGCCGACCACCACTCCGCCAACATGGACGTGGAAGTGGAGAGGACCGAGCTTTCCCCCGAAGAATTTGATCAACCTGGCTGTATGCATGCCCATAAGGTCCTTGGACGTGGAAAAACTACGACGAAGGTTGCCGCCGGAGCTTCTACGGAGGCAAGTACAACAACTAAGGAGGCCGGCGCGTCGCAAACAGCGTCGCAAAAGAACAACGTCGGAAAGAGCGAAGCGTCTCACACAGCTGAGCAGCGCAGGCCGCGTCGGCGCGCACCCCCGCCGCGGATGCCTGCCAATGACTACAAAATCGTCGTTCGTCCTCGTGACGGACTAAATCTTAGCGTCTGGAGTGAAACTGAAGTCGCCGACAATATCGGAAAAACACTACGTTTTCCGGATGCCACGACTATCACGGATGTGGTTCAGGTGAACCGAGCACAGAACCTTGTCCTGGTTTCAACACCGGATGAAGGACGTGCAGAAGCCTACAGCAAACTGACAGAGCTGCCGCTTGGCGGAAAACTCTACAAACTAAGCCCCTACGTCACTGCTCCAGACGATTCAGCTAAAGGGGTTCTACATGGCATCCCCGGGTATGACACGCAAGCAGATATCATAAGCAGCTTGCAAAACAATACACCCAAAGTACTGCACGCTCGGCGTCTGGGCACCACTAACTCTGTTATCATCGTCTTCGAAGGACCAATGGTCCCCCACTACGTGAGGTATAGAGGAACGCTTATGCGTTGCTTGCTGTATAAGAAGAAAATTGAAGTCTGTAGCATCTGCCGGGCTATAGGCCATCGCCGGGACATATGCCCTACACCTACGGTCAAGAGGTGCCAAAAGTGGGGACAAGACAATCCTCTGGAGGAACACGAGTGTGAACCGAAGTGCGTAGTGTGCGGAGGCCCGCACATGGCACGCTCCAAAGACTGTAGGCGACGTTTCACTACTCCTCCGATCATCCGACGACGCCGACTCCAACAACGACTGACCCAGTTTACTACGCAACCAACCCTGGACCAGGGAGGACCTCAAGTAAAACCAGCCGCTCCAGGGAACAAAAGCGCCAGGGGTCGGACGCTGGACGGAGCAGGAGCCGCTCCCTCTCCTACCCGCCGCTGCAGACCAGGCAGAGGTCTAACTCCCGACCGAGGAGCACTCAGGTGAGCTGGGCTAGTGGGCCTCCCAAACAGGCTGCAGTCGAGGACAAAAAAAATCCAAGCCCTGGAGGTGCGAATCGCACAGCTAAGTGAAATCATTTTACGGCAGGAAAAAGAAATCTCCCAGCTAAAGCTATAACAACGCAATCAGGAGCCGAAAACCCAGGTCCTACCTAACCTTACTCAGCCTGCGGCGGTACAATCTGATACTCACAGCCCAACCCCACAGGCACAATCTAGCCAGGCTGATAACTCACCTCCGCCTAAGCGTAAGGCCATGGAAGGTGACCGCACCAATAATTTCGAAGCTAGACTCACTCAGTTGGAAGCTAAATTTGACAATTTTCAAACGAGCTTAGCGCAATTAGTGGATACAGTACAGACCTTTGTTCAAACAACAAATACGCGGCTTGATAGTATACCCACGCAATTCGCCGCAGTTACATGTCAGGGGGACTCTGTACAGTCATTTAAAGCTTCTAAAACTACTAAACCATACGGCCGACCATCGGCCAACCCAACACCTCGCCCTATACAGGTGCCATCCCAATCACAAGCTGCGCTCACTTGCCCAATTCCTTCTGCGCAGCTATACGCACCTCCTCCTCATGAGACAACGCCTTAACTACACGATTTGGCAATGGAACTGCCGGGGGTTCCGCCGCAAGCGAGGGAACCTCCAACAGTTCGTTGCCAGCAGAGACGCTCCCGATATTATTGCCCTACAAGAGGTCATGGGAGAAGCGAAACTAGCGGGCTACAAATCTTATAGCTAAAAAAACGCTACGTATAGCACTAGTACAGCTGTATTAGTTCATCGCAACCATCCGGTATTGCAACACACCTTTGACGAGGACATGGGTATAGCATATGTTTTGTTAGAACTCATTCATCGTAAAAGAGGCGGTCCCAGTCTCTTTGTCCTAAAATATACAGTCCTCCAAAATCTCGTGCTCACCGCTTTGGCACACTCTTCGCCAAGACACTCCAGCTGGTGCAACACAGCAGTCTCTTGATCGTGGGTGACTTTAATGCTGCCCACATAGGCTGGGGATACCTAACGTCTACTCCCAAAGGCAAATACCTCTGGAATCAGGCACAACAGCACCGCCTTACTCTAACTACAGACCACAGCTATCCCACTCGCATTGGTACAAGCACAACGAAGGACACAACCCCAGACCTAACCTTTGTTCGCAACATTCCACAATGGCAATGGCAAAATTTAAATGAAACCCTAGGTAGTGACCATTGCATCATCCAATCACAGATACAAGCAGGCCCAGCCAAACCTGTAGGCAAGAAATGCCGCCTCACTAACTGGGACAGATTCCGTGCATACAGAGACCAAAACGCTCCAGCTCATATAGATATTCTAGACGAATGGACCTCGACACTAATTGGAGGCATCTCCGCTGTCACGGAGGAGGTCCCCGAGTCTGCCGGATTGGGGATGGTGGATTCCCATCTTCTCCATTTATGGCAGGCTCGCAGCAGCATTCACAACAGATGGCGCAATCAGCGACTAAATAAGAAACTGAGGATTAGGGTAGCAGAGTTGGACCAACAAATAGCTACATATGCCCAAAAGCTGACTTCCCAACAGTGGAATCAAATTTGCGACGATATGCGAGGGCAGCTTAGCCTCTCTCGTACCTGGCAGCTCCTACGCTACCTTCTAGAACCGGCCACATGTAAATCGGCTCAACGAGAAAAGCTCCTTCGCTTAGCTCATCAATTTCAGGGCAGCAATGATGATCTATTACAAGCCCTCCAAAAAACATACATAGCTTCCCACCCGTCCAAAGTTCACCCCGACTACACAGGTCCTGAACCCCCCCCCCCCCCCCCCCCATGGATGCTCCCATCCTTGAGGCGGAAGTGAGGGCCGCGGCGCTTCAGTTAAATGCCAAATCTTCCCCAGGAGCAGATCAAATCACCAATAAAGCTCTTCAAAATTTAGACGATACCTCCATTAAGGCTATAACGGAATACATGAACAAATGTTGGGAGCAGAGCGTGCTCCCACAGCAATGGAAACATGCAAGGATTATTTTCATACCCAAACCAGGCAAAACCTTATGTTTAGAGAACCTCCGCCCCATTTCGCTTACCTCCTGTTTAGGAAAGCTAATGGAGCATGTTGTTCTTAATAGACTCCGCAACTTTGTCGAAGACAACAACCTGCTTCCCCCCACCCTCATCGGGTTCCGCCCGGGGCTGTCGACTCAGGACGTCATGCTGCGTATTCGGTATGACGTGCTGGATCGAATTTCTGCGGCGGGCACTAAGGCGATATTGGGGTTAGACTTGACAAAAGCCTTCGATAACATTACGCATACAGCTATTCTTCAATCGCTACATCAGCTAGGCGTGGGGCCGCGCACTTACTCATATGTCAGAGACTTTTTACAGAACAGGACAGCGGAGATTAACTTTGGTGATCTGCGCTCGAACACCATTCACTTAGGAAGTCGAGGGACGCCTCAAGGTTCGGTTTTGTCGCCTTTTCTATTTAATCTGGCGATGAGAGGGTTACCTCCTCTACTGTCCCAGATCCCAGATCTCAAACACAGCATCTATGCTGATGACGTCACCCTCTGGGTATCCAAAGGGAACGACGCGCACATAGAAGAAACCCTGCAGCAGGCAGTGCAAATAGTTGAAGACTACGTCAGACCTAGAGGACTGGAATGCTCGCCACAGAAATCAGAATTACTTCTACTTCGAGAGCAGCGCGGCAGTCGGGGTGCTCGCAGCCCCCAATCAAAGATCACAATCTTAGTAGGAGCGAATCCGATCCCAGAAGTCCCTACGATTAGGATCCTGGGGCTTTATATTCAAAACAAAGGACGGAACGCTGAAACGCTAAACAGGTTGGAGAAGGCGACACTACAAACAATAAGACTCATAAACAGGATTACTAACAGGCACGCGGGCATGAAGGAGGCCGAAACTCTCAGACTTGTTCAGGCTTTCGTGCTGAGCAGAATTACGTATTCTCTGTCATATCTACGCTTAACGCAAGCTGACAAGTCCAGGGTAGAAATACTTCTACGGAGGGTGTATAAGGTGGCTCTCGGCCTACCGATACGCACCTCCACGTAGAGGCTTCTCGCGCTAGGACTCAACAATACGTTAGAGGAGATGGTGGAGGCCCACCTCACAGCGCAATATGAGAGGTTGTCGCGAACTACAGCCGGTCGCTATACTCTTTCAGAAGCCGGCATTCGTTACACCCCTACCATAACCCCCAAAACCAATATATCCCCTGTTCAGAGAACACATCTCAAAATTTCCCCCATACCTCGTAATATGAACCCCACCCATCACACCGAAAGACGAGTGGAGCGGGCCAAAGCCCTGCACACCCGATTTGCAACTAATAATAAAGCAGCCTACGTTGACGCGGCCGAGATCCAAGGGCGCCATGCTCTTTCGGTCGCGGTGATAAACTATGTAGGGCAAACAACATCGGGAGTTTCTATCAAAACCACTAACCCGGAGGAGGCGGAAGAGGCGGCCATCGCCTTGGCCATAGCCAACACTCCCAACGCTTTCATTATCAGCGACTCTAAATCCGCTATTCGCAATTATATTAAAGGGCGCATTTCCCCACTAGCTAATAAAATCCTTGCCCAAAACACTAACTATCGCACTGTCCAAATTCATTGGGCCCCAGCCCACTCCTCACTCCCCGGCAATGAGGCTGCCCACCAACAGGCTCGAGCTTTCGCCTCCCGAGCCCACGGCCCAGCCCAGGTCGGAACGGAGAATGAGGAGACCGAGGAATTTGGGTGGTCGACACGAGACCGTATGGTGACGTATAATGAAATTACGCAATATTATAAACTAGGCAGACTTATATACCCCCCAGCTCACGAATCACTAACCAAACGGCAGGAGCTCATCTGGAGGAAACTACAGACGGGCTCCTTCCCAACACCGATTTTGTATTCATACATTTTTCCAACAACCTTTACGCCGCAGTGCAAGCTGTGCAGAGCTCCCCGGGCCGACCTGTTCCATATACTGTGGGGCTGTCCAAATATACGTGACCGCGGTAGTCCACAGGGCTTGCAAATTACCACGATGCAGCAGTGGGAGCCACTGCTCAGCTCCAACCCAGAGGAGCAGGCCTGGGTCACGGAGCGGGCAGAGGCCGCCGCCACGGAGCAGGGACTCCAGGCCGACTAACCTCCGTCGCCTCCTGCATCTGAAGAAACCACGAGCCTCTGGTTTCAAATAAATGTTCTGTCCTCCTCCTCCTCCTCCTGGCGACGCCGCTTTGCTAGACGTTCCTGCCTTTGCTCCGGTGTCTCCGCAGCACGTTTAGCCTTCTTCTGTTCTTTTTTTCCTACGCTCCACCGCTAATTGCCAGGCAACTACTTCGGGATCCGATGAGTTAAGCTTCTCCGCTCTTGTGCGCTGCTGAGCAGCAATTTCGCTCTCCTTCTCCATGGCTATACCACACTGGCAAACGCCCAGTGCAAATGATCGAACGCCCAGCGCCAACGCCGGGCAAACGCCCGGCGCATCAGCTGTGCGCCGTGTGACGTCACTACTCCTCGCGCATGCGCAGCAAGGCTCTTCAGGAGCGACGCGAAACTGCTCAACCTCGGCCAGTGTAGCTCACGCTACAAAACCCGTCAAGACATTGGCCTTTTATCTCTCTATCGTAAATACGCCCATGCCACTCGGTCACCCCTAGCACAATTACAACGACCCTCTTACATATTGCTTAAATTACATAACTACAGCTACACCCGCATTTACGGCACTACACATATCTAACTTCTCGTCACCCCCGCGCGTCATCCGCCTCTGGACCGATCTGCCGGATTGCATCACCCTGCAGTGCAATCACGACACCTTTCGCGAACATCTGCCCAAACACTATATATATACATTGATAACACTCAGCACGTCTGTTTGTTCTCATGATTCATACAACCTTTTTTAGTATGTATAATACTTTGTGCATTTTCCCTTATTGTGTTCCACGATGCATGGCTGTCGTCTTGTACTTCATATCATTTCTTTCGAATTGTAATATCTTGTAATCTAGTATCTGAGATCACTTGTTTTTTACTTAGCGCTATCTTGCTGTTACGTTCTTTTATTGTTATCAAATTTTGTATTGACATTTCTACTTGACCCCCTTACACAATGCCTCTGTTGAGGCCTGTAAGGTATATGTATATAAATAATAATGGGCGATGTGAGACGCTAACTTACCTAACCTATATACTGCTGAGGCATTAGATATTGCCAAAGACGTTGCCAAAGTGCGCTGTACACTGGTCACGATAAGTCATCGCAGATGACGATGACGGCAGCAACGACCCAAATACGCAAAAAAAAAAAAGTCTTTAAGATCTTTGACATTACACTGACGCACCTGTGCTGACGTTGCCGCGCGAAATGAAAATTTAAAAAAAGCAAATCAGTTGAAAAAAAAATTGCGTAGCTTGCACTAGTGGCGCAAAGTTAAAGAAACAGTGGATCTGATCGGCGCCTAGCTGGTCCTGGCCTTACGGGTTATGCTTTTCCGAAACTTATTATTAATCGATTATCGATTACCTATTGATTGGCTATCGCAAGGTATTGGCCACGTATTTGGGCTAGGCTAAGCACTACCAAGCCATCCCCAGCATTTTCCGGAATTTATTGATCGATTAGCTACTGATCGGCTATCTATTGGTTTTCGCAAGGTATTGGCCACGTATTTGGGCTAGGCTAAGCACTACCAAGTCATCCCCAGCATTTTCCGGACTTTCTTGGGCTACCTAAACGCGAAAAACTTTGCCTGTCTGTCTGTCACTCGATTCAACCGCCCAACCAAAACCAAGCGAGCTACTAGCACTGGTGGCACGGGGTCATACACGTCAAGATTAAACAGCGCGAAGGAAACCTCAGGCCTATATAAGACAAAATATATGCACATAACCATGACCCGCAGCGTTAATTTAATTAAGAATACACAGTGGACTGTTTTTTCGGTTAGTAAATCAAAAATCAACATGTTAGAAATGGTGTCGAAGAGACGCTACACGTTAAAAACAAGCCGAGTGAAGCCCCGGCTCTATAGCCGGCTTTAAGCCAAAAATAATAAAAGGTCCCAACAGATGGCACAAGAGCAGGGCGAATGCGGGAAATTTGAATTGAATCCAGCAAAACCTCCATAGCATCCATCATGGGAGGAGTGAGAGTGGAGGGGAGGAGCGTGAGGGGTGGCAGGGGGGAGAGGGTGTTACGTATCAGGGGTGGCAGAAAACTATCGTCTTTCGACGTCATTTGCAGCGAAGCAAGCAGATATGCGGCCAAATTGATTGATTATTGATCAATTATGGATTAGCTATTGATTGGCTATTGATTGGCTATCGCAAAGTGAAGCGAGGTGCAACTGTGCGCAGTGACGTCATCGCTAGGCGAGTTTTTGCGAACGCTACGCGGGGAAACGAAAAGCTTAAACAGCTCCGCTGTTAAAAACGTTATCTGCTAAAGCCTTGTGCTGTCGTATGTACTTCTTGTGTCTGTGTTCGCCCTACGCTACTCAATAAAAAGGTTGTGTACCAACAAGAGCAAATTTCTACCAAATCGGCAGCCTTTTTCAAGTTTTGAAATAATAATATACAAGTCTGAAATGGCTATTGTTACTCGTCGTCATCATCATCATCATCATCATCATCATCATCATCATCATCATCATCATCAGCCTATATTTATGTCCACTGCAGGACGAAGGCCTCTCCCTGCGATCTCCAATTACCCCTGTCTTGCGCTAGCGTATTCCAACTTGCGCCTGCAAATTTCCTAACCTCATCATCCCACCTGACTTTCTGCCGTCCTCGACTGCGCTTCCCTTCTCTTGGTATCCATTCTGTAACCCTAATGGTCCACCGGTTATCCATCCTACGCATTACATGGCCTGCCCAGCTGCATTTCTTCCGCTTAATGTCAACTAGAATATCGTCTACTCCCGTTTGTTCTCTGATCCACACCGCTCTCTTCCTGTCTCTTAACGTTACTCCTAAGATTTTTCGTTCCATTGCTCTTTGTGCGGTCCTTAACTTGTTCTCGAGCTTCTTTGTTAACCTCCAAGTTTCTGCCCCGTATGTTACTCGTCACTACCCCTCTAATAGCGACTAGCGTTGCATGTATAGCGACATGTGGTGAGCGCGAGCAGCCGTGACAGTTATTAAGTCACGGGAATCGAACGCCCGACCTAGAGCTGAGCGCGGTCAGCGTCGCGTTTGCTCGCATGTGTTGTAATTGAACCCCTGCTCTCGATTTATTCACACGCGCCTCTCCTCGCAGGCTGGCACAGAGATATCACGCTATCATGAACAGCGTTACTGGAACGGTTCCCGAATAAATAATACATGCATCATGGTTCCTTTCTCTTGGTTAAGGGCATGCTTTTGAGACGCGGAACGCTGCCAGTACACACGCTAGTTCGGTCGGCTAGAGGTCAGGCGTAATTCACCTCCCGACACTTTGGCGTAAACAGCATGATGGAAAGCAAAAGGCCACTTCACTAGAATATATGTGACATTGAATATTGAAGCGGTCTCGTGTTCATTCCCAGCAGTGCCGGTTGTATTCCGATCGAGGCAAAGTTCGATGCTGATTGCAGAATCGGCGCGGTGTTCCGAGATTTCGGAGCACGTTGACACACACACACACACACACACACACACACACACACACACACACACACACACACACACACACACACACACACACACACACACACACACACACACACACACACACACACACACACACACACACACACCACGCACGCACACACACACACACACACGCACACACACACGCACGCACGCACGCACGCACGCACGCACGCACGCACGCACGCACGCACGCACGCACACACACACACACACACACACACACACACACAACAGACAGACAGACAGACAGACAGACAGACAGACAGACAGACAGACAGACAGACAGACGTCCTTGCTTTATTTGTAGCAAGTGAGTAGCAACTCACTTGCTTTATTTGTAGCAAGTGAGTTTGGACTCCTCTAAGTCCCTGGACCACCGTACGGTCCCACACTACGTCGAGACAGTCATGTTCCTTTTGTTCATGACGTCGGCGGCTCGGGCCACCGCAGCAAGCTGCGATGTCGGGTCCGTAGACGAGAGCAGGAACTCCCAGTTCTCCCAGCTTGAGATGGCGGGCTGTCCCTGCGGGGGAGGATCAGCAGGGCAGCGAAAAAGGATGTGGATGCCGCATTTCGATGGAGGCAAAATGCAAAAATGCTCGTGTGCTTGCGTTGTAGTGCACGTTAAAGAACCCCAGGTTGTCAAAATTAATCCGGAGACCCTCATAATCAGAACTGGTTTTGGCACGTAAAACACCAGAAAGAAGAAGGAGCGTTCCAGCTTGTCATATGGCGGTAATCCGCAATGTTTTCAGGGGTCAACGGGATCAACGTCATGATCAGGAAAACCTACAAGCAAGCTCTGGGGATCTCGGTCTCCACTTAGAATGAACGTTTTGAAGCGCTGGGGCTCCATAACACCATAGAAGAATTGATAGAAGCTCACAGAACTGCCCAGATGGAGAGGCTCTCCAAAAGTTAAACCGGGAGACATATTCTGGAATCACTGCGCATCAACTATGAACCCAGAACTGACATCAAAACAGATATACCTGCGGACATTAGGAGCCACCTATATATCCCTCCGTTACCCAAACACATGCATCCTTCGCACAACGAAGAACGAAGAAAAGAAAGAGCCAAAGCATTAGGAAGAAGGTTTGATAATTCTAAAGATGTGCTCTATGTAGACACAGGCGACTACGAACATCAAGATGCCATGGCAGTGGCAGTAGTCAATAATCAAGGACATGCAATTGAGTCAGCCATAATCCTAACAACAACGCCAGAGGTAGGAGAAGAGGTCGCCATTGCACTAGCAATGACATCTTCTCCCAAATATAAAATTATAATAAGTGATTCCAAGACCACCATATTAAATTACGCTAAAGGACGCATCTCGCCAAACCCGCAAAAAATCCTCCAGGCTCGTTTCCACGGAGACCGAGCTAGGGGAATACAAATCATCTGGGCACCAGCCCACTCTGGCCTGACAGGCAACGTGAATGCGCATGACGCGGCTCGAGGTTTCGCAGACCGAGACGGCGTCACCAACACCAACACGGACGCATTCGCAATCCGCCGGTCGGGCAGAGATAGGCTGGTTTCCTTTAGGGAAATCATTGATCATTACAGGCTAGCCAGGGCTAGATATCCGGCAGCACATTTTTCATTAAACAAGTGGCAATCCAACACTTTCCCCAACCCCATTGCCTTCAGTCACTATCACCCAGATGTATACACAGACATATGTAAGCATTGTAACAACCGAGCAGATCTTCAACACATAATCTGGGCATGCCCAAAGAAACAATATAACAATAACTGTTCAAAACCACAACAACCCAGTTTAATAATAAGAAATGAGGAGCAATGGGCGACCGTGTTGCTCAGCTCGGACCCGGATGTTCAAGCAAGAGTAGTCCAAATGGCTGAAGGCGCCGCCGCGGCTCAGGGGCTGCCGGCCGCCGTCTAAAGGGGGGACGGGGGAGGCTTATAGTCATTACCCCCTCCTCTAACCACATTTTGGGCAAAATAAAGTTATTTCTCTCTCTCTCTCTCTCTTCCAGGGGTCATAAATGAACTGTGCACGAGACCAAGTCCATATTCAGTAAAAATGGGGGGCATGTTAAGTGCAATATGAGGCGAAACTAACTTTCATAACCTAATTAGGAGCTTCGCAAATAATTAATGATGCCCTAGTTTTTTCTTATTTCATGCGTTTATATATATATATATATATATATATATATATATATATATATACAGGGTGTTCCAGCGAACACTTTCAAAAATTCTTAAAGGTTGCCTGTGGCAGATAGCACAATTCTAGTTGATGAGCTGGTCTACTCGCAGAGGCGGACATTACTTGCACAAAAAGTTGAAATGCATAATCAAATAATTAACAGAAATTCACTAATTAAGTATTTAACTAATTGCCTTTGCCTGGTGGCCCATATTGCAATTTACAAATTGTAGCCGTGGAGTTCGCAATGTGGATCCACTTGGAACCAATTCTCGGGATGACACCAATTTCGAAATATTAATTCCAGAACTTTGCGGAGAAATGCATTGGCGTTCCAGTTATGTTCTTAAAAAAACGTCACTTCATGCATTGAAGCTCAAAATTAGCTGGAACGCCAATGCATTTCTCCGCAAAGTTCGGGAATTAATATCTCGAAACTGGTGTCATCCTGAGAATTAATTCTAAGTGGATCAGCCTCGCGAACTCCATGACTACAATTTGTAAATTGCAATATGGGCCATCAGGTAATTATTTGAAAACTTAATTAGTGAAATTTTCTTAATTAGTCGATTATGCATTTCAATTTTTTGTGCAAGTGATGTCCGCCTCTTCGAGTAGACCAGCTCATTAACTAGAATTGGGCTATCTGCCACAGGGAACCTTAAATATATATATATATATATATATATATATATATATATATATATATATATATATATATATATAGCTGTCTCGTTTTGTTGCTGCGACATGGTGCCGTGATAAGGAATAGCGGCTACTCCTCTTCCGACTGGCCACAGACTACCAGAACGACGGACGGACTGGCCACAGAAGACGGACGAAGAGGAGGCCCGGGAGCGAACCAACGGCAGCGAGACGAGACATCGACGGCAAGGTGTGACGCGGACACAGAGGGCGACCAAGATTCGGATGACGTCTCGCCGCTAGACTCTGTAAGCGACCAGCAGTTTCCTCAGTTATTCAAGATGAACAGATAAGTGATTTTGAAGAAGCGAAAATGCCGAGGACGCAAATAACAAACCTAGTGAGCGATGCTGAAAAGAAACTGGAGGAGAATCACGATCCTACAGCGATGTCGCTGATAGCCAGCCAGATTAAAGGTATTGCAGACACGCTAAAGAAAGCGGACGAGCAGATGGAGCAGTTCATAAGCCCGAAACAGCTGACTTGGAGTTTGCGAAAACAAATGAGCATGAGTTCAAAAGATAAAGTGCTCTGCATAACATCAACGCGTACCTTTCTCGGCAAGAAGTACGGCAAACAGCGAGGGAGCAAACCAATTTTAATGGCGAAGCTAGACAATCTCAGCAAGCAACAATGGTGAAGCTACCGAAGCTAGATCTAATGAAATTTGACGGCGACATAATGAAATGGCAGAGATTTTGGCGGCAATTTGAAACAGTTGTACACGAAAGAACCGACTTGAACGAAAATCAGAAATTTATGTACCTTCTGTCATCACTAACCGGAAAAGCGGCAGCTGCCGTGGAGGGACTACAGTTTTCAGACAGGAACTATAGCAACGCCATTGATCTACTCAAGCAGAGGTATGGAAAAGATGACGTGCTGGTAGAAATGCATATGAAAGAGCTGACTAACTTGAATAAAGTAGCAAGCTTCAACGACCATGACGGTTTAAGAAAGCTGTCACAAAAGGTGCAAGTGCACATACGTGGATTGGAATCCTTAGGATTGAAAAGCGAGTCCTATGCATCGATGTTGCTTCCGATCCTGAAAAGAGTTTTGCGAGTGGATATGTACATTGGATTTCAGTTAAAACAAAGAGAAGTGAACAGTGGACCTTCATCACGAGATCAGAATGTGGCTTTACGTCAAGAAGATATTCTTAGGCGCTTGATGAAATACATCGACTATCAAGTAGAGTGCAGAGAGGAATTGTCAACAGAAAGGAGAGAAAGCTACAGCAACAGGACTGAGAGTAAGCAGCATACAAGAACTGTTAATTTTCAAAGTACAGCTGCAAAGTTTTGCATATTTTACGAGAATACCACTCATTATACTGGCGATTGTAGGAAAACAATGCCTTATGAAGACAAGAAAATGAAGCTCAGAGAGGCAAACAGATATTTCCGCTGTACCAGGCCTCTCCATACTGCTAAAATATGTAAGGCAAACATTAGGTGCAAGATATTTCGAAAATGGCATGCGACGTCTATGTGCCGAAGCAAAGAACTGACAGCACGGTGTACAGCATCTACTCTTGGCGAAAGTGCAAATCAGGAAGAGAAAACATCTACTTGCCAGTTTATGAACATCTCATCAAGTGTATTTCTGCAGACTGCAGTTGCATTAGCAGAAGGTAGAAGGCAGTCATGTTATTGTCGTGTTCTACTGGATACTTCCAGCCAAAGATCATTCATACTGAAAAGCCTATCTGAGAAACTTGGCTGTAAGGTTAAAGGAAAAGAAAGACTCACCATAGGCTCATTCGGAGGAGGTCAAAATGAAAGAGTCATGATTTCAGTTGAAGTTAAACTGAAAAGTAGCTCCAGTAGTGAAGAAGTGGTACTGGAAGCACTAGAGGTAGACAATTTTAAAAGAAAGATTACCGTTCCTGCCTATATCACTGCAAAAGTATGAAGAGGACGGATTCAAGCTGGCTGACGGTTTACCTAGAAGCACATCATACATGGAAATCGGAATACTTATTGGATCAGACCAGTATTGGCAAGTAATGACAGGTGAGATCCGAAGACTAGAAGAAAGGTTCACAGCAGCAGAAACCATATTCGGCAGGACACTACAGGGTCAAGCTAAGATATCAGCAACAATAATGGAGAAGTGTGATGTGCAGGTTCTTGTTTGAAAGCAGGTCTCTGAGGCAGGGCCTCAGAGGACCGAATCAAAGGACGAAGCCGTTGGTTTCAAAGAGCAGAATGAGGCATTTAATACACACGTTATGAAGTGAAGAGCAGAAGAAATTAATAGAAAGGAAGGCACAAGAAAAATCCAAGTTAGACACCACACAGAGCTAGGGCTTGGCGTAGATGATAGCGCGCCTAACAGTTCGATGTGGAAGGGTGGTGGTAAGGGGCGAAAGAAGGGCGTTCGTCTCACCAACTGGATGACGGGCTGGTCGACGACCGGGTAGAGCGCCCGATCGCATCGGCTCCGGCTCGCGGAGGGGATACGGGCAGCTGGCGGCACGTGAAGAGCGAGGCGGCGTTCTCGCCAGGCAGCTGGGCGCAAACTCGGGCCCGTAGCCCGACAGCTCGACCGCTGCCTACAGACGCGGGAGCTCGTCGGCCTCAAGTAGCAGTCTGCGACCGAGTGGAGTAGCGACGCCTGCGAACTGGCTGGCGGCAGGTCCAGGTCAAGCGAAGTCCGCGTGGCTCGGGTCCGAAACCCGACAGCCTGTCTTCGTCTCCCGGCCAGGTGGTTGACCTTCGCCCGGCGTCGCTTCTTGAACTCCCCAAGCTCCTGGTACATTTCCGACGATAATGTCATACAGCGGCGCTGTCATACATTTGACGATCGATGTACCCGAAAATTAAGGTGAATGAATTTCGACCTTTGCCTCGGGAACCGTGATGTTGCTGCCATCTGCTAAGAACAGCGTAGCAGTGGTACCTGTAAGAGCTTCGTCCGGTACGGGGGAACGACGTACTACCAGGGTATTGCTCCCTGTATCTCGCAGGACTGAAGCAGTCTGGCCGAAAATTATGCCCTGTAGCACTGGCATCCTGTGCTTTCCGGCCTTTGGGTGAGTTCTCACCGAGCCAGCAACGTCCTCCTCTTCTTTATCGCCTGGCTTGTTAGCACCTTCAGCCGGGTGCCCCTTCGGCGACACCAAGCAAGACGTCTTGTTCGCTGGACCATCTTTCTTTGTGCAGGCTTTTATATCATGGCCGGGCCTACGGCAATAAGGTTGCCTAGGCTTCGATCGGCATTCTGATGGCCTATGACCCAATTTGCCACATACGAAGTATCTTGTTGAAGCCCTCTCAGATGAACTTCCGCTTTTCTCCGGAGGGTTAATGCTTTCTGTTCTCTCACGGAACAAAAGCAAGTTGGGCTGTCTTTGAGCCTCTAAGAAATTGTCGGCAGCCTCCGCCATGTCATCAAGCTTACTGTAGCTCTTCTCACGCAAAAAAAGTGCTAACCGGTGATGACAGTTATTTAAAAACTGCTCCGCCACCAGTAGGTTGCGAATTGCCAAATACTCTTTTTCGGTCTTGGACATTTCGACCCATCGATGAAAGAAGCTCAATAGCCTAGCCGCGTACTGCTTCCCAGTTTCGCCATCTTGGGGCTTGCTCTGTCGGAACTTTTCCCGGTAGCCTTCCGCCGTAAAACGAAAACGCTAGAGCAGCGCCAACTTGGCTTGGCTTTATCATAGTCGAGGGAGTCTTCGGACGACAGACATCCAAAAACCTTTAGGGCTTCTCCGCTCAAGCATAACCTTAAAGCCGTGGCCCACTTCTCTCTAGGCCATTCTTGTCCGGTGGCGACACTCTCGAACCTCTTTAAACAGGCATCCAAGTCGTCCCGGGTTTCGTTGAATCCTGGTATTAGACTGTGAGGATTTATGCTGAATGGTGGACTCCATCCAGGCCCTCGGTCCACCGTTCTCGTCTCTCTGGCCGCATCCGTTTCAGCCATTCTAAGACGCAACTGAAGCATTCCTTCTTCCGCTTCCAACTGCCGCTGACTTGCCTCTCCGCGATTGCCCTCAGTTTCCGCAACTTTCAGCCGCAACTGCAGAGTTCTCTCTTCTAATTCAGTCTGCTGCTTTTTCGCTTCGCGTTCCGCAGCCCGCTCTTCTCGCGCTCGCGCCTCTTGCTCGTCGTACCACGCTTTTAACTCCGCCCCTTCAAACCCCATGCGCTCCGCTAAAGCCAATAACTCTCGTGGGCTGGCCATGGTGCTACGCTCTTAAACTAACAACCAAAAAAAAAAAAAGAGCAAACAAACGGCTTCGTCCTGTCCAGTGGACGCAAATTTGTCATGCAGTGTGACTGCAGACGGTTCTTCAATTGGGGGACAACCCCATTAAGGACAAAGTTGCATAAAACTGAAACGAAAATTAACCCATAAAAACAAAACACTTAAAACGAATATCACGGCACAAAACGTTCGAGCAGCAAGTTCGGGCAGGAAGCAGGCGTGTGTGCGTGCTAGAGTCTCGACGCGGTGAAGCGGAGACGAGACGACGAGAGAAGTGGCGTCGATCTCACCAAAGGTCGGTGAATAAGATCGTTGACCGGGCTAACAGAGCAGCGCTGGCGTGGAGAGAGGAGTCAGGCGGCTTGGTGGCACGGGCAGACGGCGGCGACGTGCCGGGCAGCTGGTTGTGGAACTCGGGCCCGTAGCCCGACAGCTCACGTTCTGGCCACGGGCACAGAAGCTCGCCGGCCTCGGGCAGCAGTAGACGATCGGGCAGAGTGGCGACGCCCAGGAACATGCTTGCAGGAGGCCCCGGCCGGGTGAAGTCCTGGTGGCTCGGGTCCGGAACCCGACGGCCGTCTTCAACCACCGGTCCCGTGGCCGACCTTCTCCTGGTGCCGCTTCTGGAACTCTTACCCTACTGCCAGCGCGGCTCGCTTTTCTGCCGCTCTGGCCGATTTGTCATTTGTTCATTGGCTGCTTGAAGCTCCGTGGTCTTTTGCGATTGGATGCCTTTTTTTCTTTGTTTTGTTTCTTGCGCCGCGTGCTCACGCGCCGGACGGTCTTCGGCGTCGTCGTTTTTCATCAGCATGGAATTCGCCTTGGCGCGCGCTCTCCTTGTCGTCTGCTTCTTGTTGGAATGCACCGCACCTTGTCGCACACCACAAATATCACCGTCGCGCACCACACATCACAAGAAGTCAACCGTAATGGTGCTTAACGTCAACGTGGATAACTCTGAGATACAGAGAGAGCTCAACCATTTATGGGATATGGAAACTCTAGGCATAAAGTGCCCTGAGAAAGAAACCAAGAGAGAGAGAGAGAGAGAGAGAGAAGAGGAAGTGATTCAACAATTCAAGGGGCACCTAAAATTTGAAGAGAAGTGATATTGCGTCAGACTTCCACGGAAAGATAACGAAGGTCTGATAAGACACAAAGGTCGGCTACTTCAAAGTGGATTATCATACAACGAAAGACATCCTATTGTGCTGCCAAAGTGGACGGCTGGTACAAAGCTGCTGGTACGCTCTATACATCAACTCACGCTGCATGGAGGAATAAGCGTCACATTATCACAGCTTCGAACTAAGTACTGGATAATACAAAGAAGACAGCTCGTGAAGAAGATAATTCATGGATGTCTAAAGTGCCAACGATTTGACGCCAGACCGCTGCACCAAGAAACAGCCCCACTTCCTGCTGACAGAGTCAATGAGTGACAACCATTTGAAGTGATCGGGGTAGATTTCGCGGGTCCGTTACTTATAAAAGACGCGATGAAAGGCACAACACAGTATGTTGCAATATTTGTATGTGCTGTGTATGTGCAATATTTGTATGTGCTGTGTATGTGCAATATTTGTATGTACACGAGCTGTACATCTCGAAGTTGTGGACAACACGACAACAGAAGCATTCTTACATGCATTCCGAAGATTTACAGCGAGACGAGGGCTACGTTGCATCATTTACAGTGACAACGCAAGGACGTTCAAGAAGGCCAACAGAGACATCAATCGTATGATTAAAGAACTACAGGAAGATGTATCCAAAAGAGCAAGCCAAGGAGATCAAATCAAATGGAAGTACATCGCATAACAAGCGCCTTGATGGGGAGGCTTTTATGAAAGGATGGTACGAAGCATGAAATAAACAATGAGGAAAGTTATTGGAAAAAGACTGTTATCAAGAGAAGAGATGCAAACACTAACAACTGAAGTTGAACTGTCCTTAATAACAGGCCGTTGACCTATGTATACAGCGAACCGGATGAGCCTCTACCTATTGTGCCGGCTGATATAATAGGTGGAAAGCATAGGATCAAAGACAGTACCGAAGGTGAAAAAAAAGATCAGCATAGAAGAAATGTGGAGAAATAAGCAAAAAATTACGAAAGATTGGTGGAAAAGATGGAGCAAGGAATATCTGAAAGAACTGAGAGAGCAGTGTAACGCAAGAAAGCAAGAAATGACAGTGAACCAAGGAGATATCGTTTTGATCGGTGCACGCACTCCTAGATCCTTCTGGAACCTGGCTAAGGTCATTGAAGTATATTCTGGAGTCGACGGGAAGCCGTGCTCCTGTCTCTTAAAATCCAAAGGAAGACTCGTTCGGAGACCTGTACAACACCTTTACACGCTCGAAGGTTGTTTCCACTGATGAGAAGAAAACTTTTCGCGGCCGAAAGCTATTGAAACTCATGGGAGCGGACAAGACGAGAAAGAAGAAGACGGCGGGCTCCAAAGGCGCGCGCGCTAGAAAAGCAATAAAAAAAAAAGAAAAAAAGAAAAAGAAGAATCTTGATTTCGTTCGCATCGAACGCAGCTGTCGCGTCTCGTTTCTGCGACACCCGGCGTTCTTGGTTGTCCAAAAAGGCCTGCTGCTATTGCTTAAAAAAAAAAAAAATGGGTCAGGTAATCGGCGGTGTGTAAAAGCGCCAGGTAATGGGTGATGTGTTGGAAAAGTTCGAATTGTGTGGGTTTTCCAATAAATTCGGTATGTGAGCGTGCCGGAGCACTGCGAATGTGTTTTGCAAGCTGTGCAAGATTTAGCCCGTTGACCTCGCGCAGCTATACAAATGCCACTGAGGTCAGATTTAGCGAAAATAGGGGGAACACTATGGCAAATCTGTGTGCAAAGTTAAATCTGTTTGCTTGAAATATAGCCTTTGTAAAAAAAAAAAATCTGGTGCTCAAAAGCGTATTAATACGGCCATTTTATACGCCATGATTCCCAGTGTCTCAAAAAAAAAAAAATGTACGTTACACCATTCCTACATTTAGTTCAAATGGAGGGAATATTAGGTGTAATATGGGGCGAAACAATAACGTTTATGGATCAATTAGGAGCGTTGTAAACAATTACTGAACCCTCGTTTTCTCTCTATTTTTATGCGTTATATGAAATTAGTAGTATAAGCTTTCCAGGTATCCGTGGTGAACTAAATGAGAAACCTTGCTTACATTTTCTGAAAATACGGGGAAGATTATAGGTGATAAATAGGCATACTGCACAGTATGTGGGTCAACTGCAATAAAAAACATATTCAAGGACTTCGGAGCGTGCTAAGTGCGTTGTATAGACTAACGGCGCAGAATTTAAGTCGCTGCCCTAGGGGAGCCATAAATGCCACAATGCAAGATAAAAGTTAGTGAAAATGTGGTAAAATTATGACCAATGTGCTAGCGAAGTCAAATGTGTGTGGATGAATTGCTGCTTTTGGAAAAGAAAATTGCTTAACACGTGCTCGAAAGTGTTACATGAGGACAATGTTTCAAGAGGGCGAGTCATATATGCGGGCAACGTTTTAACGTATCTGATTTAATTACAGACAACTAAAATTCCTATTGTAAGTGCTCGAAAGAAATAGCTTTGCTTGAATTTGAAAGTATAATAAAATTTAAGTGAAATCAACAGTGAATGGAATATAGTTTAACGAAGAAGCGTGAGAAGAAGCTAAGGACCACCCAATGAGTGATGGAACATAAAACGGTAGGCGTCTAACTTTAAGATTGCAGGCATATAGGATGGAGGCTGACGTAAGACGGGCCCCCGTAAACGTAAACGGCTGAGAGAGACCTTCGTCCTGCAGTGGACGCAAAATAGGCCGCTGCTGCTAATGATGAACCGGAATTGTTTCATTCGCGAATCGGACATAGAGGAGGCAAATCGCGATTGCCCATCCATGGCAGAGAGAATCAGGCGCAGTGGATCAGAGATTCAGGACGCGAGGAACGCGCGCGCAGCTGTTGCGGCTGTGTACGCTATCGGTGTCCTAATGCAAGAGGGGGCGCGTTGAGCACAGCCGCATACGGCAGAACACGCACATGCGTGACTGCTGCGTACAACGGAAATCCATTTCGCCCTCTCGACAGCCGCAATCGCAACGCGCGTCACAAGTTCGCGCCCCTCTGCACCGCCTCGCCGTTTAAGCTGAGGGACGCGTGTCGAGCGTTGCGCAGGCACAAGCAAGAAAGGGAACATATACGTTCGTCAGCGCATCCGTTCGAGAAGAGCTTAATGGCCGTGACCCGATCACAAAGAGGGCAGAGCATGCACGCGCTCCGTTCTTATGCAAAGGCGACATTGGACTCCTCGCGGTGTGAACATCGTCGACCTCGCTTCAGCGTGTTGCCCGATATAGCGCGGCGTTCTGTCACTGCGACGTGTAGCTTCGCGTTTCTTCTTTCTTTTTAATCTGACTTGTAACAAGGTACGACGTAAAGTGACATATTAACGCATTTTACGTCGCGTTCTTTAGCTTTGACGAGTCGGGCAATCTTTCTGCTAATCGCTTCGCTTGTAGCACACCGCGGAGGCATATTTTTCAAAATGACACTCCGTGTTTGTAGACAGTTACGTGTTCTGGCGGTGGCGTTGGCGGCAGCCGCTCTGATGATACCCTGCCACTGCTGGCCGACGTTCGGAAGAAAACGGGCTCAACTGCTGGACAGCTACGACTACGTGATTGGTAGGTGTCATTTCCCCATTTCGAGCGCTTTATGCCGGGGAGTGTGCTGCTTCTTTTGTGGTTCGATATAAGTTCTCACTGAAGAGAGGAATCGAAGAAATCAAATCAATTTGTAGGGTCTAAGTTCTCGAATCTGCACGGTGTGCTATGAGCAATGTAGTAGTAGAGTGCTCAGGACTAATTTAGACAACCTGAGTCGTGCACCCAAAGCACGGCACATAAACGTTTTTTCATTCCTCTGACTGGGAATCGAACCCGCGACCTCTTGCTCAGCAGCGGAATGCTGCAGTTTGCGAGCCAGCGCGGCGGGAGTAAGAGATGACTCAGCAGTTGTTCACGGGCTTATCAATTTACTGATGAGTGTGACTATGGAGCGGTGCACGATTCCACATAGCCATCGCATCGTTTAATTCACGTTGTTTGTACTTTAAAGGATTGTGTGTTCAGGTTCTTTGTGTGAGCGACCGTACTCGCCGTGGTAGTTTAGCGGCTATGATGCGGCGCTGCTACGCTTGAGGTCACGCGTTCGATCCCGGCATTTCGATGGGGCCGAAAGGCAATAAAACAATCGTGTAGATGGGTGCATTTTAAAAAACCCCAGGTGATCAAAATTAATTCGGAATCCCCTGTTACGGCGTGCCTCATAATAATATCGTAGTTTTGGCTCGTAAAACCCGATAATTTGATTAATTATCAAGCTATTGCGCCCAGCTTTGTGGTGCTACGCTGTTGAATTTGTCTCGCTGATTTTGACGTGATGGGTAATGTTCGTATCATTTCTGTAGCAGAGTTTCTCGCTAAGCGAGTTGGTATGCTTATGACAAAAAAATAAATAATAAATAGAAGATGCAGTCACAAGGATAGTAGATGTGCGCTCTTTCTCCATACACCTCGTTCAGTAATATCATCTTTTATGAGGGTCTTCTTCGTAATTCCAGGAATCGAGAGGCATTCGTAGGCACGACAAGGACGAGAGTGGTCTGGCTGTTGGTGTAAGCCCGATGGAAGGCAGCCTTGATGAGTCGCAACAAGTTTTGAAAATGTGGCTTGAGGTCTCTGCGCCGGCAAAGTAGCAATATAGTGGTTAGGGTAAAATCTTGGTTTGAGCTAGTTGGTATTGATTCATAATAAAAGCAAATTTTGTGGCGCAAATTAAACGAGGACGAACAACACAAACAACAGGACGGGCGTCAACTTCCAACTCTTCCAAGTTGGAAGTTGGCGCCCGTCCTGTTGTTTGTAGTCTTCGCCCTTGTTTATTTTGCGCCTAAAAGTTTGTTTTAATTATGAGTGGTTAGGGACTCGACAGATATGTCCAATGTGTTGCGAGGTTGTCAACAGTGATGTACTTCAACATCGGGTGGTCTCTAACACTAATGTTTCCTGCGTGAGTTTAGGCGCGCTAAAATTCGAAGGTGCGAATATTCTTTTTGCATGTATTTGCCAAAACTGGTCAGCTGTATTGTAAGAAGCCCACAAACAGCGTTCTGTACAGCTGCAGCAGTATTCGGCCACTACCTCCCTCATGACTCCGACAATTAACCCATGGCCCTCAGTCCCCAGTGGCTGCGGAGCACCTGACCAAGGCGGCGCTCAGACCTGCTACGCGGCAGAGGGTGCTAAGAATCTCTGGGTCCGGACAGGCCGCCAATGGAAACTGAACCTGGCAACGCTCAACACGCGCACCCTATCGAGTGAGGCTAGCTTAGCAGGACTATTTGAAGAATTGTCAGGCATTGCCTGGGATATTATTGGCCTTAGTGAGGTTAGAAGAACTGGTGAGGCTTACACAGTGCTGACTAACGGCCACGTCCTCTGCTACAGAGGTTTTCCAGATAAGAGAGAATCCGGGATAGGATTTCTAGTCCATAACAACATAGCGGGCAACATTGATGAATTCTACAGCATTAATGAGAGAGTAGCAGTCGTCGTAATAAAGCTGAATAGGAGGTACAAAATGAAGGTAGTACAAGCCTACGCCCCAACCTCTAGTCACGATGATGAAGAAATAGAACAATTTTATGAAGATGTTGAATTAGCAATGAGAAAGGTGCAATCTCAGTATACTGTAGTCATGGGCGACTTCAATGCTAAAGTGGGGAAAAGCAGGTTGGTGAGCAAGCAATTGGCAACTACGGCATCGATTCTAGGAATGCAAGAGGAGATATGTTAGTAGAATTCGCGGAAAGAAATAGGCTCCGAATAATGAATACCTTCTTCAGGAAGCGCAGCAACAGGAAGTGGACCTGGAAACGCCCTAATGGAGAAACAAGGAATGAAATAGATTTCATACTCTCTGCTGATCCAAGCATAGTGCAGGATGTAGAAGTGTTAGGTAAGGTAAAGTGCAGTGACCATAGGTTAGTGAGGTCCAGGATTTCTCTCAATTTGAAGAGAGAAAGAGTAAAATTAGTCAAGAGGAAACAGGCCAACCTAGAGGCAGTAAGGGTAAAAGCAGACCAATTCGGGCTGGTGCTCGCAAACAAATAAATATGCAGCTTTAGAACAGGAAGATAAAGACAACACAGAGGTAATGAATGAAACCGTAACTAGGTTGATCTCAGAAGCAGCAATTGAAGTGGGAGGTAAGGCACCAAGGCAACCAGTATGGTAAGCTCTCCCAAGAAACAAAGGACCTAATAAAGAAACGACAAAACATGAAAATGTCCAACTCAAGAGATCAGATAGAATTCGCTGAACTGTCAAAACTGATCAACAAGAAGAAAGTAAGGGATATTCGAAATTGTAACGTGGGGAAGATTGAGGAAGCCGTAAAATATGGACGCAGCATTAAATCAGTAAGAAGAAAGCTTGGCATAGGACAAGGCAAGATGTATGCACTGAAAGATAAGCATGGTAATATCATCAGCAATTTCGATGACATAGTAAAAGCAGCGGAAGAATTCTATACTGACCTGTACAGTACCCAAAACAGCCAAACTACTTTCATTCGAAATAGGGATGAACCGGATACAGAGGCTCCTTCTATAACTAGCGATGAAGTTAGAAGGGCCGTGAAAGACATGTCCAGGGGAAAAGCTGCTGGAGAAGATGGAATAACAGTCGATGTAATCAAGGATGGAGGAGATATCATAATTGAAAAGCTTGCGACCCTTTATACGCAATGCCTCACAACTTCAAGTGTACTAGAGAGCTGGAAGAACGCCAACATTATACTAATCCATAAGAAGAGAGACGTTAAAGAATTGAAGAATTATAGACCCATTAGCTTGCTTTCAGTACTGTATAAAATATTCAAGAAAATTTCTAATAGAATCAGGGCAACACTTGACTTCAGCCAACCAAGAGAACAGGCTGGCTTCAGGAAGGGATATTCTACGATGGATCATATCCATGTCATCAATCAGGTAATCGAGAAATCTGCGGAATACAATCAACCTCTCTATATGGCTTTCATAGATTATGAAAATGCATTTGATTCAGTAGAGATACCAGCAGTCATAGAGGCATTGCATAATCAAGGAGTACAAGAGGCATACGTGAATATCTTAGCAAACATCTACAAGGATTCCACAGCTACCTTGGTTCTTTACAAGAAAAGTAGAAAGTTACCTATCAAGAAAGGGGTCAGGCAAGGAGACACAATCTCTCCTATGCTATTCACTGCATGCCTAGAAGAAATATTCAAGCTCTTAGACTGGGAAAGCTTAGGAGTGAGGATCAACGGTGAATATCTCAGCAACCTCCGATTTGCTGATGACATTGTCCTGTAGCGCCCTCCGACGCTGCTAAGCGCGAACGCTAAGGTCAGCGTTCTCGGCCGGCGCCTTGGGGCCGGCTGCGACTGACGAGAAAAATAAAGTTGGGCGGCGCGTGCCAGCGGCGCAAGCACGGCACGCGCTAGTCCGTTCTGAAAGCCTGCTGAGCTGGTCCTCTTGTTCTGGCGCTCCGCTGCGACCCCTCGGTTCTCGACAGTGGTGACTCCGGCCTAAGAGATGACCGACCCCAGCAACCTCCCGCCCTCAGGCAACCTCCCGCCTGACGATACCTCGCGCCCACGGGACGTCGCAGCTCTACAGCTCCACCTGCCCGCGTTCTGCCGCAAGAACCCGCAGGTTTGGTTCGCCCAGGTCGAAGCCATCTTCGATCTGCAACACATCACCTCGGAGATTTTGCGGTTTCGCCACTTACTTTGCAACCTGTCTCCTGAGGTAGCTCAAGAAGTGGCAGACGTTATCGCTGCACCTTTGAGTGATGCCCCGTACCAGCAACTGAAGCAGAGTATTTTAGAACGCACCACGGCGTCCGAGAGCGCGCGCCTCCAGCACCTGCTCACATCCGAGGACCTTGGAGATCGCCGCCCTTCCCAGCTGCTCAACAGCATGCGACAGCTCCTGGGCACAAGCAAGGTCGACCCGAACGGTGCGCTGTTGAGGGAGCTCTTCTTGCAGCGCTTACCACAGTCCACCCGCCTTGTCTTGGCTGCTACAGAGGACTTGACCCTCGACCGCCTCGCCCAGCTCGCTGATCGAGTCCACGACGCGACTTCTCCTTCAGTCGCCGCCCTCTCTTCAACGCCACAGTCCTCACTCATAGCCCGCTTAGAGTCTCGGATCGACCAGCTCGCCGTTTCCATCGACGCCCTTCGGACGTCCTCCCATGACCAGCGCGGCTCTACCTCATGTCCCAGCCGCCGTCCCTCTTCCCCGACCAGTCGCCGCGCGCGCAGTCCTAGACGCTCGCCTATCTGCTGGTACCATCGCACGTTCCAGCACCGCGCCCGTCGGTGCAAGACCCCATGCGAATGGTCGGGAAACGCACCGCGAGATCACTGACGGCGGCATGTGACCTCGCCTTACAACCCGGCCGCCTTTTCATAGTCATGGATCGCATTTCCGGCCTGCGGTTCCTTGTAGACACGGGTGCCGAGGTCAGTGTACTGCCGTCCTCCAAGCGTGACCGCGCTCATAAGTCACCTGGACCTACACTCCGCGCGGCCAACTCTACTTCCATCGCCACGTATGGTCTGCGGTCCCTCACTCTCGACCTAGGCCTGCGGCGCACATTCCGGTGGGTCTTCATCGTAGCCGACGTCCATCAGCCTATCCTCGGTTCCGACTTCCTGACTCATTTCGACCTTGACGTCTGCATGCGCCGCCATCGCCTGATTGACAGCAAGACGCGCCTCTCGATCCCTGGCGTTCTGTCGGCTGTCGCTCCCACCGGCATCCGCACGCTGATCCCAACATGCCCGTATGCTCGTATCCTCGAAGACTTCCCTGAGGTGACAAGGCCCTGCAATTTAAATCAGCCTCCCAAGCACAGCGTCACCCACCACATTGTCACACGTGGTCCACCTGTCGCAGCCCGTCCGCGCCGCCTCTTCGGTGAGCGTCTGGACATTGCTAAACGGGAATTCGAGCACATGCTCCAGCTAGGTATTATTCGCCCGTCGTCCAGCAGTTGGGCCTCCCCGCTTCATCTGGTGCCCAAGAAAGAACCGGGTGACTGGCGTCCGTGCGGTGACTACCGGGCGCTCAACGCTCACACGGTCCACGATAGCTACCCCCTTCCACACATCCAAGATTTTACAGGCCATTTGGAGGGATGCAAAATCTTTAGTAAGGTGGACCTTGTCAAGGCCTATCACCAAATCCCCGTTGAGCCGGCCGATATCCCGAAGACAGCCATTACTACACCCTTCGGCCTGTTTGAGTATGTGCGCATGCCCTTTGGGTTACGCAACGCAGCTCAAACGTTCCAACGATTCATTGCCGAGGTAACGCGCGGCCTCCCGGCTGTATTTGCCTACATCGACGACATCCTCGTCGCGAGTCCCAATCCACAAGATCATGAGCGTCACCTCCGGGAACTCTTTCAACGCCTTCAACAATTTGGCCTGGTTGTCAACCCCCAGAAATGCGTATTTGGATCTTCCGAGCTCGAGTTTCTGGGCCACCACATCTCGGAGCTGGGAATTCGTCCGTTGCCCTCTCACGTCCAGGCCGTGAAAGACTTCCCAGCACCCACTACCCTACGCCAGCTGCGTGAGTTCCTCGGCCTAGTGAATTTCTCCCGACGTTTCATTCCGCACTGCGCTGAGCTTCTACAGCCACTGACTAACCTTCTTCGCACGACCAAGGGCTCCTCATCTGCGATTTCCTGGTCTCCCGAAGCTGACGCTGCTTTGAGGGCTGCTAAACAAGCCGTTGCCGATGCGGTACTTCTCGTACACCCGAAAACTAACGTGCCAACCCGCATCATGGTGGATGCTTCCAGTGTGGCCATCGGCGCTGTTCTCCAGCAGAAAATCAACTCCGAGTGGCGCCCACTGGGTTTCTTCTCTCGGAAGCTGCAACCTGCCGAGACTCGCTACAGCGTTTTTGGCCGCGAGCTGCTCGCCATCTACTCCACCATCCAGCACTTTCGGCACTTCTTGGAGGGCCAGCCATTTTATATTCTAACCGATCATAAGCCTCTGGTGTATGTCTTCCGTACAAACTCTTCCAAGTACGTCGCACGTGAAGTTCGTCAACTGGCCTATATATCGGAGTTCACCACGGATATCCCGCACATCAAAGGCACCGACAACGAGGCAGCTGACGCACTTTCACGCATCACCTCCCTCGGCACTTCTACATCGACTGTGGATTGGGAGGGTCTAGCTCGTGCGCAGATGGAAGACCCCGAGCTGCAAGCGCTGCGTGACCATCCCCGTTCCCTCCGTCTACAACTCGTTCCTCACCCGTTTGTGCCTGGCTCCCTCTGGTGCGACATGTCAGCGGCTACACCTCGCCCCTTCATTCCGACTGCCTTCCGTCGTGCGGTGTTCCAATCACTTCATGACATCTGCCATCCCAGCGTCCGAGCCACGCAGCGCCTCGTTACACAGCGGTATGTCTGGCCAAGCATCAACACCGATGTTCGCCAGTGGGCCCGCTCGTGCCTCGCATGCCAGACCGCCAAAGTGACCCGCCACACGAAGACTCCCACGCAGTCGTTCTTGCCCCCTGGCTGCCGTTTTGACCACGTCCATCTTGATTTGGTGGGACCACTTCCTCACTCTCACGACTGTCGCTACATTCTAACAATGATCGACCGCTTCACCCGTTGGCCCGAAGCCGTGCCCATTCCGGACATCACTGCGGAAACGGTCGCCAAAGCCTTCGTTTCAGCATGGGTTTCCCGCTTCGGCTGCCCCGGCATCGTGACAACTGATCGCGGCCGGCAATTTGACTGCACACTTTTCACTTCACTCAACCGCCTGCTTGGCACTAAGCACTGCCGTACCACTGCATATCATCCCTGTGCCAACGGCATGGTTGAGCGGCTCCATCGCCAGCTCAAGGCTGCACTCACTGCGCGCCTGGATCGAGAACACTGGGTCGACCACCTTCCTATGGTGCTTCTCGGCCTACGTGCCGTCCTTCGTCGCGACCTTGGCTGTTCAGCGGCCGAACTCGTCTACGGTGCACCCCTGCGGCTTCCTGGAGACTTGTTCGTTTCTTCGGCCCCCTCGCCCCAGCCGCTACAGTACCTCCAACGCCTACAGGACTGCATTCAGCACCTGCGCCCCGTACCACCTCGGTCATCGGACCACAGCATCTTTGTGCACCCAGACCTTGAGTCCTCGTCCCACGTCTTCCTCCGACGAGACGCTATCAAGGCGCCTCTTACACCCTCCTACGACGGACCATACCGTGTCCTCCACAAGACGCAGAAGTCCGCCACCATCCTATTGAATGGCCGCGAGGAAGTCGTTTCGCTGGACCGCCTCAAACCAGCCTACGTCGAAACGCCTCCCAAGGAGCTTCCCGCGGATGTCGCTGGCGCACCCGTCGATATGCTCGACACCAAGACAGCCCCATCTCTGCCTCGTCGACGAGTACATTTCGCCGTTCCGTCTAGGCGGGGGGCCCTGTAGCGCCCTCCGACGCTGCTAAGCGCGAACGCTAAGGTCAGCGTTCTCGGCCGGCGCCTTGGGGCCGGCTGCGACTGACGAGAAAAATAAAGTTGGGCGGCGCGTGCCAGCGGCGCAAGCACGGCACGCGCTAGTCCGTTCTGAAAGCCTGCTGAGCTGGTCCTCTTGTTCTGGCGCTCCGCTGCGACCCCTCGGTTCTCGACAGTCCTATTCAGCAACAATGGAGACGAATTACAGCAAATGATTGAGGACCTTAACCGAGTAAGTGTAAGAGTGGGGTTGAAGATTAATATGCAGAAGACAAAGATAATGTTCAATAGCCTGGCAAGGGAACAATAATTCAGGATCGCCAGTCAGCCTCTAGAGTCTGTAAAGGAGTACGTTTATCTAGGTCAATTACTCACAGGGGACCCTGATCACGAGAAAGAAATTTACAGAAGAATAAAATTGGGTTGGAGTGCATACGGCAGGCATGCCAAATCCTAACAGGAAGCTTACCACTGTCGTTGAAAAGAAAAGTGTACAATCATTGCATTCTACTGGTGCTAACATATGGGGCAGAAACTTGGAGGTTAACAAAGAAGCTCGAGAACAAGTTAAGGACTGCACAAAGAGCGATGGAACGAATAATCTTAGGACTAACGTTAAGAGACAGGAAGAGAGCGGTGTGGATCAGAGAACAAACGGGGATAGCCGATATTCTAGTTGACATTAAGCGGAAGAAATGGAGCTGGGCAGGCCATGCAATGCGTAGGATGGATAACCGGTGGACCATTAGGGTTACAGAATGGATACCAAGAGAAGGGAAGCGCAGTCGAGGTCGGCAGAAAACCAGATGGGATGATGAAGTTAGGAAATTTGCGGGCGCAAGTTGGAGTATGCTAGCGCAAGACAGGGGTATTTAGAGATCGCAGGGAGAGGCCTTCGTCCTGCAGTGGACATAAAATGGGCTGGTGATAACCATGATGATGATGATGATGATGATAATGATGATGATGATGATGATGATGATTAAGGCAGGAGCGCAACGATAACGAGGACACAATAAATGTAAAACAGACGTCACTATAGCGCCCGTGACGTCTGTGTGTCGAACCATCTAGCCTATCAACTCGGGCTACAGCCGCATAGTTGATGTCTTCGGGCCCAGGTGAAGATGAACGTCATAAATTAGCAAAGATGCGTCAAGTTCTTCCAAAGTAAGCAGAATGTCCACCTCCGGGACGCGATACACAAGGCAAACGTTCACATCTTCGACGTTGGGGATGACAGACACGCCGGTGATTCACGCACAAAAATTATTCGTCACTTCAAGTTGTGCCTGGCAGTGAAGTATGGCTAAGGGTATGAAAAAGGTGGTGTTGTAGGGACGAGCGCAGGCCACGAACAGTCCTCCAGATGCGCGACAGTGGTTTAAGAAGATCCAGTGATAAAGACTTCCAATGCTATTCCTGCAATTTATCCAAACGGCGCTGAATTTTCTTCTATGTGCGCCGTGCCGTTCTCTGGTCACAAACTTCCTTGGTGCGCCTGTGTCTCCTTTCCGCTCGTCGTTGAAGCGCAGATAGCCTCTTCAGTTCTATGTCGAAATCTGAACGGTTCGCTGTCAACGTTAGGTGGAATGAAGCTTCTCTCACTACCTCTGTGATGGCACCCTTCAACCTGTGGAGGTCTTCTCGGCATGCTTTCTTCATGTGTAGCTAAAATTTGGACCGTTCAATTCTTCGTAATACAATCGAGGAGGAGAAACTGTTAAGTCCCCTGATCCGTACATAAATGGGAATATGCTCATTCTCATGTGTTACAGTGTCTGAAAACCAAATCACTGAACTTGCGAATTGAAGCATCGCGATGCCAGAATCAAATCTATAGGCATCTCCTGTACGTAAGGCTTCGTAGGTACGTAGAACTTCTATCCTTGATGAAACAAAGATCCTAACGGGGGTATGAAGACGCCAATTAAGGTGAATGACACTTTCTCATTCATTACACGTATACAGACATACTGATTGTCGTCAAGTGGTTGTAATGCGTGGAGGGCATGCATAAAATTTGTGCGAATGTAAACGGCAACCTTGCTGCAGTCCTCGCATGTCGAAGAACAAATGGTTCATACCCTGACAGTTTCATAGCAGTTTGTGTGTTCGGATAGCAAATAAGGATTATGGGAATTCTATCTGTTAAGATATATTGAGGGAAGCATGAAATGCGGGACCCCAGAACTCTGTTGCTTCACTGCAAACTCTAATCATGTCTGAACCTAGTGAGAAATGACAGTGCTGGGCAAGCCATGGTGTCTATTGAAGATATGCAAGTACTGGATTTAGAGCATCCGGTCTGAGCTGACGCAGCTTCCTGCTTGCCGAGGAGTATGCGAATGGCGGCCACCAGCGATCAAAACATTGCAATCACTTGTTTATCCTGTTCAGGCAGGTTATCGGCGGGAGGATCAGAATTCAAAGGCTGCCGATGTGCACTGCGAACTTGCAGATGGCTGCCACCTTGACAACGTAGGCCCAAGCTGCGTCACCCACAGCCGTGCCTTCTTCTGTGTTCTGGTTCGTATCTCCCGCAATCGGTCTCGGTGGCAGGGAAGGTGGAGAAGCAGAGCATGGGACTGCTCTAGAGGCATTTATTAAGGAACGTCGGCGATGATATTGCCACCTGTAGGTAATGGGTCGAGGACAAGAGTGGGTCGAGCCCAAGAGAACAAAGAAGACCCCGCGCCCCTTCCCTGCTCGAGCCAGCCCCGACGGTTGCGTTTTCCAAGAGCCAGCTGCTCTACGGTTTATTAAACCTTCAAGACTAGTGGAATGGTAATTTGGAAGCGCATAAAAAACAAGGACACGAGAAGAAACGAAGACGAAGACAAGCGCTAACTTTCAACAACGAAGTTTATTTGCGGGACCGGTCGTACTTATACACAACAACCACATGCACGGTGATATCAACACTGAAGATAAGTACATGACGGCATAAAAGCAATCTAAGGCTGTTGTATCAGAAAACACTAAGAACCTGAATGATGAAATGCATATTTTCGGTAGCTTTATGGCATATGCAAATAATCTAACTCTCTCGCCGACAATGAAAGTGACGGTTTGCTGATGCATTGGTCAGCGGCCGAGAGGATTTGCTCGGTTTCTATTATCAATCTTCCATTCTCGCGTTTATCCCTGTATAAAATGGCGGTGTCATCTAGAAGAGGGCGACATGAACACGTTCTGCAATGCAAAGCAAGAAAGCCGTCACCTGATACACATTGTACTTTATTTCTGTGCTCTCTTAAGCGCTCATTGATGCATCTTCCAGTCTGGCCTATGTAGCATCTGCCGCATGACAGCGGAATACGATAGACCACCGCTACGGTGCATCCGACGAACTTTTTCCTGTGGTTCTTATCACATACCGACTTTTTGGTCCTCATTGGGTTGGTGGATTTGCACAGGGTGCTTAGTTTATTAGGGGCTGAAAAAACAACCCGCACGTTGCCTCGACTCCCTATCTTTTTCAGGCTATGCGAAATCTGGTGAATGTACGGGATCACTGCGGTTTTCACCTGTTCACGTCCGCTAGCTCTCGCATTCTCATGAGGGCAATGTCCCGAACGTTCCTGTTTCAGCAACTTTTCTGCCACCGACACCAAAACCTGGTTTGGATAACCAGCCTCCTTGAGCCGCGCGGACTGCTGCTCGAAACTGGTTTTCATTAAGTGTGGGCATGATTTCTTAAGGGCGTTTTTCAAACACATGTTAGTTATGCCCCTCTTCACCAACTTCTCCACAAGATATTATCTCGTTGTTTGGTGGTTTCACACCATCCGTCGGCCATGGAAAAAGAATTTTGAAGATTTTACGTGCTGAACGACTTCGACAGGCGCGTCTCCACCGAGATTTCCTCAGCGTGCAGTTGTTTGACCAGTATGAACCGTGCATCGCAAGGAATCTTCTGCGGAGGCATCTGCACCTAGCAGATCAGGTCACCGAGTTCCTTTGGCAACCTCAACTAAGGCTTCTACGGGCTCACGTGAACAAGGATCGTCAGAAAGCAACAAGCGTTGTCCATGTTCCTGAAGGTTTCAGCCTTCCCAACAGTGTGGGCAAAGTTCTTGGGCTTGGTCCAAAATTTGCCCAAGCTACCAGCTGGACAAAACCGCAGCTTCTGTCCGTCGTACGTGAAGTGTCCAAAAGAGCCCCGGAAGAAGACGGTATGAGGATGAACTCGGAAGGTTTGGACGCCCTGTTACGATGTAAGCCCCAACTTTCTAAGTTACCTGTGAAACGCGTAGAGTCTTACCTGAAGCGTAATTCATTGTGTGTCACTCCGGCCGACAAAGAGGGCGGTTTTGCGGTGTTTTCCTACAAATGTTTCTCGGAAAAAGCCGGTCAAGCCATTTCGGCAGTGTTCAATGAGCGCAAGGATGTATCTTATACGAAAGTAGCAGCGAGAGCAAGTGAAATTTGCAGGAAGTTGAATCTGGATAAACTAAAGAAAAGTATACTGAAGGCAGATAAGAAGGTTTTAGATGTATTTTTTAATGCTAAGACGCACAAGGAGGGTGTTCCGTTTCGAGTAATAATTTCCGAAAGGGGCACCTGGCAGAAGCAGGTGGCCTTGTACCTGCTTTCTAAGCTGAACATCCTAGAGATTGATGACCCTTTTCTTGTAAGAAGTTCTGACGAAGTCCTTGAATTTGTTAGGTGTAACGCCGAAAAGGGCTTAAAGGCCTTTTCAGTCGACGTCAAAGAATTGTATTATTCTATTCCACAGAATGACCTTCTTCAATGTGTCGAGGATTGTATTGACAAACATGGCGCCATAAGATTTTCACAGGAAGCAGGTATTTCAGTAGAAGGGTTTTTAGAATTATTGCATTTTTACTTGTCATCAACCTTCATACAGTGGAACAATAGACCACACCTGCAAAAGAAAGGCATTTGCATAGGATCATGTCTGGCTCCCGTCCTTAGCAACCTATATTTAGCACAATTAGATAGGCACATGTGTGAACGCCTCACAGTACTAACAGGTTTTCAGCGAGCTTTTAGATTTGTCGACGATTTTTTAGTGTTTCTTGACTGTCCTACTAATAGTTCCCAAGAAAAATGTGCTGATTTCTCTGTGATTTGTCGCGAGTGCTTGAGACCTCTTGACGTGAACTTTGAAATGCCTGTCAACAATAAGTTACGCTTTCTTGACGTTCAGTTCATCTTTACTGATAGTAGGACCTGCTGGGCTTACAGCCCATGAGCTAACAAACCCCTTCTCCAATTTCATTCAGCTCATTCGAAGTTGGTGAAGAGGGGCATAACTAACATGTGTTTGAAAAACGCCCTTAAGAAATCATGCCCACACTTAATGAAAACCAGTTTCGAGCAGCAGTCCGCGCGGCTCAAGGAGGCTGGTTATCCAAACCAGGTTTTGGTGTCGGTGGCAGAAAAGTTGCTGAAACAGGAACGTTCGGGACATTGCCCTCATGAGAATGCGAGAGCTAGCGGACGTGAACAGGTGAAAACCGCAGTGATCCCGTACATTCACCAGATTTCGCATAGCCTGAAAAAGATAGGGAGTCGAGGCAACGTGCGGGTTGTTTTTTCAGCCCCTAATAAACTAAGCACCCTGTGCAAATCCACCAACCCAATGAGGACCAAAAAGTCGGTATGTGATAAGAACCACAGGAAAAAGTTCGTCGGATGCACCGTAGGGGTGGTCTATCGTATTCCGCTGTCATGCGGCAGATGCTACATAGGCCAGACTGGAAGATGCATCAATGAGCGCTTAAGAGAGCACAGAAATAAAGTACAATGTGTATCAGGTGACGGCTTTCTTGCTTTGCATTGCAGAACGTCTTCATGTCGCCCTCTTCTAGATGACACCGCCATTTTATACAGGGATAAACGCGAGAATGGAAGATTGATAATAGAAACCGAGCAAATCCTCTCGGCCGCTGACCAATGCATCAGCAAACCGTCACTTTCATTGTCGGCGAGAGAGTTAGATTATTTGCATATGCCATAAAGCTACCGAAAATATGCATTTCATCATTCAGGTTCTTAGTGTTTTCTGATACAACAGCCTTAGATTGCTTTTATGCCGTCATGTACTTATCTTCAGTGTTGATATCACCGTGCATGTGGTTGTTGTGTATAAGTACGACCGGTCCCGCAAATAAACTTCGTTGTTGAAAGTTAGCGCTTGTCTTCGTCTTCGTTTCTTCTCGTGTCCTTGTTTTTTATGCGCTTCCAAATTACCATTCCACGATGACAGACCAACAAGCACACGTCGCCACTCTCGTCGACTTCAAGACTACTTCTAGAAGCTCGTGACAAACTGGTGGATGTGCTGGGTACGCGTCCTCACGGATGTGTCAGACCCCTCAAAGGTTCTGCGCTACGAATCCAGTGCCTCCTGACACTCCCGTGCATCGGGCCAGCCGCAGGATCAGGGAACTGTCCCCAGAAGTCGTCGACGCTGCGGTTCCCACCACATCAACCGGTGTGACCAGCGATTCCCTTCAAACCACTCCAACCGGTACGGGAAGCACGATGTCGAACCGGTACGCACTTGAGAGCCCACGGATCCTGAAGACGTTTCATGGCACAGTGTTTGAAGACGTCGAAGACTGGATGGTCGACTTCAAGCGCGTGGCCTCCGTGAACGAATGGAACGACACGGAAAAACTCAGACACGTCTACTTCTACCTAGAGGATGGGGCGCGTACGTACGTGGTTTCAGAACCGCGAGGAGCAACTGACGTCGCGGTGCGAGTTTTGTCGTCAGCTTTTGGAGACCTACACCAGTGCTGATCGCCACGAACGAGCAGAAAGAGCGATTCAGGCCCGCGTCCAGTTGCCAAACGAAACTGTGACCACGTACGTCGAAGACATGACGCGCCTCTTCAGACGAGCGGATCCAAAAATGACGGAGGAGAAGAAGTGGAGAAGAAGTTAGGTCATCTGATGCGCGGGGTCAAGGAGCAACTCTTCGCTGGCCTCGTACGGAGCCCTCCGAAGACGGTCGCGGAGTTCTTGTCCGAGGCCGTGACCATGGAACAGATGCTCTGCATCGCTCGAACCTGTATGAGTGGCAAGCGAACAGCATGTCTACTGCGGACATTTTCACGGCCATAGGAAGCAACGATGACTGTATGCGAGAACTCATCCGCTCTGTAGAGCGTGAAGAGCTGCAAAAGGCCGCCGTAACACCGCACCCTACGGTAAGCTCCATAGCAAGCATTATCAAGGACGAACTGCACCAGGCGCCTCGTGACACCTTGCCTCCTGATGACGCTGCGGCAGTACCTCCTGAATACCACCGTGTGACCTACGCGGAAGCCCTGAAACGCCCTGCTTCCTCTCCGCCGCTGTTCGTTCGTGCTCCTCCTACGGTGTCAGTTCAGTCGGCGCAGCCGATATCGTACTACGACGCTGGGTACACACCGCCGCCCGTTGTTCATGCCGCTCCATTTGCCCATCGTTCGGAGGAAGCAGTTCACTACGTCGACGACAGACGCCCGCCCCCTCGGAACTCGGATGTTTGGCGCGCCCGATCATCGGCCTCTGTGCTTCCATTGCGGTGAAGCTGACCACTTGTACCGCCAGTGCCCATATCGGCGCCTTGGGATTCGCGGCTTTTCCGCATACTCGCCACCGCCCCGATACGGCCAGCGACCCCGGGACATTCAGGACTACCTCTCTCAGCAGCGCTTGCCACCGCCTGCGTGGCGGCAGTCGCGATCGCCGTATCCGAGACGATTTTCAACTCCGCCCCAGCGGTATTCTTCCGAGCGTGGTCGCCCAGTCCCCGCCGGGAAAACTAACTGAGGCGATCTTTGGGGGCGAGGTCGCTGACGGTCGAAGCGCTGAAGACCTCCGACGGACGCAGTTACGGAAAGATACCGATCCGACATCACCTGTAGCTGAACGGGACGACCGGCTTTCGCTCGATATACCAGTGACTATTGACTGTTACGCCGTTAGTGCTTTAGTGGACACCGGCGCAGACTACTCGATACTAAGCGGGAAAATAACAACGCAGCTAAAGAAAGTAATCACGCCCTGGCATAACTCGCAGATTCGGACGGCTGGCGGCCACGTCGTTACTCCACTGGGCGCCTGCACGACTATAGAGTTGAGATTCAAGAATGTACATTCGTAGCGAGCTGCCTTGTCTTACGCGAATGCTCCCGCGACGTTATTCTTGGGGTTGACTTCCTGCAGGAGTACGGCGCTATTATCGATCTGCGAGAGCGTCGTATCACTTTCTCTGCCGAACGAGCAATCGACGTGCAAGACGGCCAACGGCGCGATGACGTACTTCGTGTTTCTGCAGACAGTGTAACGCTTCCTCCATGAGCCAGTGTCCTCGTCGACGTCACATGCTGTGGCTTACGCGATGACGAAGCGGTGGCCGAAAGTAACTTGGAACACCTACTGAAGCAAGGTGTTTGTGTGGCTCGAAGTGTTATACAGCTTCGTGCTTGCCATTCGCAATTGCTTGTTACCAACTTTAGCTACGAGCACCGACACCTGTTCCGCGGCACTTCGTTAGCGTTTGCAGACGCAGTAGCAAACGTTAACAACTGTTTTACGTCAGAAGTAGTGGAGACAGCAGACACGTCTCTGGGCCATCTCGACATCAATTATGAACTGTCCACCGATAGCCAGACAGCACTGCGCAAGCTTTTGCTTGAATTCAGGACCTGCTTCGCACATTCTTCCAAGGTGCGCCAGACTTCCATCACTAAACACAGGATCATCACGTACGAAGACGCACGCCCGATACACCAGCAGCCTTGCCGCGTGTCGGCAAAAGAACGCGAAGCCATACGTACGCAAGTCCGGGAGATGCTTGACGATGGCGTCATCGAACCTTCTCTCAGCCCGTGGTCGTCTCCGGTCGTTCTTGTCAAAAAGAAAGACAGAACGCTACGCTTCTGTGTCGACTACCGCAAGCTCATCAACGTGACTAAAAAAGACGTGTACCCGCTGCCGCGTATCGACGACTCGTTAGATAGACTACGGCGGGCCCACTATTTTTCTTCTCTCGATTTAAAAAGCGGGTACTGGCAAATCGAGGCAGACAAGCGCGACCGCGAGAAAACAGCATTTGTGACTCCAGATGGTCTCTATGAATTTTGAGTGCTTCCTTTTGGCTTATCTTCAGCCCCGGCTACTTTTCAGCGAATGATGGACACTGTCCTTACTGGACTGAAGTGGCAGGCCTGTCTTGTGTACCTAGATTATGTGGTCATCTTCTCTAAAACGTTCTAGCGGCATCTTCACCACCTACGGAGTGTGCTAGAAGCCATCCGATCGGCAGACCTCACACTTAAGCCTGAAAAGTGCCACTTTGGTTATGAAGAGCTCAAGTTCCTCGAGCATGTAGTAAGCGCAAAAGGGGTCTGACCCGATTCAGACAAGCTTGCCGCTGTGGCCGCATTTCCAGCTCCTGCCGATAAGAAGGCCGTCCGGCGCTTGCTGGGTTTGTGCGCCTACTATCGCCGGTTTATTAAAGGCTTTTCGAAGATAGCGGAACCCCTGACACGCCTTACAAGGGGACGATACGCCATTTGTGTGGCATAATGAGCAACAGGTGGCTTTTGCTGAATTACGACAGCGCCTGCAGTCAGCACCCGTTCTTGCACATTTTGACGATGATGCTGATACTGAGGTGCATACCGACGCCAGTAGCATTGGCCTTGACGCAGTGCTCGTCCCGCTTCAAGATGGAGTGAAAAGAGTTTTAGCGTATGCCAGTCGCTCCCTGTCCCGTGCCGAGGCGAATTGTTTGACTACGGAGAAAGAGTGCCTCGCGGTCGTGTGGGCGATCGTCAAGTTTCGCCCCTATCTCTATGGTCGTCCCTTCAATGTAGTGACGGACCACAATGCCCTCTGTTGGTTGGCAAGCATGCGCGACCCTTCAGGACGCCTGGCACGGTGGAGCTTGCGGCTACAGGAATTTGACATTACCATCGTTTGTAAGTCTGGCCGTAAGCATGAAGACGCGGACACGTTGTCCTGCGCACCCATTGATCCTGCTAGTCATGAAACAGAGGACGATGACGGCTTCCTGGGTTCCATTACTTCGTCGGACTTGAGCAGACGACAGCGTGACGACGCTGAGATTCGACCGACCAAGTTTGGGTGTGGACCCCCGTTCGCCGTCGTGGCCTCTGTGAAAAGCTGCTGAGCCGGTATTTCGGTCCGTATAAAGTGCTCCGCCGCGTCAGTGACGTAAACTACGAAGTTGTTCCGGACACAACATCGCCGACACGGAGTAGGACACAAAGACAACAGAGCTCAGACATAGTTCATGTTGTGCGCATGAAGCCGTACATTGCACGTTCGTAACTTTTTCTTTTCGTATTTTTTTTTCTCATGCCCTTCTTTGTTTCTGCTTTTCATTTATCTTCGTGAACTTGTTTCAGCGCTCATTGACTGTGCCGGCATGACGTTAATGTTTTTGTTTTGGTATACTTTCGCCTTGCCGACCTTCTTCTTTCTTCTTAAGCCTATTTTTTTAGCATCGAGGCGATGCTTTTGTGTGGAAGGGGGGCTATTGCCACCTGTAGGTAGTGGGTAGAGGGCAAGAGTGGGTCGAGCCCAAGAGAACAAAGAAGACCGCGCGCCCCTTCCCTGCTCGAGCCAGCCCCGACTAGAGTGACCTAGAATATGAAAGAGTGTTCAAAGCGCCGCGCGAATGCATGGGAGGAGCCAGGACCTTTTTGTGTGAACTCCCGCGCTGCGGCGCTGCTGTTCCGGGCCCGTGGGCTTTCTCCGCTGCGGAAGCCGCGCCAAGGCAGCGGGCATCTGCTACGAGCCTGATATTTTGGTTGCCAACATCGCGATAATTTGGGATATATTAAGTACCATATCACCACAAGGTAATACCACAGTGACTCACCCCACAGAGAACGCGTTTGCCGGCTGTGAATACGGGTATTTTGTCTATTTCCTACTAGCTCGCTTGGTCCGCACTTACGCGGCTGTTTGAGTAACGCATTCCGCGCGCTTACTTCATTTAGTTATGCGTGGAATGAGCAACGTGAACGGGCTGCAGAAGAAAATAAGCTGGAGACCGCGATAGTAACCAAGAGAACGTAGCAGATATGGCTAGCTCATGCTAACGCTTTTACACCCTATCGTTTCCTTTCTTTTATTTCCTGCATTCAATTTGCTTTACGAGACTGCATCCCGCGCTCTGTTGTTTCTTTATTAAGGCAAAATCCTTAACTGGGCTCTTGGGAAGCGGAATGTGTCTGTTGGCCGATGCCGCGGTACCAAAAAATAAATACAAACCGCGTAACTCTCGCGGCTCGTTCACTTAGTCTATATACCAAAGTATCGTGTGGAAAGGCACAAATGTGTGACTAAGATGACTGATGGGTCATGGCATTAGTAACTTGACATACTTGCACACACGTCACGAGTAACGATAACAATAGAACGTGTGGTCATATGACGATGGCCAGAAATCCCTCTGATGCTGTGGGTGTGACGATAAAAGCGTGTTGAATGCCAATCTCGATCTCAACGTGTCGAACTTACCCATATATCATGAAGAACTGAGAGCACAGGTAAAGGGTAATTATAGTAATGATAATTTCTGGGGTTTTGCACCCAAAAATCACAATCTGGTTATGAGAGACGCCGCAGTGGAGGGCTCCGTTAATTTCGACCACCTGGGGTTCTTTAACGTGAACCTAAATCTCTGTACACGGGTGTTTTATGCATTTCGCCTCCATCGAAATGTAAGCCGCCGTGGCCGGGAATCGAACCCGCGTCCTCGAGCTTAGCAGTACAACCTACCAAAGCCACTAAGCTATAGCACGGCGTGTATAGGTAAAGGGTACGAGAGAAATATATGCGGGAAAAAAACAAGACAAACCAAAATAAATGAAAAGCTAACAGTGCAGCATTGTATACGTATGCCTCATTTCATAATTACGAGCAAGCGTCAGAAAACGAACATGATGGATTACGTATGTGCAACTCGTCTTTCGGCTTCTTGTGTTGCCAGAGCGCAAACACTAAGCGAATTTTATCATGAAAGTAGCTTTAGGGATATTTATTGCGCATGCTCGCGGGTTCGTACAAAGCAAATATACTTACTGGTCAATAACTACGTACTTGTAGTTACGTAATGAAAGAGGCAACAAATCACCAGAACATAAACTTTTCATTTTATGCTGTTATTGAAGGTAACTATTTTAGGGATATGTAGAATCAATTGCGATATTTGTTGTGAATCAATTTTCAAGACGATTTTTCTCTCAATATAATGCAAGCACAAACATCGTCACGCGCCATGAATGCTTGTTAGTTTACGTAAAAAGTCACACGTTACGCAATAACTATGGTATAATGAGAAGTTACATGTTGGTAACTTCAGAGAGGATTCACGGATTGTTAAAACAAGGCTATTACTGGCCTAGCAATTGCTAGGCCAGTAGTAGCTATCTATTCACTTCAATGTAGAAAAACATATATTTGTTTAGCTATATTGGCTGGATCGAATGGCTTTTCATTCAAATGTCTGAATTTGAAAAAAAATCTTTGCTCACGGTGAACCTTAAGGTACATCATGCGCAAAGTTTGTATTGAAGAGATAGCGTAGAGAAAGAATTGTTCGTGTACGGAATCTTTCAAGCGAAATAAGCCAACAATATTGTGGCGTTAGGGCCGTCTTTGCTCTTTCTCTTGCTTCCCTTACGCCTTCTCACTCTGCTCTGTTCATAATAAAATATTGTCGTGGCTAAAAAATATTCGAATAAATACATATGCATATAGCTGTAAACCACTACTGACCGTGAGCGAAAAGCGCGTAATGATGAGCGAAGCGGTCACTGCACGCACCTAAGTATTTCACTTGACTGCGCGAGTAATTTACTTTTTTCGTTGCTCTTATTCTTGCAAGCATGGTGCTATTGCTCGCGTACCCATGCGAATACCGCTTTTTTACGTTCTTTCCTTGCGCGGGCTCATTTAACGCGTTTCTACGCGTGCACAGTTACGGTAATACCGTTGCCGAACTCTATAGCACCGGAGCTAGGCCGCGCTGATGAGTTTGATACGTTAGTTTTTGCATTATTTTGCTGCCCAAGCACGAATAAACGCTCAAAGATGGGTAAGCTCCATGCAGCACCACACTGTTGAAGTTAAATAGAGTTTAAGTGCTTTGCGTGGAAAATGAACGCAAAAAACTACAGCGCGTAGCAGACGTACGACTCTCGCTTCCCGCGCGCTTCGCGAGCGCGAAAAGCCCACGGGTCCGGAGCAGCAGCGGCGCGGCGCGGCAGTTCACAGAAAAAGGCCCTCGCCGGAGCCGGCGCTTTGGACACTCTCCCATATTCTAGGTCACTCTACCCCGACGGTCGCGTTTTCCAAGAGCCAGCTGCTCTACAGTTTATTAAAGCTTCAAGACTACTTCTCGAGGCTCGTGGCAATATCACTGTTTCTGAAGGTTTCGGTAGTCTCCCCATCAGATGAATGATCTTTCGCCATTTGTTTTAAGACAACCTGCTCTTTTTTGTTTAATGCTTGGGCAGTCCTTTGACAAAGCTTCATGAAATCCTTGAGAATTCGAATATTTAGGAACAGTGACATTGCATTCGTTTGCGGAGTGGGCCTCAGAGCACAGGGAACACGCTGTCGTATTCTCCCACACGCTTCTCGCGTGGCCAAACTTCATACAGTTGTGATATTGCAGTGACATACGAAAGGGCGCCGAGGATGCTGAAAGTGGCCCACCTTCCCATATGTGGGTAGAGAGACGTCCTTGAAAGGAATTTTCAAACACTGCTCATGCGGGCAACATTCCCGATGACGGCAGCTTTACTGGCGTGCTTGACAAGAACTCGCAAGTTGGAGCTGAGAATGGGAGCATCTACATCGCCGATGATCCCGGTGATGACGTCAGGACTCAGCGGGTTATGGGAACGGACCTCCAATTCGTTCAGATCAGCGACCTTGAGCACTGTGCTTAGTGCACCTGCGTGTGCAGCATCGATTGCCAGGATGTTCTTATGCGCATTCACTCTGATGTTGGTAGTTTTGTCCGGCATCGGTCTCTCCGGTAGCAATGAAACAGACTACCTGGTGAGGCGCTTTATGTTGCCCTTGGGGCCCACAGGAAGAAAAAGAAAGGTGTTTATCACATGCAGGGCCTCCGTTGCACCCTTTTATTAAATTTGCTCGAGGACGACGTGGTCCTGGTGTTTCGTCTTTTCGCCTTACGGCTCATTACAATTGGAAATAGTCGTCGGAAGGCTCCTTCCTCACTGTTTGTGTTGCTTTGAGGACCGGTCCGCTTTCTGGACGCTGCCGCCGATGAAGCCGCTGAACCTGGCAGACATCAGAGGTGGTCCACGTCCGTCGCCGATAATACAGAGAAGCGGTGTCCCAGAGATACACGTAAAATCCCGCAAAAAAGGAAGGAGGTGCTCAAACAATTTTATTTTTTTTTAAATTTTAGGCGTTGTGCCAGGAAGACACTTCGTCGTCGTCAATTAATCAGCTCGTCAAACTTCACAAATCTAAAAGAGAGGTTAAAAAAAATAGCTCCGAGAATCCGGGAACCATTTCAAACTGGGGCCAGACTTGTTTCAAAGTGCCTATCCGCTGCCTTCAATCGATTCCCGAGCAGCCACAAAAAAGTTGGCATAGGGTATGGAGTAAACTACATCTTCGATGTCCACTGAAAATGCAGTCTTTGCTGGCTCACAACCAGATTTTAAGACATACATATTTTTCGAGCTCTGCTCAACAAAAATTTATCTTTGAAAAACCTTTCGAACACAGTTTCCAGGAACCTTGTTCTGTAACTACGACTCAAGAGGGTGTGCCACATTTGTGCATTTTGGACGAAAAAAACATCACCGACGATTACGGTTCTCCCTAATGCGAATTTTGAGCGCAGCTATTTAGGTGTTTTGAATTTGCGATATATTGTGACAACGAATTTGATTCTGAACCACAGAGTCTTCTCGGCAGCGGCGTTGAGCCTCTGCTCGGGCAGCTCATTTAGCAGCAGTGGCAGACGAAGCATTTCCACCGGTTGCGTCACTCATTGTTCAGAAAGAAAGCGTGAACACCGGAACGCGTGGATCGCGCGGAGCGCATTCTCTAGCGGCGCAGGCGAAGTAGCGCATCTGCAGTGGCTCCGAAGCCCACGCCAGCGCTTTGTTTCCGCGCTCGCCGTATGCCTGGAGAGGTTTTCTGTAAGAGTCCACTTAGTGGACATGTCCATTTCGTTTGCTGCTGAAGTTCTGATTGGCTGGGCTTGGGTGCGCTTCAACAGGAGCCAGGCGCCACAGACAATCAGCACTTCAGCAGCAGACAAAATAGACATGTCCACTAGGTGGACTCTTACTGAATAGTTCCCCTGGTCGCCGCCGGCACTCCGCCTTCTTCCTCACCCTTTCACTCTCTCCCACCGCTTTCCTCCTGTTACCGCTGCACCCTCATCCACCGCTTTCGTCCTCGTGCTCTCTTCGTTCTAGCCGTCTTTTATTCGCACTCCGCGCTCGCTCTTTCATCCTTCGTTGTGCTCGGTTACGAGGGACAACGCCGACGCTCACCGCAGGAATGGGCGCCTAGGAGCTGCGCTCTAAGAAAAAGAAACCTAGAACGCATTCATTACAATGCACAATTCCTTACGTCTTTCGCGAAGTAAAAAATGCGTTCTACGAACTTTCTTTATGCCCTAGTCATTACACACGAGGACGGCTTGTTTGGCGAGCTGGTATACATGATTTAGAGCAAGGAAATGTCAGTGAAATAGAAAAGGAGACTAGAAAAACATAGTGAAAGACGCCGGCAAAGTTGATAATAGGGCGATGAATGACTATCTGTCAACTTTGTTCCCAGCTGACCGAAAGGCGCATTCCTACCAGAACAACGTTAAAAAAAAAAAAAAAAAAAAAAAAAAAAAACTGGCCGCATATCTGCTTGCTTCGCTGCAAATGACGTCAAAGACGATAGTCTTCTGCCGCCCCTGATACGTAACACCCTCTCTTCTCCCCCTCCCACCCCTCACGCTCTTTATCTCCCCTCTCACTCCTCCCATGATGGATGCAATGGAGGTTTTGCTAAATTCAATTCAAATTTCCCGCGTTCGCCCTGCTCTTGCGCCATCTGTTGGGACCTTTTATTACTGTTAGCTTAAAACCGGCTACAGAGCCGCTTTTTCAGTCGGCTTGTTTTTAACGCGTAGCGTCTCTTCGACACCATTCTTAACGCGTTGATTTTTCATTTACTAACGTAAAAACCAGTCCAATGTGTATTCTTAATTAAATGAGCACTGTGGATCACGGTTATGTACATATATTTTGCCTCAAATAGGCGTGAGGTTTCCTTTGCGCTGTATAACGTTGACGTGTATGACCCCGTGCCACCAGTGCTAGTAGCTAGGTTGGTTTTGGCCAGGCGGTTGAATCGCTTTTGGCCGGGCGGTTAAATCGAGTGACAGACTAAGTTAATCGCGTTTAGGTAGCCCGAGAAAGAGTATCGTTTTTAAGATGTCCGGCGCTCCATCTTCAATTTTGCCTGTGTCTTCCACTCAGTTCTTTCTCTTCTTTTCTGTTTCTTTGACATTACCCTCCTCGAAAATGTAATTGCACAGTTGACGGAGTCAGCTCAAGATTTCAGGAGATTTGCCCCTAGCTGGAGCTGATGGGGAGGGTCGGGTGAAGTATCCACTGCAGTAGTAAACGAGTTCAGAACCAAAAGAGTCGCTGCAGTCTGCTGATAACTTATGTGTTGTTCAGTTCAAGATTTCAGGAGATTTGCCCTTAGCTGGAGCTGATGGGGAGGGTCGGGTGACGTTTCCACTGCAGTAGTAAACGAGTTCAGAACCAAAAGAGTCGCTGTAATCTGCTGATAGATTATGCGTTGTTCTGAGACCTAACTAACTAAGCCTATGATGTCTTGCTGAGTGCATGCTAGTATCTTGTTATACCTGTATTTTACACCGAGGCACTCACGCTTGCGCAGTTGGCGGTGGCTCGGCGGGCAGCGTGCTGGCCAACCGTCTGTCCGCCGACCCGGGGAACAATGTGCTCTTACTGGAGGCGGGCGGCCCCGAGACAGTCGCTGAGCAGGTTCCGTTTCTTGCACCTTTCCTCGCCACCGAGGGCAACACCTGGGGATACAAGACAGTGCCACAGAAGGACGCCTGCCTTAGTTTCCCGGAACGAGTGAGTCCTGCGCGTACGCTTACATGTACGCATTCAGACCAACGGGTGTTGTGTTGCGTGCTATGCCCTCCTAAAGGATATCGCTGGGCTGTTACAACATAATTCACTCGTAAAGACGGAATGGTGTGACTAGAACAGCCATTACACGTATCATAATGTCGCGCAGGAATGCCTTTTGCCAACAGTACAGAGGCAAGGACATACCGCGCTACTACTGTGGCGTTTTTGTATATCGCGAGTAGCTTGTACAACCATGAAATTGGAACTACATCTCAAGCCTATGTCTTCCCGTGAGGGACACCTCGTACGATTTACCAACTCGCAGCGCGTGTGAATAACGGAAAAGCATGCAAAAGTACGTACTATCAGCACCCGGCACTACACAAGCTGCTGATAGTCTAGTGTAGTTACGTAGCTGTAGCGTTATTTTGAGTCGTCAGAGCAGTATTCCTATTTAACCTCCGCGGAGTGCTCCTAAAAATTTGTCATTGTTGCAGTAAAACGACTGCTCAGAAAAATTCTGTTTCGCTCAGCTGCACGCTCCCTTCGTGAAAATGAGCGCGGAATAATTAAGTGGATGTTCGTCACAGTGTAAATCACAGCCTTAATGGTGCTCAACGTCTCTCTATTTCCATGTTTCTACTTTCCTCCTCTCTCGTCTCCAAGTATGGGGTAGCAAACCGGATTTTTTTTTCCCTGGTTGATTTCCGTGCCGTGGGCGCTCGATGAAAACACACACATGTGTGTTTTTATCGAGCGCCGGTTTGCGACTGGTTTGCTAAAATCCGGTTTGCTACTGGTTGATCGTGCCGTGGGCGCTCGATGAAAACACACACGTGTGTTTTTATCGAGCGCCCACGGCACGGAGATCAACCAGGAAAAAAAAAATCCGGTTTGCTACCCCGTACTGGGAGACGAGAGAGGAGGAAAGTAGAAACATATGGAAATAGAGAGACATTGAACACCATTAAGGCTGTGATTTACACTGTGACGATCATTCATTTACTTATCCCGCACTCATTTTCGCGAAGGGAGCGTGCAGCTGAGCGAAACAGAATTTTTCTGAGCAGTCGTTTTACTGCAACAATGACAAATTTTTAGGAGCACTCCGCGGAGGTTAAATAGGAATACTGCTCTGACGACTCAAAATAACGCTACAGCTACGTAACTACACTAGACTATACTATCAGCAGCTTGTGTAGTGCCGCGTGCTGATAGTACGTACTTTTGCATGCTTTTCCGTTATTCACACGCGCTGCGAGTTGGTAAATCGTACGAGGTGTCCCTCACGGGAAGACATATAGGCTTAGGATGTCGTCCCAATTTCATGGTTGTACAAGCTACTCGCGATATACAAAAACGCCACAGCAGTAGCGCGGTATGCTTTTACGGACGGAACAATTTAAAGAATTTGGAGCTATGGACAAATGATACGGTCAAATGGCCCCGCTATACGCGCGACCATTAAGTTGCAGTCTGTTGGTTTCGGCTTTCACGCGCATTTTCCTCAATGAATTATCTAATTTCAAGGTTCTGTTACTTCCGCTGCGAGACGCGACTGCTTATCAAGCTCGAAAAGCGAACGTTCAAACTATGTATCGTAATGAATGTTCTACGCTTTGATTGGGGATAAACAGCATCGTCACTTTGTTTTCGAAGCATTAGTTAAACAGTTTTACCTCATTTTTCTGATGTATAATTTTTCTCCTGCACAGAAACCAACAAACCTTCAATGTATTGCAGACTTTGTATCCTTACTGCACTTGTATTAACCCTCACATTAAAAGGTAATTGCATATTGCGCTTTTTTCAGTGCATCGAATTGATTTTGTTTATGCTGGTTGTAACATATCGCAGTATTCTAAGAAATTATTTCGCCATAAACATCGTTGCTTTTACTCGCTTCCCTCTCTCTACTTACTGTGAAAAGCAGGCAAACACCTTGTTTTTATAAGCAGTAGATAACACATTAAACAAAAGCACATCAAGATTGTGCAGTGAAGTGAGCCGGTTGCATTCCTTTTTGTGAATGATATCATCTTTTCAAGTGTGCGTGCTACTTGCATGCCCACAGCTCATAAAGTGTGCAGACGCATCACGAGGCACAGGCCGTGCCCAACAAGATGGAGGCAATGTTGCTAATGAGTTTGCAATTACATGTGTTACTGCATAAACTCGTATAACCATATCCCATTATTACTCACCCGAGCTTGCTCTGACTCATATTCACAAAGATTCTACTCAGCCGAGCTCGCCCTGACTCATATTCACAAAGATTCTTTTAAACCGAGCTTGCTTTGAGTCATATTCACCAAAATTATACCAAGATGAGCTTGCTGTGACTCATATTCATCAAAATTATACTCAGCTGAGCTTGCCCTGACTACCACGTGAAAATATTCACCGAAAGTTTACTCAGCCGAGCTTGCTCTTACTCGTATTCACCAACATTCTACTCAGCCAGGCTCACATGAACTCAGCCTCACGGTTAGGTGCAAGTTTTAGTGAGCTGACATTTCAGTGAGTTCACCGAGCTTTGTATACATTACATTATGTGACCTGTGCGGTGCATAAGCAAACATTGCATATGAGTACGTGTTGCATCGGATGAAATAAGCACAACTGTACACATTGCAGTTAGTCTTATAGAATTTAATTGACCGTTGCATAAAAGCTTCGCATATGTCGATTTCAGCAGGTGAACTGGATCTACATCATATTTTTTGCCAATGTTGCTGGCTAACTCGGCCATTACTGTGTGGCCACATTTTGTACATTTCAACACAAAGTTGAATAAATGACTGTGATGCAATATATTAAAAAAAAGCAATGCTTGCATCACTGCAAGTACAACAATGAGAACATGATACAAACACATGCAAATAATGAGATGCACACATGCTAAATACAGGAACATACGAAATCAGTTAGCTGCCACCTATTGCAAAAGAAAAAAAAAAGAAGCACATGCCAGCCCTGCAATGGGACCACGCACAGTCATTCCCCTTGTCAGGTACATGGACTATATGAAAAACACGTAGAACCTAGCAGTTACCTCGATGTAGCAGCTATGGACACTGTTGCATTCACAGCTGGCCACTCAACCACTCAAGTGTGTAATTGTACTTAGGCACACTTTTTATTGTCTACATCTTTTAATGTGGTCTCCTCAAAAAAATTTAATGTGGTCTCCTCAACAATTTGAGAATGTTTGGATTCTGAGGCTTGCAAAGGTAAATATTTTCATTCCATTCTTGTTCAAGGTGAAAGCTCATACAAAAACTTAGAGATATTGTCAGTGCCCCTCAGAACATATGTAGTCTGTTATTGACATTCGAGCAGCTTTTCAACAGCAAGAAAGGGAATCAGCTTCCCCTGTTTTAAGCATTGGGTTATAGCAGGCAATTCAGAGAGGTATAAAGTTTTGCTAATATAATCGGTTCGGGAATACCAGATTAAATTGTACCCTGACGTTTTCCTTGCACTTTCTAATTTTGGTCAAATAATCCAGTTTGAAATGGCTCCAATTAGCATGCTCTTACGCATGCTAATTGGAGTCATATAGGTTAAGTACATACATGACTAGCTCAACAGACTGGGACATTGGATTTCATTTTCAGGAAAGGAACCAGAGCACCTGCTCCAGTTGCATATGTTTTTGGTTATCTGGGGTTTTTAGACTCACATTTAAGATAATGTGCTGCAGCAGGTAGAAGCACACGCATGCTCTTAGCGGATAGTTTCGATAGCTTCTTTGCACTTGCCACTATGAATACAAAATTTTAGCGTTCTATTTTGTTATTAAACAAACAAACGTACTCCTAACAAGGTACTTAATGTTTGCCGTGGGGCTACGCCGCTGCACTACGTACTGCAGCATATTGACTTAAGCTTCTTGATACAGATTCACAGTACACTAACAGCGCGTGAAACAGGACGAGAGAATAGACGACGCCCATGTCTGTCAGAGTTATATTGTCACGTAGTAGTGACGGTAAAGAAAACAGTCGTAAAACTGTGCATGACGAAACTGGTTGTTTATTGGGCGAACTTGTGCCCACTAAAGCAAGCTACACTCAAAGCACAACGATAGCGGCGAACACAGTCGGCGATCGTCGAAAATCTGGGGCGCGATCCTGTACGCGTTCCAAAATGGAACGGAGGCGTTCCGTTCCATCGAGCCGCACACGATTGGTCAATTTGAACGTCGCGGTTGAAATTGACCAATCGTGTGCGGCTGGATGGAACGGAACGCCTCCGTTCCATTTTGGAACGCGTACAAGATCGCGCCCCTGATGAGCGGCGCGACGCGTCGGCTTTTATACCTGAGTCATCGAAGGTTCCAGATTAATCCCTGATGCCCGCGTGGCTTCCAGAAAGTTCTAGACAATTCGCGTCGGTCACACAATCAGATAACATAAACGTCGGTGAAAACAGGCAACGAAAAGAAGCATCGATAACGTTCTAGAAACTTCCGATACAGGCGCGTCTTGCGCCGAGCGATAACGTTTAACATTTGTTAGCCGGTGGAAAGCGGCCACCGGTGAAAGATAAACGTGTATACGTGTCAATATGATACTACGTACACAAGTGACTGCAGCTCCTCGGTGTCGGTGTCGGCTTTTACGTCTTTCGAAATTTTCAGAGAGCACTTTTATGAATAATTACAGCACACGCGCCGAGACGGACGAACCAGGCTGGCTCAAATTCTATTGGACGTTCAGTAATTACGCACAGATCATTTGCGGCTTCCTCCAGGGGCAGACGTGAGCTTTTGGGTTGGTGCTTGCTGCTAAGTTTGGTGCAAGAATATTGCTAGGAGCAGGAACCGCTTATGCGCAATTACGAGCAATATACACACATCCTTTCTTCAGAAGCTGACGTTAAGCACGGGTAGCGCGAAGGTCTCTGCGTTGACATGACGACTTCGATGCAGCCGAATTCCGAATACTGCATATGCGATGACAACAGCTATATGGGCTTGTATATAGGCCCACTTGTAATTTGTTGTATCGCAGAGAGAACGACACGAACATAAACTACACACGAGACAGTACACAGCGCTGAACGACCAGCTGCGAACACCTGTTTAGGTCCGCCATGTCTCCTCGCATTGAAGTTAATAAACCGCTGTTGCGCACTCCAAAACAAATTAAGCTTTGAAGCGTTTTTAAATCACAAGACACGCGTATTATTTGCTCCTATTAAAGACTGGCCAATCATTTTGCAACGCACAGCTGTTTTCATTAGATTTGAAAAATTACGCGAGGTATGCCACAAAATTTGGCAGCAAGCAACCCTGGGCGTCGCATTGTTGAAATCGCAATCGTGTGAAATGAGCCCTCTAAAAATCGCATTGCGACGCGTGCGACTGCACCGATTTTCGTCGCTCCAGTCGCAGCATGTGAAAATGCTTTGACGCGCTTCGCGGTGACCGTAGCGGCGGCGCTGCAGTCGCTCACTACTGAAGGCGCACTGCGTCGCGCGCAAGAACTGCTAGGCGCTTCCGCGGTACCTGGCGCTCTTTGTGATGCAGCTAGCTTATTTTGTGTCCTTGTCATTCATGTCTAGTACATGCTCTCATAACCCTTGATAATTGAAACGTCAAAGCATTGAAAGCCAGGGAGGGAGGCGGGGCAACGCTGTGCTGCGGCACCGAATGCGTGTCTTGCAACCGGTCGCAAGGGGAACTGGTCACTCAATCTCCCGCGCGAAAGCAAGAAAGCGGGAAGGCAGCGCGGGAGGGAGAGGGGGGGGGCAGCTTCTACTCTGCCAACGACTGCGCTTGTACTTTGCCCGGCTGTGGCGGTCGCCCGCACCGTCTCTTAAAAGCGAGCTCCACATGGCTCTGACCTTTGTATGCGCTGTGCATTCACCGCTCAGTTTCCGTTGAAGCGATAGACCGCACGAACCTTCGCCGGCTGTGGCGGCTGCGCTTGCTGCCAGAGTTTTGACACTGGTTGTCTGCGGTCATTCAGTGTGATCTATTCATGTTTGCTTGTGCGCGCCGACACCACGCTTGTTAATTCAGTTAGTAAGCGAATGTGTCCAAGTTTACGCAGCCGATAAAACTACTATCCCTACTCCGAATAGCTCTCTACTAATTTGCTATCGCAATTGATGCTTCGCCTTTCGGGCGAAATTGCGACATTTTTTTTTACAGTGACGCTGTTAAGGGCTCACCTTTCGATCATCGCGTCCAGCAATACAAAAAAAAAAGAACTCTCATTGGCCGTATGCTGTATGTGCGGGTGAAAGCAAGCGAGGGCGAGGGACGCGCGCTTTCACGGGGAGTAAACGCACGGCGGAGAGCAAGCGCGACTTCCCAATGGAAGGGGAGTGGTGGGCGAGGAGGGCATCGACTACTACTACTGGTGTTTATTATGAATAAGGAAAAGACGCTTAATTCTGCAGCCCATCAGGGAGCACGGCGCAGCGTCGTAGGGGAGAGGGGGAGTAGGAGGTAAAGAGGAAAGGGCATCGAGGCACTCTAGAATGTGCGTGTGCGTGCCCGCTCTCCCACTGCGGCGCATGCGCGCAGCCCTACCGGCCTTTGCCGCCGACTCTATCTGGGCTCTCGCCCGCCTCTCCCCTGACAGTGTCGACAACGGCGTTTAGCCGTTCGTCGCGTAGCCAGCGTTTTGTCAGCGGTTGTGTGCGGTCGCACAAACAACGCGCACTTCTGTTGACGGCGGCGGCGTTTTGCCCGCATTCGCACCGAACGCGCGCGGCATTGGTGACGTGTTTATGAAGAACGTGCCAACCTTTGCCGTACACCCAATGGCGGTGTACCGTAGCGACCATAAGACCATGGTACCTGTGGTCACTAAATAAATGAAAACCACCGGATCATATATATTTCTCATTCTTTAATAGTTCAAATAACCAATTACACCATCAAATCTTAATAGTCATAATTGGAAATACACAATTCCCACCATAGCACAGCTTCGCTGGTCTTCCATCACCACCCCAGTGGAAGGGCTGACAGTTAAGTAAGCTACTGAATCCCGAGCGTACTTTTGAAAGCGCCCGCTAGGTGGCCATCAGTGGCGCCTCTATGGGGAACCAGCGCTGACCAGCAGGCGCTACGGCAGTTTCAGTATGATGCTGAGGTATGCTGACATGGCGGTGGTGATGAAAACTTCTTTAGTGAAAAAATTTCTCTGATAGAGAGAGTTTGGGGGCCACAGAGTGCCCCGCTACATGGTCGGCGTCCCTAGTCCGGGACACCGCATGACGAGGCCCCGTCTTGCGCCCGTTTCACCAGAGCCCGTTGGGACTCCAGCGAGGAGCAGTTGAGGAGGGCAGTCTCCCATGCCTCTCGGGAAGGGGTAGGGGAAGGAGGGACGTGGGGATTTTTAGTACATGCCCACACCACGTGGAAGATATCACAGGTCTCCCCACAGTGCGGGCACCACCCATCCGTGTTGGGATCGAAAGGTTTGATGATTGCAGGACAGAGTAAAGTACCTGTCTGCAGGCGCCTTAAAGTTAGCTCCTCCGCCTTACTCAGCTCCTTCGCAGGAGTCGGGAAAAGGCGGTGGTTATCGCTATAATGTCTTATAATTTCCCTGAACCGCAGCAGCGGTAGGCTTGCCTCCGAGCTAGAAGAGCTAGGGTGAGGAGCCCGGTGGGTAAGCACTCGGGCAGCCGCGTCAGCGGCCTCATTACCTCGTAAGCCCTGGTGGCCAGGAGCCCAAATAATACGTTTCGGTGTTGGGTCAATGGCAGCCCGTCTTAGAATTTGACTGGCTAGGGGGGAGATCTCCCCTGTCAAGTAATGATCACATGCTTTACGGGAGTCCGTGATGGTGATTCTCGAATTGGGGTCCGCGGCAGCAAGTGCTATCGCTACTTCCTCAGGTCGCGCTGAATTTTGGGCTCGGAAGGAGAGCCCATCAACGTTCTTTTCCCGGTGAACGACGGCGGCCGTGTAAAATCCCGCGGGTGACGGCCCTGCTACGTCTACATAGTATACACCAGGTCGGGAACCGTGTTGTCTCTCAAGCGCCCGAGCCCGCGCATGTCGTCTGTTTTCGTGCGTGTCAGTGTCCATGTTACGAGGGAGCGGAGAGACCCAGAGCATATGACGCCACAGATCTGGAATACGCTCCGCCTCCTTTGGAGTGCAAGCGTGTTGGATGTGTAAGCGGTTGAGCAGGCGGCGCCCGGGGGTTGTCTGTATGAGCCGCGTGTATTGGTTCACGAGGTGGGCCTCCCGACACTCCTGGTAGGAGTTGAGCACCCCCAGCGCCTTGAGTTTTGCGTTAGAGGTAGTCACCGGGAGATCCAGGGCTCGCTTAGTTGCTTTGCGGATGATGGCGTCTATTCGCTCGTCTTCTTGCTTAGCAGTGCGAAGGTATGACACGGCGTAGAGGATCCGGCTAGTCACGAAGGCATGGACTAGCCGAAGCGCGTCCCTGCCTCGCAGACCGCCCCGCGTGTTGGAAACACGGTGGATCATGCGCCCTACCTGTTCGCCTACTCTCTTGAGTTTCGCAATAGTGGAGTCCGGTCGGAGTCTGTGGTGAATGAACGGGCCCAGAATCCGGAGCTCATTCACCTCTCTGATAGGACCTCCCGACAGAGAAATGTGTATTGCTGACTTATCCTTTGGGTTCGCTCTGACATGCAGAAGCTCTGATTTGGCTGGAGCACATTGGAGCCCACAGTCGATAGCATACGCCTCGGCTATGGAAGCGGCCCGGTACCCCGTGTTCCCATCGTGTAAGGGCCATATTCCTCGCCCTCGATCCGAAGAAGGGCCTGGCGCTTAGAGAGGAAATCTCTTACATATGCGTAGGTCTTAGCGCTGCAATCGGTGGAATTCAAGTTGGCCAGGATGCTACCGTGTTTAACATTGTCGAAACCCCTTTCAGATCAAGGGCGAGGATGGCTTTGTCATTGTGTTGCATAGTTGTGGGTCGTATTACGTCCCTGTGCAGCTGGAGGAGGACGTCCTGTGCAGACATGTGCGGGCGAAACCCGAACATGGTGGCTGCAAAGAAGCCCCTGCCCTCCAGGTATTATTTGATTTGTACACATATACACACAAGCACACAAATGGATTAAGGAGGGAGCAAGCTGACAACTGCCACCGAGAGGGGCACAGCGCCTGCCTACTCCTATAGGAGGAGGGAATAGAGGAAATGAAAATATGAGAAAAGAAAAGAGGAAAGAAAGAAATGACGGAGACACGGACAGAACAAATAAAAAAATAAAAACAAAACAAAATACAAATAATGTCTATAAACGGGAGGCCAAGTCAGTGTCCTTCAGAAAACTTAGCAAGGCTCGATGGGCCTGGTCACGTCTTGCAGCGCTCCCGTATGGATAGAGGCAATCCCGTACCATTGTCTCCATAAGCTTCCCCACACACGAAGTCAGTGATATGGGCCTCAGGTTGTCCGTATTCACGGCCTTACCTGCTTTGGGGATGAACGTTACAAGTGACGTTTTCCATTCGGGAGGGAGTGGACGCCCGTCCCAGATTTTGTTCATGTATTCTCTAACAAATGGAGGTAGGCTGAGTCCGGGAGGTTCGCCAACAGTTTCACTGTTATGCGGTCCCGTCCCGGAGCCGTACCCCGGCGCATTTTAGCCAAGGCAGCCTTAAGGTCATGCAACTCAAAAGGGGCATCGAGTTGTTGATTAAGCTTGCCAGAGTACGTGCACTCGGGCCCACTCGGGTCCTCCGTACGACAGAGATATCTATCGCACAGGCTGTCCGCAAGCTGCGCCGTTGTACCTTGGTACCCCTGCAGAGCCCGCCGGAGCTGCTTTTGCGTCTCCCCTCTCGTTTGAGAGGGGTCGATGAGACTGCGAAAGAGACGCCATGTCCCCCTGGAGCTCATCTGATGAGCTGCGGCGTCGCAGCGTGCTATCCAATTTGAATCTGAGAGCTGGGCAGCATACGCTGCAGCCTGCTCTGTGAGTTGGGCTATGCGGGCGCGTAATTTGCGATTGGTTTTCTGCTTTTTCCACCGTTTAGTTAAGCTTCGGCGCGCCTCCCACAAGTGCAGGAGGTGAGTGTCCACTGCGGGGATATCTTCGGTGGTTTGTAGTGTAGTGACGTGTTGTTTCTGAATGTTGTCTATGTGTTTAGCCCATTCCGCGTAGCCGCCAGAAAAGAGTACGGGAGGGATAGTCTGATTTCGGAATTTGTGCCAATCGGTCAGCTTAGCTTGACCCCATTTTTACGCGCTGCTTTTGCGAGGAATGTAACCCGCAGAAGGCAGTGATCGCGGCCTAGAGAATCGCGCAAGTTCTCCCAGGCGGCGTCCCCAGCATTTTTTACGAGAGAAAGGTCCGGACACGTGTCACGGATTACCGAGTTCCCCACTCGGGTGGGGCCCACCGGTTCCGTGAGCAACGTGAGGCCAAGGGTGGAGATGAGCTCCGCCAGCTTACGCCCTCTGGCCTTCTCTAAGTAATAGCCCCAGTGAAGGCTGGGGGCATTGAAGTCTCCAACAATCACTAGAGGCTCTTTGCTTGCCAATTTGATCGCGCGAAGGAAGATTTCACTAAACGTTACGCGCGGTTTATGCGGGGAGCTGTATATGTTGAGGATATGTATTGACGGGTCGCGGCGTCTGAGAGGCAGTACCCGGACCATTGTGTATTCTTGCGCGGTGCTCAAGTCTAAGTCGACTTGAACCGCAGTGTAAGCCTTATTCACCAGGATGCACGTCGAGGGCCCCCCCTGGAAGGTGCTGTAGCCTGAGAATTTATCGTCCATGCCAGGCTCCTGCAGGGCAAGGAGCGCCGGCATGTCACCGAGGGACTGCAGGTAGAGCTGGAGGTGCGACCGCTTTTTCCAAGCTCTAAAACCCCTGCAGTTCCATTGGATGATCTCGAATTTTTCTCGATTTTTAGCGTTCCTGTTCAGTCGGCTAGACATCTTGTATTTATTTTACGTGGTGGGGCACCGGCTCGGGCCAGGAGCAGACGCAGTCCCAATCAGGGGCTGCACCGGCCCACCGAGAGCCGGCCCTGAACCGCTTTCCTCTGCTGCCTGGCGGGAGGCTGTCTTGCGTTTGAGCACTGGGGAGTCGCAACGAGTGGCATTCTTAATTTGGGAGCTAACCCAGGGCTGCATGGCATTAAGGACCGAGTCAGAGACCTGAGCCACAATTTCGGGAAGGGTTTGCCTTAAGGCCGCCGTGAACATCTCCAGGAAGGATTCGCGGACTGCCGACATGATTTGATTCGGGAGGGCTGCGACTCACTCCTCCAGTTGCTCGGTTGTGCGCTCCAAGGCCTCGAGGCGGCCGATGTGACCGGCAGTGGAAACTGAACTACCGTGTCCGCGGTCTGCCGCGAGACGCTACTGAGGCAGGATTTTACGGATGACCCGTCATCCCCGTCGTCTAGCTCGGCTTCTTGTGTTGTCTCGGATGGCCCGACTTGCTTGGCCTCTAATTCATGGATTTTGCGCGCTAGAACTTGATTTTGGCGCCTGAGCTCCTCTACCTGCTGCTGTAGGGCGGTTTCGGTAGGGGAGGGTCTGGAGACTGCCCCCTCCAACTGCTCACCTGTGGTTCGACGGGTGCCAAGGGCGGGAAGTCCTTGGCCTTGAGGACCGGGGGCCTCGCCTGAGTCCCGGACTTGACATTTGTAGGTGACCCAGTTTGGGCCTTCTTAGGTTCTGGTTGGGCGGCTGGCGCTTTCTTGGGGCCGCCCTTGGGCGTAGGAACCTGTTTATGCCGTGTCTTTGGCTTGGATCCGGGTGGGGAGCCCGGCTTGATGGGTTTCCGGAGCCGCCCGGCACAGCCGGGAGCTCCGGTTGGGTGGCCGCCTCCGCAGAGGAGACAGCTCGGAGCACACTGGTGTTCTGCGGGACCGTCAGGAGTGGCATCAGGGACCTGGACTCCGCAGCTTCCGCAGCGCCCGGCCTGCGGTCGCGGGCAGGCATCGGTCCGATGGCCCACTGTGCCACAGAGGGGGCATGCAGGCACTGCCACAGACACCGTCCGTGGCACCCTGGTCCCCACGAAAGTGAGCACCACAACAGAGGTTCCCCCCAGCTTCCGCACAGACACTACATTTGGTTCCGCACTGAGTTTGCGTTTCACGCTTTCGGACATTTCGTCCTGAGAGACGGTCACGACGCTCCGACAGAACTCACCGGAGAGTTTGTGGTGTCCCCGGAATGGCAGCTGGAGGCCCCCAACCGGCAGCATAATATCCCGCAGTAGCTTCTCTGCGGCGTCCACTGATTTCAGCGCGCACACTAGCACGTTTTGGTCCCAGACGGGCAATTTCACACGTCCTACACTTGCGTCGTCCCCGATGATGCTGCGGATTGCAGCGCCGGCTTGTCCAGGACCAAAAGTTGCCTTGAGGTCGATGGTCTCTCGTGGTTTCAGCACCACGATGATTTCGTCTTTTTCGATGCGCGGCGTGTTCTGCGGCCGCCACTGGAGTTGCTTGGCGCGCTTCGAGGACGCGCACGGCGCGCACCCGCCCTGCGCATGCTCAGAGCGAGCTGCCGTCTGTTGCTGGACGGCACCCGCGCAGGCATCCCTCGAGGCCGCTCTCCTGTTCTTCCTTCCGCGCCAGACGCGGATCATATCCTGAAGGTATTCTTCCTCGGTTGGTAGAGGTGTCTCGGTTTGAGCCGTATCCATGCTTACGACCCGTAGGGACTCCGGGTCGTATCCGGCCGGTGACTTGATTTGCAGCCGCCATCGCCGGGGGATCCCCGAGCGGGGCCAACGCGGGCCTTTCCGCCGTTAGGCTCATCTCCGCGGCGGCGTAGCAAAAGCTTCAAATGGCCGAAAAAAGAAAAGAACGGCCGAAAAATGGCCAAAAGTTTGTCCACTTTCACAAACGTCGTGTCTACGGGTGCCGCAGAGGTTCCTGGAGACGATGGTAAAAGGCTTGCAGGGGCAAGAGTTAACTTACCGCAAATAATTGCGATCTTTCACGGTGCCGACGTGGTTTCCGACCGCTCCCGTCGCTCCATCATCCGATAGTGAAGCCGCAGAAATGGTACGACATACGACATTTTGCATGGTAACGGACGCGCGCTTGTATATCAACGCTTGCCTTAGCTCTATGCGTCCAGCCAAGCTCTGGCCATGTCCATGCGCGTTGGAGAAACGCATGCGCTCATACGTTCTGGCACACCTGCTCCCGCTAAGGCCAGAATCTGGACACGTGTACCTCAAGATGATCGGTGATATTGATGACGCGAAACCACAGCATGTGCGACTGAAAACTGTTTCGACCGCCCGCTAGGCTGTGTGTTACGGCGCTGCTGTTGGCACGTGAAGTTTCAGCGATGGTTGCCAATATATGTGTTACACTACGCGTATACCACCTGGCTTTCCACTCCGTCTCTTCAGCGGCAGATTTAGGTGATATGAGCTTACCTTTTCGGGATCGAATATTTGTTGTGCAGTCCTCTGTGCAGCTCCTTATTGTGAATTTGCTCATGTAAGAGGCCTCCGTGTAGGAGACAAATATTAGTGACTTAGTAGCACTTACGGTGACCTTCGGGATCATTGTGTTGGAGAGTAGTTGAATGAGAGCCTCCACCTTATCATTTTGATAGAGATAGTGCCTTATGACTTTTATCAGAATGTCTTTTGCATTCTTGCAATTTCAGGCTCGCGCCATTGACGCTTCAGTCACGAGTAGCAAAGCATCTTACGGCAACCTCTGACCAAACAAAGATATATTTTCTTTGTACACACCTTCAACGCTATCACCATATCATGTGGTCGCTGTCCCGTGCACGGTTACGCATAGCTCGCTGTTACAGCGTTACCATAAATGAGACCAAGTTAATCGCTATGGAAATTATTACATAAGTGACATCGCGCATAAAATCTGCGTAGTAGTTGTTTTGCAGTGCATGCTATGAGTAACTTTTCCTTGAGAAGCAAGGCCGATTTGGAGAAGAACCACGCAGTGATATAACCTTATTGGAATACTTGCATCCTTTCATTTTTGAAACAGCGCAAGAGGGTTGAGAGAAACACTCAGGACGTTAACCAAGCCGCCTCTTTCGTCCCTCTTGCCATGTTTAAAAAATGAACGTTAACCAGTTTGCTCTATTACCCGCTTTGCATTCTTAATGCAAAATATTTGCAAGCAGTATTTAAAGAAGGTCCTCCAAGAGCGAACTAAAATGGTTGTTTCATTCCATTAACATTTTTCTGAGTATTCTTTAGTTATTATTATTGCGATAGCAATTATATGGACACTTCAACCGGATTTCTGCCGTCGCCGTCGCCGTGAGGTTCCGTATAGATAAAATCTTCGCCGCGCGCCGTATGCCCCAGCGGAAGCGTGCGGGGACGCGCGCTATCACGGAGAGCGAACGCACTCAATCTCCCACGCGCAAGCAAGGAAGCGGAAAGCCAGTGCCGGAGGGAGCTGGGGGGGGGGGGGGGGCACTTCTCTGCCAACAACCGCGCTCGTCGCTCGTCCGCACAGTCTCTTATCTCTCCCACGCGCACGCAAGGAAGCGGGAAGCCAGCGCCGGAGGGAGCGGGAGGGCGCACTTCTACGCTGCCAACAACCGCGCTCGTCGTTCGTTTGACCGCACCGTCTCTTATCTCCACACGGCTCTGACCTTTATGCGCCGTGCATTCGCCGCTCAGTTTCCGTTGAAGCGATAGACCGCACGTACCTTCGCCCGCTGCCAGCGTTTTGACAGTCGTTGGCTGCAGTCATTCAGTGTGATCTATTCATGTTTGTTTGTGCGCGCTCACACCACGCTTGTTCATTCAGTTAGTAATAGTCGGGCCACATTTTCCAACGCACGCTACACATGCAATGCTGCCCAGATCGGCAGTGCAGCACTACAAGTGTGTCCCTTCGCACGCGCTGCCCACGGTAAGCGCTTCTCATCAACACCACCGTTTCACACGCGCCTTCTCGTGGTCATCGAGTCTCTCTTCATGTCGGTCTACTTACGCCGCAGCACACCTGCTTACTTAATCAGCTCATGTTTACTACAATTCATATTGCTACCAAGGCCGCTCACCTTACTTCGTATGACATTGCTGTGTTGCTATCGCATTCATTGCTTCGCCCTTAGGGCGAAACTGTGACATTTTTTTATTAGCATTTAGAGTTATGAAGTAAATTTGTTCACAGAAACCAATCATTACCTTTTGGTAGTATGTTTAGGCTTACAAAAGCGTAGAAAGGTGACCTAACAAAGTAATAATATCAAGCGGTCATTTAAATTCATTTGTTCGAAATTGGCTTTTATTAAGGAAAAACCGATCCCCGACCGAAGGAAAAGCTGCTGTTTCAGCAGCTTGACTGGGGCTTCAGCGCTGATTGCACTTGGTGAAAGTGGCACTGCGGATTGTCCCAGCACAAAAAAAAAAAAAAAAAATCGATCAAAAGACAGTAGCTATGGCAGAGCGCTGGCTCGTTGGAATTTCGACACATGACGCATTTCGGGCGCCTTAAGGGGAAACAGAAAAACCGAGAGAAGAAAAGACAACGGGAAAATGGAGGATGCTACCGTTCAATCTTGGGAGTCTGTGGTCCTCCCTGTAGTCTCGGTTTTTCTGTTACCCCTTATAAATGCATCGATAAAAATACAACAGACTTGAGCGATTCCTGCGGCTCTGAACTCATGTACTGCAACGGCAGCCTTCCCCAAAGTGAAGACTTGCTTGGCTACTATTTGGCCAAACTGAGCACACGATTTGGAGCTTAGCAGCCCAGCGCCATAGCCTACCGCGGAGGGTCCTCAAGTAACTGCGCTCACCCACTACGAGGGAATGGAAAAGAAGCAGTTGTAGGTCTGTCACTTGGAGTGGGTGCGGTTGTAAAATAATGTGTTAAAGTAAGAATAGGAAAAAATACATATTTTATGAAGTCTTCACACTATAGTCATAAATTTTGTTATCTTATATAATGAAAAGTGTTCTTTAAGTAAATAAGTTGGGACTTCATATTATTTGTAACGTACGGAACTTTCTTTCTCTTGGCGAAGTAATGCATTTTGTGGAAATAGAAATGCGTACAGTATGGCCTGCTATTAAAGGGAACAATCTAATGTACGGCTTTCAGTCTACTGGCGCCCTCGCTGCAAGTCCCTGCTATAGCTACGTAAATGCACTGCACAGATGTGTAGCATGGTGCCAGCGCCACCAACCACTAGTCATCTGCTGCTGCGACAGAAAATTTAAACTTGCCATAGGTTCAATTTCGCTCATGCTCTGTATTTATGTGTTCCCTTTAACAACAGACGACACTGTACCATAGGCGGAAAGTTTTCATTTTTTCCGGGGGGGGGGGGGGGGGGGCTGGGACCTGACCAGCTTTCCGAATCCCACGCATGTATACTATGGTACAGTGTCGTTTGTTGTTAAAGGGAACACATAAGTAATATATATATATATATATATATATATATATATATATATATATCCCGTGAAAAAAAATATATATATATTTTTCTCACGGGATGTTCTTGCAAGTCCACAGGGCGTCTGACTGCAGTACAAGAAGACGGAGCAGTCTCAGCTGGACACCGATCGAGCGCGCACTCCTAGTTCGTCGACTTCCTCTTTCACACTTCACCGTGCCGGCACCGATAATCTCCAGTACAATCACCCCCCGCACAGAAAGAAGCCATCCTGGCGACCTAGGGAAAAGACAGCATCGGCGGGTCGTAACACGGTTTAAGCCGTGCTACACGAACTATTTCGCGCCCTCGGCAACGGCGATCAGAAGACGGCGCGAGCGGCTCGATGACGTAGTTCACAGGTGATGCTTGCTGCAGTACGCGGTAGGGACCGTGGTAGTTGGACAAAAACTTAGTGGATTGGCCGGGGGAAGTAGCCGGGACCCGAAGCCAAACAAGCATTCCGGGAGAATAGCGGGCACTAGGAGCGGATGCGTCATGGCGTGATTTTTGGCGCCACTGATTTTGGGAGGTGAACGAGCGGGCTAGTTGGCGACATTCTTCGGCATAAGCAGCTGCTTCTGAAACAGGTGTCACTTCAGAAGCGTCAGGACGGTAGGTGAGAATGGTGTCCAAGAGGCAGGAAGGTTCTCGGCCATAGAGAAGAAAGAAAGGAGAGAAGCTGGTGGTAGTTTGCGGGGCAGAGTTATAGGCGTAAGTGACAAAAGGAAGAACCCGGTCCCAATTGGAATGATCGCCAGACACATACATGGCAAGCATGTCGCCAAGCGTACGATTGAAACGTTCCGTCATGCCGTTAGTTTGTGGATGGTACGCGGAAGCGGTGCGATGAACGATGTTGCACTCCTTTAGCAGGGCCTCGATGACACTGGAGAGAAAGACGCGCCCACGGTCACTTAATAATTCACGTGGAGCACTGTGTCGCAGAATGAGGTGGCGAAGAAGGAAGCAAGCGACGTCTTTCGCGCTGGACGCCGGCAGCGCAGATGTTTCGGCGTACCATGTGAGGTGGTCTACGGCAACAATGATCCACCGGTTACCGTCCGGAGTGCTTGGAAGAGGGCCGTACAGATCAATTCTAACATGGTCGAATGGTCGAATGGTCGAGCAGGGCAGGGTAAAGGTTGCAGGGGACCTGCAGAACTCTGAAGAGGGGTCTTGCGGCGTTGACACGTTGCACATGAACGGACGTACTGGCGAACGAATCTGTACATGCCTCGCCAGTAGAATCGAAGACGAAGACGGGAATACGTTTTGAAGACGCCGGCGGGGCCACATTGGGGGTCATCGTGGAAAGCGGCGCAGATGCGTGAGCGCAGGTGACGGGGAATAACGAGCAGCCATCGACGGCCGTCGGTGAGGTAATTCCGTTGATACAAAAGGTCGTCGCGGATGGCAAAGTGGTGTGCTTGACGACGCACGGCGCGTGAGAGAGACGCAGGTGAGCGGTAAGACAGGAAGTCTAGCAGTAGAGAGATCCAGGGATCTTTACGCTGCGCGGCCGGCATGTCGTTGAAGCTATGAGCTGATAAATCGCAGGTGGGAGTTAAGGAGCAAACAGAGGCAGGAGGTATATAGCGGAGAACGGGATAGGGCGTCGGCATCTGAATGTTGGCGTCCAGAGCGATAAATGACACGTATGTCATACTCTTGAAGCCGTAAGGCCCAATGAGCGAGTCGGCCACTGGGATCTTTCAAGGTCGATAACCAGCATAAGGCATGGTGATCAGTGACAACGTCAAACTGATGGCCGTAAAGATAAGTACGAAATTTGCTGATTGCCCAAACAATCGCCAAACATTCTTTTTCCGTCACTGAATAGTTTGATTCTGCCTTCGTTAGGGTGCGGCTGGCATATGTGACAACGTACTCGTCAAAGCCATCTTTGCGTTGGGCGGGAATGGCGCCAAGTACGACACCGCTAGCATCCGTATGTATCTCAGTAGGCGCATTGGGGTCGAAGTGGCGCAGTACTGGAGGGGACGTGAGGAGCCGGCGGAGCCTCATAAATGATTCGTCACACTCCGAGTTCCAAGCCGACAGGACTGACGTGCCATTAAGAAGCTGCGTCAAGGGAGCGATGATCGAGGCAAAATTACGGATGAAACGCCGGAAATAGGAAGACAAACCAATGAAGTTCCGTAGTTCCTTTAGAGTAGTGGGCTTGGGGTACTCAGCAACGGCGCGAAGTTTGGCAGGATCAGGCAGAATTCCCTCTTTGGAGACGACGTGGCCTAGGATCGTAAGCTTACGGGCACCAAAATGACATTTTTTCAAATTGAGTTGCAACCCAGCTGACGTGAGACAGGCAAGAACTTGCTCAAGGCGGGCGAGATGCGTATCGAAATCGGTAGAAAAGACCACAATGTCGTCTAAGTAGCAAAGGCATGTGTGCCATTTAAGACCCCTGAGAATAGCGTCCATCATTTTCTCGAAAGTTGCAGGCGCGTTGCAAAGGCCGAAAGGCATTACATTGAACTCGTATAATCCATCAGGAGTTACAAAAAGTTGCAGTGGCTTAGCTCGGCTATGCCAGGATATACGTAGCGTTAGCAAAGGTTCAGCTGATTATTCTTAGCTTTCCTGGTTGTCTAGATTGTCAAGTATTAGCTTGATTGTCATGCTTACTGCTTCTCCAATGACACACACGCGGTATACGTATTATGTGGCACATGTATATTTATTTTTGCTCAACATCACGTTGCTCCTCTATTGCCACAAAGACGGCTCGGTGATCAGTGAAGTAACACGCTGCCGTCTCTATGGCCCCAACACAGTATTTGGAGTTGTCTGTCGTCGTCATCGACGGCGTTTTGTTGTTGCTGCAGGGGTGGTCGGGCACGTCGCTCAGCCTCCTGGCGACGCCGCTTTGCTAGACGTTCGTCCCTTTGCTCCAGTGTCTCCGCAGTACGTTTAGCCTTCTTCTGTTCATTCCTCCTACGCTCAACCGCTAATTGCCAGGCAACTACTTCGGGATCCGATGAGTCAAGCTTCTCCGTTCTTCTGCGCTGTTGAGCAGCATTTGCGCTCTCCTTCTCCATGGCTATACCACACTGGCAAACGCCAGTCAGAAGCGCAGCGGCTCCAGCGCAGTGTCAGACGGCGACTGCACAGCGAGCGCGCGCCGGCGCCAGTGCGTCTACCACGGCTACGACGTCACTCCTCTGGAATGCGCAGACCGGCGGCGGCGGAGTGCGCGAGAGGTGCCGGCTCCGGTGGCTCCGGTGCGCAAGCCGTGTGACATCACTGATCCTTGCGTATGCGCAGCACGGCTCTTGATGTGCCGCGCGAAACGGGCTTGGCTAGGCCAGTGTAGCTAACGCTACAAAAGCCGTTTTTGGACGGTCGGCTTCAGCCATCGGCACTTGCCAGTACCCGGAGCGCAGATCCAGTGAAGAGAAGAACTCAGCTCCCTGCAGGCAATCTAGGGCGTCGTCGATGCGTGGTAGGGGATAAACATCCTTGCGGGTAATCTTGTTGAGTCGGCGGTAATCGACGCGAAACCTGATTGAGCCATCCTTTTTCCGCACCAGCACGACCGGAGACGCCCAAGGACTGTGGGAGGGCTGAATCACACCTTGTTTCAGCATGTCGTCAACGTGTTCGTCAATGACACGGCGTTCGGCTGCGGAAACACGGTATGGACGTTGGCGCAGCGGAGCATGGTGACCGGTGTCAATACGGTGAACAACCGCTGTCGTGCGCCCCAAGGAAGGTTGGCCGAGGTCGAAAGAAGCACGAAAACGTTCAAGAAGTTCAACAACTTCATTGCGTTGAGCGGGCGTAAGCGCGTCGTCGATGCAAGAAAACATCGGGGAAACGCGAGGCTGGTGTGGTAGCAGAAGTGATGGCACCGATAGGCAGTGGCGACTTATCGGAAGGTAGGTCAAATGGACTAATGACGTCAACAGTGTCTAGACGCCCCACACATTCACCGTGTAAGAGAGTTGAAGGACATGGAAATGGATTGCACGCATAAATGGCAGCGGAACCATCGGTGAGTGTGACGACTGCAAACGGGAGTAGAAGGTTCCGTCGACGCGCACAATCTTCAGATGGTGTAAAAAAATGTCAGTTTCGCCCTAAGGGCGAAGCAATGAATGCGATAGCAACACAGCAACGTCATACGAAGTAAGGTGAGCGGCTTTGGTAGCAATATGAATTGTAGTAAACATGAGCTGATTAAGTAAGCAGGTGTGCTGCGGCGTAAGTAGACCGACATGAAGAGAGACTCGATGACCACGAGAAGGCGCGTGTGAAACGGTGGTGTTGATGAGAAGCGCTTCCCGTGGGCAGCGCGTGCGAAGGGACACACCTGTAGCGCTGCACTGCCGACCCGGGCAGCATTTCATGTGTAGCGTGCGTTGGAAAATGTGGCCCGACGATTACTAACTGATTGAACAAGCGTGGTGTGAGCGCGCACAAACAAACATGAATAGATCACACTGAATGACTGCAGACAACGACTGTCAAAACGCTGGCAGCAAGCGCATACGCCGCAGCAACGGGCGAAGGTGCGTGTGGTCTATCGCTTCAACGGAAACGGAGCGGCGAATGCACGGCGCATAAAGGTCAGAGCCGTATGGAGATAAGCGACGGTGCGGGCGAGCGACGAGCGCGGTTGTTGGCAGTGTAGAAGTGCCCCCCCCCCCCGCTCCCTCCGGCGCTGGCTTCCCGCTTCCTTGCTTGCGCGTGGGAGATTGAGTGCGTTCGCTCTCCGTGATAGCGCGCGTCCCCGCACGCTTCCGCTCGGGCATACAGCGCGCGGCGAAGATTTTATCTATAGGGAACCTCACGGCGACGGCGACGCCGACGGAAGAAATCCGGTTGAAGTGTCCATATAATTGCTATCGCAATAAAAGAGCTGTCGTGGCGGGGGCAGAGTCACAAGAGACGGGCACCAAGGCGGCAGAAAAAGAAGCGATAATGACGTCAGCGGTGACGATCACTTTAGGAGAACGGTTCGGGAGGTCGACGGTAGTGTCACGGAACGGAGACAAAGCCAGTTGCGCGCGAGCGCAGTCGACAACAGCATGATGTGCGGAAAGGAAGTCCCAACCCAGAATAACGTCATGCGAAGCACGGCATAGAACGACGAATTCTACAAAATATAGTTCATCCTGAATCATAACACGAGCGGTACATGCGGCCGAAGGCTTGGTTAGCTGCGAGCTTGCCGTGCGTAGGGAAATATCTGGTACAGGAAACGTTACTTTCTTGAGTTTGCGGCAGAGGTCTTCACTTATGACAGAAACGGCAGCCCCGGTATCGACAAGAGCTGTTGTCGCGACGCTGTCCACAAATACTGCGATTTCGTTAGAAGGAGAAAGATGAGGCCTTGAAAATTTAGACGATGGCGCAGTTCTTGCCTCGGGAACTGCGGCTGTCAGTTTTCCTCGTGACCAGAGCTGGAACGGCGAAGCATGGGTGAAAGGGCACGGCGGCGAGGGGAAGGAGACCGACGAGAATTGAAGGCGGCGCGACGAGAATACGAGTCCGCGGGATCAGGGGTAGAACGATGCGAAGGCTCTTGGGGAAGGTAGCCGAGGTTCGGCGCGTCACGACGAAAAAAATGTCACAGTTTCGCCCTAAGGGCGAAGCAATGAATGCGATAGCAACACAGCAATGTCATACGAAGTAAGGTGAGCGGCTTTGGTAGCAATATGAATTGTAGTAAACATGAGTTGATTAGGTAAGCCAGTGTGCTGCGGCGTAAGTAGACCGACATGAAGAGAGACTCGATGACCACGAGAAGGCGCGTGTGAAACGGTGGTGTTGATGAGAAGCGCTTACCGTGGGCAGCGCGTGCGAAGGGACACACCTGTAGCGCTGCACTGCCGATCCGGGCAGCATTGCATTTGTAGCGTGCGTTGGAAAATGTGGCCCGACTATTACTAACTGTGGTGTGAACGCGCACAAACAAACATGAATAGATCACACTGAATGACTGCAGACGACTGTCAAAACGCTGGCAGCAAGCGCATATACGCCGCAGCGGGCGAAGGTACGTGCGGTCTATCGCTTCAACGGAAACTGAGCGGCGAATGCACGGCGCAGAAAGGTCAGAGCCGTGTGGAGATAAGCGACGGTGCGAGCGAGCGACGAGCGCGGTTGTTGGCAGAGTAGAAGCGCCCCCCCCCCCCCCCCCCCCCCCCCCCGCTCCCTCAGGCGCTGGCTTCTCGCTTCCTTGCTTGCGCGTGGGAGATTGAGTGCGTTCGCTCTCCGTGATAGCGCGCGTCCCCGCACGCTTCCGCTCGGGCATACGGCGCGCGGCGAAGATTTTATCTATACGGAACCTCACGGCGACAGCGACGACGACGGCGACGGCAGAAATCCGGTTGAAGTGTCCATATAATTGCTATCGCAATAGTAAAGTCCACGGCGGTGACAGAAACGCACGACATATGTCCCGGAATCCGCATGCGAAACAGATAGGGCGGTTGTCCGGAGTACCCCAAGGGTTAAGAGGAGGTCCGGAAGGCGATAAGGGCACGTGAACCGGGCGTACCGGAAGTGGCGACGAGTAGAAACTAGCGGCGGGTCTGGAGGTAGTAGGCATCGGTCGTGGAGGAGGTCGGTTGGGAGCGGCAGCGTAAGTCAGAGGCGCAGTCACAGGCGGCGGTGGAGAGGGAGGTGGGAGCGCTTCAGAAACTTGTGCTTGTATCACACGACGGAGCGATGGTTCTAGCGTGGAAGCAGGCTCAGCAACACACGCTACAAGAGATAGCTGGCGAGCCACTTCTTCCCGAATGTATTGTTGAATCTGCGGCAGCAAGCCGGAGTGATCAGCGCTAAGGCATCCAAGCGCCAAAGCCGAGAGGTCCGCGGATTGCACACTGGTGCGACGGGTGGAAAGGCGCTGCTTGCGCAGCTCGTCGAAGCTTTGACAGAGCTCAATTACTTGTGCAACTGTCGTAGGGTTCTTGGCCACGAGCATATGGAAGGCATCGTCGTCTATGCCTTTCATAATATGCCTTATCTTATCGGCTTCAGTCATGGACGCATTCACGCGCTTACAGAGGTCGATGACGTCCTCAATGTAGCTCGTGAAGGTTTCACCGCTTTGTTGAGCGCGACCATGCAAACGGTGTGCAGCACGGAGTCTGCGCACAGCGGGACGGCCGAAGACCGAAGTGAGGGTCTCAGTGAAAGCTGACCAGGTTGTAAATTCGGCTTCGTGGTTTCTAAACCACAGATTTGCCACATCAGTCAGATAAAAGATGGCGTTGGTCAGCTTGTCGCGATCAGCCCACTTGTTATGCGCGCTAACGCGGTCATACTCTACGAGCCAGTCCTCCACGTCGTGATCGTCGGTGCCGCGGAAGATGGCAGGGTCGCGCTGACGTACCGCACCAGAACACACAACAGCCGGGGGGGGGGGGGGGGGGGGGGAGCGGATTGCGAAGGGCCGGCGTCGTCGGTCATTGTGGCCGCAGATGGCAACGTACGGCTGCGGAGCTCCAGGTCGGGGAAGACGTTAACCCAGCACTTCCACCAAATGTCACGGGATGTTCTTGCAAGTCCACAGGGCGTCTGACTGAAGTACAAGAAGACGGAGCAGTCTCAGCTGGACAACGATCGAGCGCGCACTCCTAGTTCGTCGACTTCCTCTTTCACACTTCACCGTGCCGGCACCGATAATCTCCAGTACAATATATATATATATATATATATATATATATATATATATATATAGGTTAGGAGACAATTCAGTTTTACAGCCTGAGTCCCCTCGCACCGCCAAGAGGCGGCGTCTCTTGGTTGAGCCATGCGAGAAGCGGATTCAGTTAAACACGTTAGGGACATACATGTGTCTTTTGCGTATTAAGTCGCACAAGTACACATCTATGAAAAGCAATGTAATGCCCTGTAAAAGATTTAATACAAAAGATACAATCAAGAAATCTTTTCCTGACGAAAGGTCAGTTATTGAGAAGATAAGACATAACATATATAAACATTAAACAGTATATAATAATTTCTGAACACAACTTATGACTAGAATTATTAGCATAAGTAAAATGTGATTCCACAACGCCATAGTTTCATTACATCTCGAAGCATTCCTTATGCCACTGGTTCCGTTTATTTTCCGGAGGCAGAACAAAGGATTATAGAGTAAAAATTATCAGGTGCCCAAATAAATCAACATATTGTTATGAGACTGCGCGCAATGGGACAAAGATGACGTTGATCATTTGGGTGAAGAAGACGACGATTGAAGAGATGGTCTTTCCGCCATCTTGGCAGTGCTACAGCTCGCTGTATATATTTTGTAAATATATTTTCAGTTATACCGTTTCCCGTGACATTTTGGTGGAGGTGCTGGGTACTACTCAAGACGGAACTCCGCAGCGGACGTGTCATGTCAACAGGCGGGGATATTGCGTCAACCGCAACACCGGCACCCCAGCCAGTGATCTTGATCCAACCCCGCGACGCAGGATCCTTTTGCGGCACCGACAACGTCGACGTTGATGACTGGATTAGGAATTACGAGCACGTCGCAACCAACAATCGGTGGGACCCGACAGTGACACTCGCTAATGTCGGTTTCTACCTCAGTGAGACAGCGCGCGTCTGGTTTGACACTCACGAAACGGAGCTGACCAGCTGGGATCTATGTAAGCAGAAGCTTCGTGACCTATTTGGCAAACCAATTGGCCGCCAGAGCGCCGCTTCGAAAGATCTCTCCTGTCGCGCCCAATCTCCCACCGAGTCGTACGTGTCGTACATCCTTGACGTTATCGCCCTTTGCCGCCGAGTTGATGCCACCATGACCGAGGCGGACAAAGTAAGTCACGTCCTGAAAGACACGTCCGCTGATGATGCTTTCAACTTGCTGGTCTTTTAGGACTGCTCGACCGTTGAAGACATTATCAAGGAATGCCGGCGTTTTGAAGCACTGAAGAATCGCCACATCGCCCAACAATTCATGCGGCTTCCAAAAACGGCCGCTGCATCGTCCTGCGCGGACGTTCAGCCGACAAATCAGCAACCGACCACCGATAGCCTTGTTCGCATCGTGCGTCGTGAAATTGAGGCGGCGTCGCCACCTTCCTATTTCGGAAGGGGGAGCACTTGTGAGCGCAGTCCGAAATTCACCACAGGAAGACAAGTAAGATTGTCCCGTAGAGTTATAACAGTGTGAGGAATGCCAACACTGTGCGTCAACAGAACGGCAGTGATGGGAGCGAGCACATAGTCACCGTCAGGTACTGGTGGGGAGGCGTCACAGCAACACAAGTCACGGCTTGCGGCGGCAAACGGACGTGCTCAGCAGAACAGAGGCGGCTTGTGATCGGTCCGGGTTGATCAATTACCAAGGTCGATCCACATAGGTCGCGAAGCTTCGGGCGAAAAGCGGTTCAGAACCAATTGTCACCGATATCAGGAAGGGTGGTTATGGGAGCAGCGATTGAAGCGCGACTATGTTTGGAGGGAATAAACACTGGGAAAGAAAAAAACGCGTGTTTAAATTAAAGCGAGACGCAGTTAGATTCATTCAACGAAAATAAAATTCATAATTCATTTTATATATGCATGGCGAGAAAAGATACAACTGTATTTTACTAGACCAGTATCAATAAATACCTTTTTTCAGGGCCCACCGTGAGAGCGCCCATCGATAGCGGCGGGCGTTGACGCCGCTATCGCCTGCAATGTCATGCAACTCTTGGAGTGCGTGGAAAGGCGCGCTCGTGAAGTTCACCTGTTACAATACGTCCCCCTCACATGTGTTGTGTTGCATGTCGACGTTTGTCTGAATTAGGTGACGCGGGTAGTTTTATTGTTTCTTAACCTGTGCAGTCAAAAGTAGTGAGTTGCGACCGTCAGATACTTGTTTACTTTATTTGTTTTCGTGCAACAGCGCTGGCCGACGGGCTTGCCGTCCGACGAAAGGACGAGCACTCTACGCAATCTACGCCCAAAGTGTTCGTCGGCCTCCTAAGAAAGTATGTTCTGTGCAGCGATGCGATTTCGACACCCGTACGGCTGATCTTTTCCGGCATCGCTTTTCGCGCTGAAAACTCGGAACGCCCATGAAGTCGAATGGCAGGGCATTTGAATATACAGCTCTAATGGCAGGCCTCCGAAAACAAATTTCGCGCTTATGAGAACAAAATGACGTCACTTCTGTTTTTGACGGATATGACGTCAAATTATTTTTTCTTCCGCCGGAAGTGTTCCCTCCTCACACAGATGGCGCTAAGCCCCATGAACCGCCGGTAAGCAACCATGTTTTGAACGTATGGGCTTCTATGGAAGCTTCGCTACCAGGTATATTTACCTTGCAATTACACTTGGTAGGTCAAGTTGTACCGTACCAGCGGAACAGTCGATGAGGGCGGAGTGGGCGGATAAAAAGTCAAGACCGAGGATGACATCATTGGAACAGCGGGCGAGGACGGTGAACAAAACAGAAGTTTGACGGCCGGCAACACTGACACGTGCGGTACAGAGGCCAGCTACGGGAGACGTACCACCGTCGGCCACACGTACAACAGGTAATGGGGCAGGGGTCATCACTTTCTTCAACTGCTGACGGAGGTGAGAGCTCATAACAGAAATATGGGCGCCGGTGTCAATCAAAGCTTTAAGAGGTAGACCATCCACTTCAACGTCGATCAGGTTCTGATTGGTAGGGAGCGTCAACAGAGGAATTTGAGGGCAGGTCGTTACAGCAGCGTCACCTCCAGGAGCTGCAGCCGTCAGTTTTCCGAAGGAAAACGCCGGGCGTAGGACGGGAACGGGGAACGGCGTGGTGGAGGTGAACGAGAAGGTCGGCGTCGTGGTGAGGGCGAGCGGCTGTACTGGGCGGCGTTCCTAGTGTTCTCAGCAAATGTTTCTGGTTCAGTTTGGGATGGTACCTGGAGTTGACTTCGGCAGTACCGTGAAATGTGTCCAACACGTCCACGTCGGAAACAAATTGGCTTATCGTCTGGTGTCCTCCACGCATTCGGATCACGATAATTCGGAGTAGGACAGTGGCATCCGATAGGGTTGAAGCCGGCTGAAGGGTAAAGGTCAGGACGGTTGACAGAGCAGATGTTTTGAAGGCCCACGTTTGCCAGCTCTTGACGAACAACGGATTGTATCAGTGAAGTGGTCGGTTGGCTATCACTGGGCTCCCCTCGCATGAAATGTGCAGGCGATGCGGCTTCAATTTCGCGTCGAACGAGTCGGGTGATAGTCTCCGACGTGGAAGGCTGAGTCGTCATACGAACGTCCTCACAGGTTGATGTCGCTGCCGTGTTCGGGAGGCGGGCGAAGTGGTGGGCAATACGTCGGCTTTTAGCTTCTTCGAAGCGTCGGCATTCAGTGACAATCTCGGTGACTGTAGAAGAGTTTTTCAACACGAGCAGCTGAAACGCATCGTCCGCGATCCCTTTCAACACATGCGCGACCTTATCCGCTTCTGTCATGTTGGCGTCAACTTTCCGGCAAAGGGCCAGCACATCCTGAATGTACGTCAGGTACGACTCGGTAGACGTCTGCGCACGCGAATCAAGTTCTTTTTTGGTGGCACGCTGGCAGCCTGCAGGTTGGCCAAACAACTCCCGAAGTTGAGTCTTACATAAGCTCCAGCTCGTGATGGCCTCTTCGTTGTTATCAAATCAGGCCTTCGCAGTTCCCTTCAGATAAAATAAGACGTTCGCCAGCATCAAGGTCGGGTCCCACCTGTAATGTGCGCTGACACATTCATAGAGGCGAATACACTGGTTGACGTCCTCGCCATCAGCGCCAGAAAAGGTCCCAGGGTCACGGGGTGGAGCCAGGATGACGGCTGGCATGGCGGCCGCCGGCAACACATTTCACCGCCAGTAGACATGCCGAGCGTGGCGACTTGGCGGCCGCTGCGGAGCTCCGTCTTGCGTTATACCCCCAGCACTTCCACCAAGATGTTACGGGGAGGCAAACACAACAGTAAAACGTATTTACAATATATTTACAAGGCGATGAAGCGCTGAACCATATGGGCGAGAGCGCGCTAGATCAAAAACGTCTTCTTCATCGACGCTCCTCTTGAGGAATAGTCCCGTGACAATATTAACAAATAAATAAATAACACAGCGATATCTCAAAAGCGTGAAAGGACTCGATAGCAAATATAGGAACAACGTGGATTGTGTTATTGAGAGGCAAATGAAGCATACGACGAATAACAATTAATAAGGAAAATGCACAGATAGACTAGGGAGTTTACTACTAAGTGGTTCATTTGGAAAGGAAAGGTTGGCGCTATCTTCTGCAGCCCTTGAGGGAGCACGGCTCAGCGCCATTCTAGGGAGTTTCACAAATAGCGCAACCACGCGTCTTTTCTTAACCAAATGCCCTCACCCTGCTTGCGCTGTTATGGACCCCATTTTCGTTCCTTTGTATAACTTTTTGCGTTGTTTTCTAATCCAGGTGGTTTGTTTTGACTTGTAAGTTGGTGCCTTTCTCTTTCCTATTAAAGACATCAGTTCGTTGTCTGATGCGATGATTTCACTATCATTGAAAAAGTGTTCGTTCGGGCACTTGATCTGGAAATGAAGTCACCGGCAATCTTATTCAAATTGATTTTGCGGGAGAGTTGTTTGTGGGCGTGTAAAATTGCTAGATGGTTCAAACGGGCTTGTCCACTCGTCGACCGCAAGTACATTTTCAGTCGCCGACGGCAAGAAAAGGACCTCTCGGATGTGGTCGACGAGACCGGTATGGCCAACGCAATTTTTTTTAGCTTGGTCATTTCCGGCAAAAGGTTTCGCAGGTGTTCGCCCTTGCCCCCCGTAAACATGTGCACGACGTCCCCGAATGTGTGCAATGATGCCGACCTTTGCTGGCTTAAAATGTCAATCAGCATATCTCTGTGCAAAATCAGGCGTCTTGGTTCAGAACTATGTTATATATGCTTCGTCTTCCTTCCCTATGGCAATCTGCTCAATGTGGGACGTATGCTGCCACATATCAGGTGGATAGTTTAACCTGTAGTTAACGAAGACAGCATTGTGTCAAGTACTTCATAGAACCTCTGGTGGTACATGTCACTCGCAGATGGAAACACGTGAGATGAGGAACCTTCTTGTTAGCGGCGTGGAGTCTTCTTTCGCCTAGCGGCTAGAACACACGGGTCCTCAACTCCTACTTTTCCTGCCTCTGAAATACATATTCCGGTCACGCGCTTCATTTTGGAGTTAATCTGCGCCGAGTTCAAGCTTGGGCCATCCGAGATGGCTGGTCCCTTCGCGTGCGCTGTCTCCCCGCGCGCCTAGTGTTATGTTTCCGCTGGTGCTTATGCAGTGAAAAATACGCTTCCTTTTCAGCGTCAGATGGATTCTGGCGAAGTACCGATAAATGAGGTGCCCACTATTCGTTTTGTCGTTGGTGATCATGCTGTGTTCATAGCCGGTGTACATTGCAACGTCCGCAGCCGCGGTAGAAGCGAGCTCGACGCCTGTTTTCTATTTCTCCTTTTATTGCGACATCAATTGTATCGACACTCCAGGCAAATTTTCGCTGTCGTCGTCGCCGTGATATTACGTATAAAGTCCAAAAGTCACATGAGTGAGCGACCCATACACTACGGGTGCGAGAAAAAGCCCGTAACACTGAGCCGAAAAGGATGGCGGCTTGATGGACATTATCTTCCCCACGCGCTCAATATTCGGGTTAGTTGGAGGTCACGTGATCGGTCACGAAATGCGCGCATGGGGAGAAGAGCGCGTGTCTTCTCATCTAGCCCTGCCGCAGCTGCAAATTACTGTGTGCAGTTGACGCTTACGCGGCCCGCGTGCCGTATCCAATTGTTGGTAATCGTTGGGAGGGGGGGGGGGGGGGAAGGGGCGTGCAATGATCAAGGGCGAGCAGGGATGGCTGCTAACTTCATGCGCGCTGTCTTCCTTCTTAGGCTGTTTTTTCGCGCCCCAAGTGTTGCAGTTCTCGAAGCCCAAGTTAAGAGACAGGGGTAATTTGGAGATCGCTGACCGAAGCCGTCTTGTAGTGAACATAAAAATATGCAGATGCTGATGATGAATCTAATTTTCGTAGTCACGGTGAATCGTATGGCTGTGCGAACTTTTCTCCCCCGCTGCCGGCATTCATCATAATGCCAGCGTTGTGATAGCGACTGCTCGTGGTCATCCAGCGGGATATTTACAGGTTTACATGGTCCGTTCATTGCACGATGTTTGTTATTTTAATTAGTGAGTAAATGTTACAATTCATATAGGCGATATAACCAACGTACCGACTCCTGTGAGGGCCGCACTTTCTTGCCGCAATTTTGTCGAGCCTTACAAGGGACCGGGCCATTTTATCTAATTTTTCCAACTACGAGGGGAAACAAGGGGAATGCGGGAGATGGCGATTCAAGGCGATGAGTAACACGAGAACAAGGTGAGAGCAGGAGCCAACGTTTCGACAAGTGGACTTGTCTTCTTCAAGGCAACAGATGCTCTCCTCGGCACAGTATATATAGGTAGGGTTCTTATAAAGGGGGGAGAAAGTGAGGCGGGTGGGTGAGGTGAGGCGGGGAGGTGAGGAATCGCGCTGAACGCGATTGCTTCTCGGTTGGATAAAAAAAAATTAATTTCAAGTTGGGGGTGCGGCTCTTACGCGGATTTATACGGGAAGAATCTTTTTCGTATAATTGTCTTATGCTTCGCTTTCGCCTTTCCGGCAAAACTGCAGACTCTTTTTTTTTTCTGAGTCCTAGTAGAAGCTCTGCTGCGCATGACTGCTATTGATTTTGATTTTGTGTGAATCCGGCTTGGGCTCACTTCGGTTACTAAGTTAATTATATATATTCATGGCCTCTGCATGCACGTTGAGATATTTTCATCAACAATAAATGTTGTAAATTATTATAAGTTCTTTTTTTTTTGATTCGCTAGCATTACCTACAACAAAAAGAAGCAATGCTGAGACACATATCATTCACGTGCATTTCACACAGCGTTAATAAAAGACTCTGCCGAGGGGGTCACTGAAGTCTTCAGGTCTTTTTCAGTGTCAAAAAAGTGCGCGAGGCAATTTGTAGTGTTATGGACGGGTTGTTGTTTCATCTCAGCGCTGCCATCCGTTGTTGCGGGTCGGAGATTCAGCCGCTGCTGCCAGTTTGTTGAGACTCGGGTAGCGTTTAGGCCGGTGATCCTTCAGCCAAAGGGATGAGTACGTCCGGGAGTAAGAGCGATAGAAAAAAGGGTTTATTCTACACTATTTACAGTGGCTCCAAATATAGAAGCCCACTCCATGGGGGAGCACTTTGAAAGTCTCAGCTCACTACATGTTTGAGCATATATCAGAACAGGTCATATATCAGAACACACCACTGCACGCAAGGTGTCCCCTTATAAAACATCGGTCTTCCCTAGTTGACCCGACTAGGGAATCAGATGACCTTGATGCGGCCAATCAGACGGGCCGTCTTGTTCGCTGAACTCCGCCTCCAATGTTGCACCTTCGAAGCAAGGACGAGGCAATCCGGAAACAGGGGGTTGACACTCCCTCTACGAAAGTCGGTGACCTGTTTCTTGCCCTCTGACGGTCAGCTTGCCCGGGTCGGGAGAATGGCCTTTGCACTAATCCCCGCGTCTAACGAAGGGGGGCAAGCTTCGTGAGCTTCTTTGTCATCGCGTCCCAGCTGGTGTCGCGCCGCGTCGACAAGTAGGCGGCGGCTGATGAAGGGGGTGGCATCGTGGGAAGCACCTAAAGAATGCGCACTGCCTAGTTGGGGCGCTTGTTTGCCTGTCTCGTCGGTGTCTGGCACTGTCGCCGTCTCGGTGACGCTCATGAAAGGGCCTGCCTCGACGGGAAACAATCAAAGAATGCGCCCGGCCGATTCGGGACGCAACAGACTCCTCCCCCGCCGGAGGATCCGACCTGAGGGTGACCAGCTGTCAGGTTGCCCGAAGCGTCGGTGGTTGGTCGAGAGCTCGGGGTTTCCTCTTGAGATGATGCCCGATGACACACTCGAGCATGAGGTCCCAGCATTAACCTCGTTGTGGCCTTCTCCCTGGGAATACACAAGCACACACACGACCACACGGCACAGGAAAGCGCCGTGCTCGCACCGAGAGCCATCGCGTCTAGCGAGCAAATCAACGCGCCTGCCCTTATCTAATAATAGCACCAAAGCAGCCATCAAATCACCGAACCTTCGCTGAAGCCCACAATATTAAGATTAGGCCAGGGTTCACAATTTTCTCGCAACCTCCGACAGAGAAGAGCAGTCCTGGTGACAAAGCACCACATAGCGCTCAAGCGCCCGAAATCCGTTCAATCCACCAGGCTTCGGTTCACCCAATAATTTTGGACACAAAATTTTGTGCCGCCAAAGCGAGCTCTCATGAACCTATGAGTTCACCAAAACCAGATCGTCGTGCTGCCGAGAGCAAAGGTAGAATACTCGAAAAATGCTCTAAATAAATGGTAAATTAAATATCATACGGAGCACAAATGCCATGAACAGTCTTACATCCGCTAGTATTGCACGTACTAGTGCCACTCAGAGCCACATTAGCATCAAGGATGTACTGTCAGAGTCGCTTTACCTTTGCGGACAAAATTCACATGTAATACGTGCGACTCACGCACTAACAATTTCCTTCTCATATCCACAAAGGGCGCACACACTAAAAAACAACAAAAAATATTGCGTAAATTACACGCTAGCAATACAAGACTCGCGAACATTTCTAAAAAGTGAAGTGATAATCAAGCGCGCCACTACAGGCTTTAAACCAATAACCTGGACCTGACGCTGCAAGCGTATCTCACATACAAAAAAGAAGCTTATTTGCCTAAAAAGGAACGGCACGTTGAAAAAAAAGTTTCAAAAATTTTAACGCGAGCGAACCATTTCTTTCAGAGTATCGATGAGCGTCTAAAACAAACAATTTAAACAATGCTCAAAACGTGCAAATCGAAATGATCTCTATTCCGGAGATCTTAAAACGTTTAACCAAACACTAAAATAAAGAAACCAACAAACAAAATGATGTTTCCGCAAAACCTGAGTCGCTTTTGAGTCCGAGTCGCTTTTGAGTCCGAGTAGCTTATGGTGGCGCCGTATCTTTGAGCCTTACTCGAGGCGGGCGCGGTCTGAGGGCTCATCGTGTTAACGAGGAAATACAAAGGGCACGTAGGTTAATCTCCTCACTGCCCACCCTCGACACTGTGCAAGCAGGCATCATACCTTCTGAGCGCCGTGCGACGACTTCGCTGCCGCGCGTGACCGATTCGCGTCGCCGTACCGACTCGCTCTCCTGTGCACTTCGAAAAAAACCGAACGAGGGGGAACATAATTGCCCCCTTCGCGCCGCCTTCGCTTTTGTCAACTTCCGCGCCGGACGGCCCTTTCCCTTCTTCGTCCTTCGGCGGTTCGGACGCGATCTCTCTGAAAACATTCCAAGGAACAAACGCGCCGTTCTAACCTTTTGACTGCACTCCCCACTGGGTTTAGTGCCTTTATTCGGCCGCGTTGCCCTGTCTGCCGCATTCCTAACTTTGCGACGCCGTTTCATCCGTGCACATTTACTAGTGCTCATTTTCAAGCCTTCCGCTTGAATCTCGTGCTGACCGGCACTTATTTCATTGGTCATTATTTCCATCTCAACCGCACAGTCTGAATGATTTGCGGGTAAGTCATTCCTCTCAATGCTATCTCGACTGGCGGAGAGCTTCAAACACTCAGGGACAATGCAGCTATTTTCCTTTGTGAAACGTAGCTCGTATTCCTGGGAGCTGGCCACAACTGCACTGCCCTGCCTACATTGTGCTTTAGCGCACTTTCCTGACCGATTGGACTTTGCACTGGTGCTCTTGTCTGACGACTCGGGGCCACTTCGGGCTTCTGCAAGAGCTACCTTCGCGACGTACTCCCCGGATAACTGTGCCAAATCGTCCACAGCTGGCCTAGCTGCTTCTCTAGTAATCCATTGGCACAGTATCTCGTCGCGCTCAATACGGTCCCCGTTAACGGGCTCCTCAAGAATTACGTCACGGTCTACGGATCTGGCCTCACCTGTGAGCGTACCATTAGGCTCACGGGGATCAGCCTCTCTTCCTACCATCGGTAGAACCGTGCGCGCAACTTCTTCAAACTTTCTGTGCGATATTTCTGCGGGTGCTTGACGTACCTGCTGCTCCACTTTAAAAACCCGTTCTAATCTTTCAATCTCTTGATTGAGAGCATCTATCTCTTTCCTTACCTGCCTACTTTGTTCCTCTGCAATTTTGATTCGTTCTTGGTTAATTCGTTCATACTCCCGCCTTTCTCGCTCTTCATGCTCCTCGTTTTCTTGTTCTTTCAGAATTAAATTGCCGAAGTATTCAAAGTATTTCTGATCACGGTTGCATTCTAAAATGGGTCTAATTTCGGCTTCTGACATGTCATTCTCTACCTCTACGTCGAGCTCTTCACACAACTGCAACAGGTTAGCTCTCGTCAAACTCATGAGGTCCATGGTCACTACTTTAGGCTTTGGCTCAGCTATTCACAATACTTGCTGCGAAACCCGCAAAAATGCAATGCAAGTAAAAAACTACCAGTGGTTCAGTTCTGTTTTCCCAAGAGAAATTGAAGCCTGGAAAATATAGCAGAAACCAAACGCCCATACACAGAAGTAGTGCCAAGTCCCCAAGTTCTCCTCCACCGCATCGAATCAATTCAAAGAAGACGAAAATCCTGGGCCGCCTTTAAATTATAAGAATTACGGTAGTTCTCCACTTCCAAATTACTCCCACACAAGAATGAGGTCTGGCTTTAGTAGCTGGTTCAGATCTATGCTGAAAGCTGCTTTCTGCTTGGATGCGCAACAACCACAGTATCAAATCGGCAGTTGTACACGCTTCATCGGTTTTTAGAAAGTCTAGGCTAAAAGATCCGATGACTCAAGCGCAAAGCCAGGCACTCACCCTGTACCGTGCAGTCATGCTGCGCTGCATTCATCCAGCCGCTCGCGAACCAGTTGGCGATTGGCGTTGGCTGCAGGTTCCATCTTGCCGTTGTCATCCTGTCGCTCGTGAATCAGATGTTGGTGACTGGCGTCGGCTGCAGCGTCCATCTCACCACGGCCATCCAGTTGGTCGCGAACGAGATGCCGGCGACTGACGTTGACTGAAGGGTCGATCTCACCACTGTCATCCAGTTGCTCGCGGCTCGGGGTTAGGATTCATCCCATAGCTGCCATCCAATTGGTCGCGAACGAGATGCCGGCGACTGGCGTTGGCTGAAGGGTCGATCTCACCATGGCCATCCAGTTGCTCGCGGCTCGGGGCTAGGATTCATCCCACCGCTGCCACCAATTGTTATGGACGGGTTGTTGTTTCATCTCAGCGCTGCCATCCGTTGTTGCGGGTCGGAGATTATTCAGCCGCTGCTGCCAGTTTGTTGAGACTCGGGTAGCGTTTAGGCCGGTGATCCTTCAGCCAAAGGGATGAGTACGTCCGGGAGTAAGAGCGATAGAAAAAAGGGTTTATTCTACACTATTTACAGTGGCTCCAAATATAGAAGCCCACTCCATGGGGGAGCACTTTGAAAGTCTCAGCTCACTACATGTTTGAGCATATATCAGAACAGGTCATATATCAGAACACACCACTGCACGCAAGGTGTCCCCTTATAAAACATCGGTCTTCCCTAGTTGACCCGACTAGGGAATCAGATGACCTTGATGCGGCCAATCAGACGGGCCGTCTTGTTCGCTGAACTCCGCCTCCAATGTTGCACCTTCGAAGCAAGGACGAGGCAATCCGGAAACAGGGGGTTGACACTCCCTCTACGAAAGTCGGTGACCTGTTTCTTGCCCTCCGACGGTCAGCTTGCCCGGGTCGGGAGAATGACCTTTGCACTAATCCCCGCGTCTAACGAAGGGGGGCAAGCTTCGTGAGCTTCTTTGTCATCGCGTCCCAGCTGGTGTCGCGCCGCGTCGACAAGTAGGCGGCGGCTGATGAAGGGGGTGGCATCGTGGGAAGCACCTAAAGAATGCGCACTGCCTAGTTGGGGCGCTTGTTTGCCTGTCTCGTCGGTGTCTGGCACTGTCGCCGTCTCGGTGACGCTCATGAAAGGGCCTGCCTCGATGGGAAACAATCAAAGAATGCGCCCGGCCGATTCGGGACGCAACAGTAGCGAGTTGAACACACAGCAACATATTGATTCTCTAGACATAGGCTATCCATGTCATTAGAAATAACTGTTAGTTGGCTACCGCTTTCTCTTTCAAGATATCGTACATTTTGTCCTGCGTACACATTGAAATATAATGTCTGTGCATGCTATTCAGACTGGAAATGTAAATACCATGTTGAAGTGAAAAAACACGGATGAGGGAGCCGCCGTTGGTGCCTCTAATGCGCTTGTTTTCCTATTGCCAGGATTTTCAGAAATAAAGCAAATTATGAATAAAAGCACCGTGCACGTCCGCGTCAACAATGATGCAGTCAGCTTTTAGCCACAATGACATGTTACGGGAAAATGTAGAGGCAACTCAAAAGAAACCATAAACAGTTTGCGTAACAGGACTCTGGTAATGACATTTTAAGAGCGGGGGGGGGGGGGGGGGGGGGGGGGGGAGGCCGAAAGGAAAACTCCGGAGTTTGCCCCGGATGCCCCGGAAAACTCCGGAGGGGGCTCGAGCCCCTCCCCCCCCCCCCCCCCGCCCCCCCCCTCGTTTATTTTCGCTTCTTTTGAGTGTTATTATTGTGGTTCCCTTTTGTTCGGCGTAAAAAGTTTTGAAAACTGCGGTAAAATATAAATTTTCTGTTTCTGTCATTTGGTGGGACAACGTCCAAGCGCCTACGCCCAACGTATTGCCAGCGTGACGGTTGAGATTATCTTTAAATATAAAGTTTCCTTGCACCATTCTTGAAACTCGATGTCTGTGTAAATCGTTGATTAAGCAGCTGTGTTAAAGGCTTATTGCTTTTGAGGCTCAATGAGTCGTTTTTGGTTCGAAACTCACCATCGATTTTTGAGCCCGTGGCTCTGCCACCATATGCAGTTGACAGTTGGGCGCGCTAACCACTGTGCTCGCGCGCAAATAACAGCGACGGGCAAATAGTGCAAGCTTGTGCGCTACACACATACTCTGAGAGTGGTAGGCTCTGCGGACGTAAATTGGTTGCCAGCACAAGCAATACAGTAGCAATGCCATAACACTGCGCGCATCGCACATATGTTGCTTTTGGGAAGATGGCGGTGTGTTGGCGCGCAACTATTGGTCTTCGTGGTCGGAAAACCACCGTCGACGGCATAATGATGAGATGAGGATGATGAGCCACTTACATGGCACACATCAACAATGAAGGATGCAGTAGTTGGTGGAAAACAGTCTAAAGCATCGACGGAGTCTCTGCCAACAATGACGTCGCAACAAAAACGCCACACAGTTTTTTACATAGTACATCACTGAATCACAGCCGCGAAATGCTCGATATATGAGCCCTGCAAATTGAGAGGAAGAAAGAACTTTAACTCAGATCTCGTCCTTGGCACCGTGTAATTTCGTTTGTGACATCAGTTGTAAAGGTTTTGGCGTCAGCGATGAATAATCCGCAGTCGGGACGTTCAAGGCGGCTCATCGAACCTAAAAAGGAGGAAGCCTTTAAAGGAACACTTAAGAGAAAAAATTATTTCACTCTTATTAGTAAATTAGCCGTCTACAATATCAAAACAGCCACTCTTACCATTAGAAGAGGCTTGGTAAGCCACAAAAGCCGCAAACACAAAAGAGTGGTCGCGACGCCGCCTTGAAGTTCCCGCACCAGCTCACAGTGACGTCATTGATTTTGATGGCGTCTGCTAGGGTTTAGTTAATTGTTTATACCGATAAAAATGGTCAACGTTGTATTCTAAAGCAGGTAAACATCAAGCTTGGTAAGTTTCGCAAACTTTTACTGAGCCAACGAGGCCCAAATACAAAAAAATTTAGGCAGGAGCTCCTGTGGGAGTCGTCTAATTATACGTAAGCATTGTTCCACTTGCTCATCTCCACGCAGCCCGGTGTCATTGTCAATGTGATGAAACTTGATCCGACCAGTATAAACGACAACGTTACGGCGACACAAACTGCTGCGGACGGCGGCGCAAGGTGAATTGATGAGGCAGATAAAGTACTCCAGTCGTTGAAGCGAGAGGCAGCATGAAGATTAATTCGCTAGCTACAGCATGCGCTATATTGACAGCGATCGTCTTACGGGAGGGACGGACGGAAGGACGGACGGATGGTTTTCCTCGTTGGGTAAACATAAAACTGCTTACGTATTGAAAAATAATTTGATATTGCTAATGTCAAACTCGTGTGTAGGCGCTATTTTGCGTCGTCTAATAATCAACGTATTATTGTAAAATGAACGAAAACAGAGCTTTAAAAGAACACTTTGTCAGTTTAAACTTAATTAATGGCTATTTTTAGTGTTCATTTAAGATAGCAACCGCCTCATCAACAACGGCTTAAACATTGATTTGCAAAATAAAAAAGGCGCAGTTGCGCCCGAAAGGCGAACCATCGATTGCGATAACAAATTAGTGGGAAAGTACGTAGTAAGGATAGTAGTTTTATCGGCCGTATAAACTTGTAAACATAGGCATACTAACAAAATGAACAAGCATGGTGTCACGTGCGTACAAGCAAACATGAACGCATCTCACTCGGTGACCTCGGAAACTCGCTGTCAAAATGCTGGAGTGAGTAAGCGCGGTTGCCGCAGCGAGCGATTTCACCTTCCTGTCGCCGTTCGCATCAACGCGAACTAAGCAGCGACAACACAGCTAAATGCGGATTCGGTCCCCGCCGCAGAAGGCTTTCAAGATAACAACGGCCGAACGGGCGCGCAAGGCGTAGAACGCGCCTCCCCCCTCCCTTCTTAACCCCCCCCCCCCCCCCCCCCCCGGAGCCTTGCGGCCCAAGCGAGCACCGCGGCCGTTCCGGCCGCTCGGAGTAGAAGCCCCTTGGACTTTATCGGAACCTCATGGCGACGGCGAAGGCAGAAATGAGCCAGGAGTGTCCATATAATTGCTATCGCAATGAAAAAATTAAAGGGATCTAAAAACTATATTTAAAGTTAATCTCAGATCCCACGCTGCTGACACACTGACCTTGCCCCATAATAACTAAAATGGTAAATATATCTGTTTTACACTCCTAGAATTTATTACAGTGACCACAAGGCAACCTCACCATATGACACAAAAAGGAAACCGTAATATGCAAAATGCACCATGATTGTATGAATCAAATATTTTGAAAAAGCAAAATCTTACTGCTTAGTCAAAGGTTGGACTGGCTCGAAGAAAATACATTCACTGTCAAAAAGCATTTGGTCAAACTGCTGCGAACATGAGCTTTGATAAAGATATACATATGCTCTAAATAAATCTAACACACTTAGACATGAAGAGTCTGAGAGCGGTAACGTCTTTCCATGCGTTTCGAATTATACAATACGCATTTTTATTATAACATACAGAAATGAAGTTGCGCACATCCCAAAGAAGTCACACCTTATTTATCTAAACAAACCTTCCGCGTAATATCGCAGAATTAATTATTATCATTTAAGTAGTATTTCAAATATTTGTTTGCGTCGCACTTAGACTTCAAATTAAGGCATTACTTTTCTCCGGATGCACTCCGCAACCAACAAGCCTCTAAAAGTTGGCTTCTTGGTCATCCTCCCCCAATGTATGAGCGCAATTTTTGATGAAAAAATGACAACCAAAAGAAAATGGTGGTCTTCATTGAGGCAGAATGCTGCTGTCGTAGTAAATGAGTTGAGAACCGAAGGAACTGGTGCAGTCTGCTGTCTTTTTCTGCCGCTTTCGACCTGAAGGTAGATGGTGTATGGTGGTTGTGGGTGGAAGGCGGCTAGGTGCTTAGACTTTGAAAGTTCTTGAATTATAGAAATACCACAGTACTAGGTTGTGCAAAACGCACTTTGCTAAGAAACTGCTTCGCATTTTCTTGCCATTTGGATGAGGTCCTTAACATGTCAGCAAGTCATTGTGATAATAAATTCCCATTATTCTCTCATGACTAGCGCGCAGGCATGACCCAGGGGAAGATTCTCGGAGGTTCGAGCGTCCTCAACTCGATGAGCTTTGTGCGGGGAAATCGCAAGGACTATGACGCCTGGCAGGATGAGTATGGTGCTCAAGGCTGGAGTTACGAAGATGTCCTGCCCTTCTTCAAAGACATCGAAACCTACTACATCGGCAATCCGGGTCGTGAGTGCAATATTATTAGTTTACTCTTTCGGAAAAACGAGAAGAGTGCCATCTAAACAAGGATTGGTTAGCGTTAGTATCGTCCACTGACACAACCGACAACCAGGCGTCGTCACACTGTTTAGGAAGTACCCAGTGTTTAGGAAGAGCACCAGTGTCGTGTTCTTCTTTGCCTGTGTCCTTGTCTATCTTGCGCTGTTAAGTTCCTAAACATGAATTTCCACCAACTCGCCCAAGTTTCTCTTCTAGTACAGGTCGTCACACTGATTATCATAATTACTAGGCGTGCTCACGCAGACTGTCGTCTTACTATGTGTAAACAAATATTTTGAGACACATTTTGCCCCCGCGATTACAAGCGGTATCAGATTATCTCGACATTGTCAACAAGCACTGTGTGTTTGTGCAAATTTCGCATGCGTTCTCACAATACGTATTACAATCATTAAATAAAAGCGCGCGGATTCAACGCGCTTTTAGCAGCGGAGCTGTTAGTCGAGCGTGCGCCATCGATGAGGGCCGCCGTCACGCAGGGGCAGAGCCGGAGAGGTCACGTGACCAGGAGAGGATGAAAGCCGCGCCGGGGAGTGCAGGGTACCTTTCCCTTTCCCCACGAACCACTTACTACTACTACTACTGACCAGCAAGAGGAGAGGTGCGCGTGGGGGAGGAGGCGACCAATGAGAGGGCGCGCGCTGGAGGGAGGAGGCGACCACAGCGAAGCTGTGCATTTGCGGCCGCTTGGCTGGCCCGAACTAGAGTGTACTAGAATGGGGGAGTGGGTCCAGCGGTCGCCTTAGCAAGCGCCGAGGGTGAAACAAAAAACGCGGAAAATGTGGCGGCGCTGCCGTCGCCTTATTCTGAATCTCTGGCCAATAAACGTTGGCTCCGGCTGTTTCGGCAGCGCTCATTGGCTGAGGCGAGCTCGCGGGCTGAGTAGCTGTCGTCTGCTCGACGCACCGTCGTTGTTGCGTCGTTTGCGTTCCTTCCGCAGCTCTTTTTCCATTTTATTTACAATAGATTGGTGGGGAATAATATCAGTGTTACCGCCACCGAGTATCCGCCTGTCAAAGCTCCATGCAGCTGCGGTAGGGTCTCCGACGCGACAAGCGTCCGGCCGGCGAGCGGGGCCGCTCATTCGGGAGAAAGCGACGGTGGCGCCACCTGGATTTTCAATAAAACATTCCTCAGCGCAGAGCCCTTGTTGGACCCACTCCCCCAATCTAGTACACTCTACCCGAACGGCGCTACTAGCGGGCGATGGGACGCGTCGGCGTCCACGGGCGACGGCTTTCCAGCGCGTTGCGGGGGATGGGACTCGATCTGTCGAAACAACGGAGATGAGGTCGTTTCTTCAGTGTAAAACGAAGACTACCACAGCGAAAAAAAGAAACATATGTGACAATCGCAGAAGCAGGACGACCACAGCTCCACTGTTGCGACAGATTTCACTTCGTGGAACTGGCTGCATTTTTTAAAAATCTATATGAATTGAAACTTTCGTGAAGCGGTTAATTAAACGCTATCTTCTGCAACTCGTATTCCAAACATAGCAATTGCTTGCATGCCAGGGAAATCAACAAGACACGGGAAATCCCACCACGCGACCCATGTGATCACGTGTCCGCGCATTACACTTTCTCCGGGATCGGCCCATTTTACTATTGCCCTATCTACAGGGCCGATGAAACTTATTCGGCTAAAAGCCGACAAAGAAGACGCGCCATGACCTAGGGAAGAAGGCATATAAAGAGTTGCATTATTGCGAACATAGCCGAAACTAACTTAAGGGTGGCTATAGCCGGGCTCGTTGGTACGAACACATACTTCAGCAAACAGCGCAATAACGGGATACCGAAAAGTGGCACATGACACAGACACTTAAGGGGAATTATCACGGTGCGAAACATAATATAGAGGCTCCTTATTGACCCTTTTCGCGGAGCAGTTTGCTCTAGAGGAACGAGGTGGCGCTTTCGGCGGCGCGACATACGTTGCCTCAACGAATGCGCACGAATACAAAACCGTTACTCCTTCTGCCCTGCTACTGTGCGATCAGCTGTCGGAAATGCAAAATGGGTGTTCGCTAATGCATTGTGGCCAATTCATGCTACAAAATGTGTAACGATAAAGGGAAGACGTGTGCGGTAGTTCGCTGTAAAAAAAAATGTCACAGTTTCGCCCTAAGGGCGAAGCAATGAATGCGATAGCAACAGTAATGTCATACGAAGTAAGGTGAGCGGCTTTGGTAGCAATGTGAATTGTAGTAAACATGAGCTGATTAAGTAAGCAGGTGTGCTGCGCCGTAAGTAGACCGACATGAAGAGAGACTCGATGACCACGAGAAGGCGCTTGTGAAACGGTGGTGTTGATGAGAAGCGCTTCCCGTGGGCAGCGCGTGCGAAGGGACACACCTTTAGCGCTGCACTGCCGATCCGGGCAGCATTGCATTTGTAGCGTGCGTTGGAAAATGTGGCCCGACTATTACTAACTGAATGAACAAGCGTGGTGTGAGCGCGCACAAACAAATACGAATAGATCACACTGAATGACTGCAGACAACGACTGTCAAAACGCTGGCAGCAAGCATACGCCGCCGCGGGCTAAGGTACGTGCGGTCTATCGCTTCAACGGAAACTGAGCGGCGAATGCACGGCGTATAAAGGTCAGAGCCGTGTGGAGATAAGAGACGGTGCGGACGAGCGACGAGCGCGGTTGTTGGCAGATTAGAAGTGCGCCCCCCCCCTCCCCCCCGCTCCCTCCGGCGCTGGCTTTCTGCTTCCTTGCTTGCGCGTGGGAGATGAGTGCGTTCGCTCTCCGTGATAGCGCGCGTCCCCGCACGCTTCCGATCGGGCATACGGCGCGCAGCGAAGATTTTATCTATAGGGAACCTCACGGCGACGGCGACAGCGACGACGACGGCGACGCCGACGGCAGAAATCCGGTTGAAGTGTCCATATTATTGCTATCGCAATAAAATAGTGATGCACATATTAAGGAATGGAATCAACCTGTGACGCCCCTGCTGCATATATGGACTGCCTGCGTTGCCGGCCCTTCGCGATGCACGGCTTTCCTCGAGGATCAAAAAAGATAATTCATCCGCCAGCGCTGTATAGCTAACCTCCAAATTTAGGAAAGGACTTCAACTCCGGAACGTCGGTACTTAAGAGGGAGTACCGCTCGTTACAAAAGGAAGTAGCTCCAATTACTGGCATAGTAAGCTTCTCGCACGTTATCTACACTCATCCACGCCTACTCGCACGCAAACGTACGTCCACCCTATCGCCAACGTATCGATAATAAGTGAATGAGCGCACACTTGAACCAATGTGCCGAAGCATTAGTGACGGTGACCACACCGACAAGACACGAATGATCGAAGCTGAACGTTTCGTGACGGTCCACAGAGTAAGCGAGGGACGAACGATAAAACGCCTTTGCTACAAGCTACCGTAAAGTACAGAACATTTACATTCCAAGCTTTATGCGCAGCAAGAACAAATCTATCACAGCAGAGGAGACCCGCGAGCGATTATAGGCTGAAAATAAACAATCAGATAGTGGTCGCACCGTGGAACTTTACTGAGTCAGAAGCATGACAAGCCACTGCTTCAAAATGTTTGCCAAATAAAAAACGCGAAGAGCACCCCGATCCCGATTTAATTCATAAGCGGAAAGTTTCGACAGCTTAATTGGAATACATTTCTAGCCCTGCTTTTAGTACAAGCACCGTATACGCTGCTCGCGCCGTTTGGACAAGGCATAATGAGCTCCTAAAGTACTTACATGTCCTCTAAAGATGTGGTCAAAGCTTCGTGTCGTGCACAAAGCCACCGTCTGCGATATGCGTCGAAACGGAGGTTTAATGCGCCGCACCGGCGTCACGCGCTTGCATTGTAAACGCGGAGGCAACGGAGGCAGCTGAGGCAAGCAATGGATGCGTCACCACGTGATCAAACATTGCCGCGCCCACGGAAGCGCCGCGAAAAGGGTCAATATGAGCGTTTGAGAGGTAAACCTTGCTTCTCACCTTCCGTTAGATTAGGGTCTGTCAGGATTACTTCCTCCGACTTCCGTCGGGAGGCGCCACCCCGAGGCTACTCTCCCCCACGACCGTAAAGCAGGCGCGAACGCTAGCCGACGGGGGAGAGTAGGAAAGGGTGATCGCAGGGGGCGGTCAACGGTTGCATCGGCTGGCTGGCATTGAAAAAATGGAGGAGGCGCTGGGGGGGGGGCTATAACTGCGTGCGTCTAAATGTCGTACAAAAATCCCTCACGTGACTTGATCCTAGGCACCTAGGGACACGATCATTTAGGGACTTTTGAGAAGGCGCGATGGTGGCGCCAAGGGACGACAGCATGCGACGGGGTGTTCGTTCTCGGCGTGATCGTTCTGTGGCCCGCGCCGACCGCGCGTTGTTCAACATTGCGTGTGTGATTGTGCTTGCGTTACTTGTGAATTGGTTGTAGGTTCTGTGTTACTTGGCGGAAAGCCGTGAGTAGTGCTTGTGTGGCAGTGCGGCTTTGGCCTCGGTGAGCTCTGGCAATACAGAACCTGCGTTGTGTGATCCGTGTTCCTTGACAATGCGGAGGTGGTGACGATTGAAATGTCGAAGTGGCGTAGCGCCTCGGCAGCGCAGTTCAGCGAACCGCGTCCGCCTTTGCATAACGGACGTCGAGGGATGTGCTCCTCTCTATAAGTCATCAAAATGTGACTGCGTCGACCGCCCATGGTTCAGCGCTGAATGTGTGGTTCAAGTACTGTGCTTGAAACGAATGGCGCAGCTGTGGTGGCAGAACGCCATAAGGCCTCAGTTTGTGCTCTGTGCTTGAAACGAGTGGGGCAGCTGTGGTGGCAGAACGCCGTGAAATCCGTGCTGTGCAGACACTCGAAATATCCAATTCACGTCGGCGTCTTGGCAACGGCCTGTTCGCGAACCGGCGCCCTGGACCGGCGCCTCTGTGCCCGCCCTATTCGGTAGCGTCGACGCCATAATATTTACGTAACCAGTCCTTGCTTGACAGACGCCGATGGCGAAGGTGCTGCGATATGCTGCAAGCCAGCTTTGAAATTTTTCTCACATTAAAAACATGTAGCATATATACATGCCTAGCATGTGTTATAAGACAATGTCTACCATGAGAAGATTGTCAGGAGTGCCCCAGTACTGCTCCCAATCTGGCATTCCACGCTTTGCATGCCCTCAGTAAGCATGATGACAATATGGGCCCATTTTCTTCAAAGTGAGCTGCTATTCTGTTTGCAAAATGGGGAGGCTAGCTAAGCTGGTTTGTTCTTTGTGTTTTGTCAATTTGATGAGAAATTCTTGGTAATGTTATTTTAAGGTGCTTTTAAAAGATGTTAAGCCTACCAAAAAACTGCACCATTGGCAGTGTTCTTTGGTGGTGACAGAAAAGTGAAACTGCAGACGACTAAGTTGGTCATGCCCGCATTTTTGGAAAATTTAAGACCAATATCGGCACCCACAACCATACAACTGTGATTGAGCCATGGATGGCCACATGCTTTCTGCACAAATTGTAGGCCCTTACGCAACATCAGTGAAGAGCCAACAGGCCAACGTACTGTGTTCCCTTCGACCTAGGCAGTCTACAGTTCATTGTTGTCGCAACAGCTGATCGCCCCGCAAGTTCACAGCCTGTGCCTTCTGCTGCTACTACGGTCAACTCGTCACCCATGCACAACACTTCTAGTTGCCATAGTGGTAGTGCCGTTGCTTCTAAATATTGAGTAACCACACATTGTAGGTTACAAGGGAATTGTTGCACTGCATCTCATCTCCATGTGTGTTGTGTTGCTGTTTGCATACATGTCCTTGTTTGATAAGTGCTCTGAATTTTTTTCACTACTGCAATGTCTCGACTGCACTGTGGCAGTGTTGTATGTACTATCGATTAACCTCCATATACACAAGTGCTTTGATCATCAATCTCCAAAATGCAACTTTCATGCTGCTCCTTCCTTCACAAGAAAGCTTGCATATCAAACATTATTCTTGCCCGAACTAGAATTGCCAGGTTCAATTTGGTCACCTCACCAGGCATATCTAATCCGCATTCTTGAGTATAGCCAAAACTGTGCTGCACGTTTAATCGCCAGAGATTGCAACCAATATTTGAGCATATCTAACATTATGTTGTCATTGTCCCTACCATCCTTGGAATCATGCCAGAATGTAGTGTCGCTTTGTCTGATACATAAAATCATTCATAGTGAGCAGTCGTCCACCTTGCCTCTTGTTTGTCCATCCCACACATCTAGGTGCTTGCACAATCGCCTTAGCGTCCAGCACATTTTTGGTCGAACTAATGCCTTTGACTTGTGTGCTTTGCCACGTGCCATTAGGCATTAGAATGGTCTTCTCGATAACATTGCTGACATTAGCAATACTGTAACCTTCAGACAAAAAATCAGTATGTTTGGGTAGTGTTCAAGTGTTTCTATTTCTGGTGTACGTTAACTTTTTTTTATGTAATTATGCAATCGTACTGCACTGTATAACCGAGCTTTCTAATGGTAGAATTTTACTTCACGATTTTATAATTTAGTTCTTTTCAATTTATTGTGTTGATCTTGTGTCGCTGTTTATATTTCTAACGTTGTATAACATTTTCGCTCCTTTGTTATGCGATGCCCTCCCCCCTCCACGCAATACTCCTTCTGGAGCCTGTGATGTAGATGAATACATAAACCAGATGGCACTACTGTTTCTTGTGAAATCAAAATTGTGTATATTGTTGTGGTTTTACCAATAGAAGCTCTAAATTGTAAATTGTTCTCCTGCAATGCCGGCAACGTATCCATAACAGGCCAGTTGTGTATATTGCCTAGAATTATCGTTCTTAGACCCTGAAAAGTGTGGAATATCCTATCGTCTTGTGTGTCTGGGTCTTTATCCATTTTTCCGTAAACTTGGGTCACTGGGTAATCCATGGTAAAATGGGTAGAGCACTGTGGCTGCTGTGCTGAGGACACCCAGTTTGAAACAAAAATAGGTCACGAGGCATGGGCCGGGCCGCTCACCAATGACAAAAAACATTTCCTTAGGTGCTGGGCAGATTCGAATCGAATGTCAAGCACCGACTTAACGGCAACCCTGCTAACAGGCGTAGCATATCCAGAGGGACTCGTGAGAGAGGAGCCCGGCTCATACATGACTGATCGCTGTGGTGGCAATACACATTATTTTAATGCTATCGTATTAGCATCGGAATCATCATGAAATGGGTTGTGCCAGAATTTTTCTTTCTAAATTTATTCGCCTGTACCTATGTGCCACAGCTGAGCTTCTATCTCAACATTAGTTGATCTCAACTGAAGTAATGTATATATAGCCTTAGCTATAATTTCTAATGAGCATGACTGATTCTCACCAAGAGTAACATCCGCTTCAATTCCTTCACAATCTGCACCTGGCATTATCAAATATGTTATAGTGAAGTGAGTCTGCTACAACTGAGGATCGAACATGTTTTCAGTTTCAACCAAACCATGCCAGTCAATTTCATGAAAGTGGCATTACAGAATTCACAGGCATTCAATTGCACAATGCATGCTTATAGGCAATTTTATATTCAGTTCATGGCAGTTGCCATCTTGGGCTGTCGTTAGCTAAATTTTGTGCATAGTGACGTCAAGTTTACTTAATCCTGGAACGTTAAAAACACCTGTGCACTGACTCTAGGTTGTTACAGCCAGAAAAATGGGCATGTGAGCAGCCATGGTGAGGGCGCCCCAAAGCTCCAGTAAATAGGGTGCCTGCATGCGCTCACCCCCCCCCCCCCCCTCCTTCACCATTCAGTGCAGAGTAGGGACAACTGCGTCATTTGCAACTGAACAGAAGTTACAAAAAAAGAGTTCCATAGAAAAATTTACTTTTCGTTAATTGTACATAATGACGGGAGTCTGCAGTCAGGCATTCCACTCACTAAGGCACATGGAAACAAAACAGGAAAACAAAAATGAGTAGCTCATGAAAAATTAAGCCCTCGAACATGCAATATACATCCATCACCTGTGCACCATCAGCCCGATTACAACTTTTCTATTACTGTGCAAATATAGCTGTAGCCATTTGCCTTTGCACACTCAACTTCTTTCAGTGGTTTATGCGTTAAATTCATTAGATATCTTTAGTGGCACACCTAATTTTTTTTTGAGAAGCTCAATCACCACATACCTGTGATACTTTGTTTCCCAAGCACCAAATAATGCCAGCAACCTCATCACGTTATCATGGCAATCTCTTAAAAGTCACAATTTTATTTGGTTGCTTTGACAAGATTGCCAAGCTGATTAAACATGAATTGCACTGAATCCTTCTATATAATCTCAACTCGAGTTGAGATTATATAGAAGGAATCAAGCATTTAATATTCAACAGCGCCTATACTCCGGCAGTGCGGCACAAACGAAACCAGCGCAGTCTCCAGTACGAGCCAGCGAACTCCAGCGCGTGTACAGCGCACACCAGTGCGCCCCAGCGTCATAGCAGTGAAACCAGCGTCACGTCCAGTGTGACCCAGCACTTCTCCAGCGATCTCACCAGTGTCGCAGTGACTCCCAGTGACTCCCAGCGTGCGCCAGCGTCCCCAGTGCCACCCAGTGTCAAAAAACGCGCTGGTTTCACACTGGAAGCCACTGGAAGACGCTGGTTTTTGCAATAGAGTCTTTCCTTGATCGGCACCAGTATATCAAGCTTTAAGTTGACAACTTGACGCATCACTTTCATATTCTTCAGGATAGGTAGGTTATCTTTATGTTTGCTTGGATTGTTACACATTTTTGATGGCAAGCGCCATGAACACTTCCGAATTTTGCAAGAACTTTCATTTTTCAACTTCTATTTCATCAGTGACTCCACCACACCTACCGGTGTGATAGTTTTCTTTACATACAAGGAGTATGTTATACTTTCACAAGCATCATCCAAATGTGGTTCACGTTTAAGGCATTCACCAGACATGGTAAAGCAACATTTGGCGGCAGTTGCAGCAAATAGAGCAATGTAACAGTCAAAAAAGCAACCAACCTGCGATGGTACACCAAAATCCCATTTTTGCAGCTACTCTGACGCCATTGCTGTAATATAATATGTAGAAAACAGACAGCCTAAGCTAATTATCAAAGAACCGCTCAGTGACAACAGAAGTTCAGACATGTGATCAAACAACCTCCACAGATCCAGACGTGATGCTGCAGCAACTGTGGAATTCCTTTCACGTGTTTTCTCAGTACAACCATGTGCGCAAGAAAGCTAACACTATAGGCTATACCATTTGGGCAGCTGCTTTGGTACTGCTACCACTGCCAAAGTCCTGTACCCCTCAGTCAGTCAATGGGCACTGAAAGTACTGGATTTGCATGTAAGTAACACGACCACAAATATGATGCAACGAGCAGCTTTTGGTCTCTCCTAAAGAAAAATTTATTGTGATTATATGTGTCACGAACCCGAATATAATGCGAGGCGCGTCCTGAGGCTGCAAATTTCAAGGAAAAAAAAGGGCAATATTCGTGAAAGCGAGCCATCAGGTATAGGGTGTGTCCTTCTACATTGAGCTTATTCCAATGACAAAATTCAGTGAGGCACCTGACACAGCCACCAACTCCACACCGCCTCACCACACATTCGTGCTGAGCCCCAACCCACACGATGGACTCCATGTCTCATGTGAGCAGTGAGTGACAATCCTAACAACATACAGCTTGTTTGAAAGCAGAAACAAACATAAGGGTTCTGCAAACGCCACATTCGAGTTGAGGCTATATTCACAGCATAGCTGCACTACACGCTTGCTTGCTGTAGAGACTACCTATATCATAATAAACATGCATGGCATTGTTGACATTGTAGCATCGTCTCAGCGGGTTAAGATACGATTTGTTGCCCTTTTTGCACAAAAGCACGCGTCTCAATTGTGCGAAATTAGGGCACCACAGCTGCACCACTCGTTTCAAGCACAGTACTCAAACCACACATTCAGCCCTGAACCGTGGGCGGTCGACGCAGTCACATTTTTGTGACTTGTAGAGAGCAGCACATCCCTCGACGTCCGTTATGCAAAGGCGGACACGGCGACGCCACTTCGACATTTCAATCGTCCCCACCTCCGCATTGTCAAGGAACACGGATGACACAACGCAGGTTCTGTATTGCCAGAGCTCACCGAGGCCAAAGCCGCACTGCCACACAAGCACTACTCACGGCTTTCCGCCTAAGTAACACAGAACCTACAACCAATTCACATGCAACGCAAGCACAATCACACACGCAATGTTGAACAACGCGCGGTCGGCGCGGGCCAGGGAACGATCACGCCGAGAACGAACACTCCGTCGCATGCTGTCGTCCCTTGGCGCCACCATCGCGCCTTCTCAAAAGTCCCTAAATGATCGTGTCCCTAGGTGCCTAGGATCAAGTCACGTGAGGGATTTTTGTACGACATTTAGATGCACGCGCTATAACTACAGGATAGGGAGCCTACATGCAAGCGCTGTTTTAGGGTGGTGACAACTCCAAAATTTTGAGCGCTATTTACCGCCAAATTTGGTGAGTAGCCATTTTGATTACCAATTTCGCTAGAAGTCGCGGCGCATCCCTGCATTCTTTTTGTCACGCTCTGATGCACCCATTTTGGCACGCGATCTAATAAATTTCTTTAATTTAGTTTTGCACCAATGCGCACATGAAACCTGCATACATCTTTAATATACTAGTTGCCTTTTCCTTTTATTTTAACACATCAAACTTATTTTTTTTCTATAGCATACAAAGCAACAAGTTATAAGGCACGGTGGCGTGTTCGTGGTAGTATTTTCTCACGCCAATGATGTGAACTGCACTAAACATTGTCGTTGTCCTCCACTTGTACACACTATATAAAGGATGTTTTTCGAAGTGTGCTGTAATAAAAACTGTGCTTACAAGCCTGTTTAACTAAAGCGTAGACGTGCCATGCACTGCTCTCAGACACGCTAAGGGTATCTGGCTGCTGAGGCCAAAGTTTATTTTAAAAATTGAACTGGTTACACGGCACCAACGGGTGCGGGAAACGTGGTCTGTCGGCTGGTCATTTCGCCATTTTGATTCCCACATGCTATATTTGGCGGAAAATTTACCCAGTCAATTTAGCTGGCGGCGACAAGTACCCTTACAAAGGTTGTCACCACCCTAAAACAGCGCTTGCATGCAAGCTCCCTACAACAGGACTTTCATATCGCTTTGTCACTTTTACGCCCTCTTTCTAACTAAGATCATTTTCTAATGCTTTCTACATTTTATTGATCGCACTATCAGGACCCCTCTTTTCTACTGTGAAGTGAAGCGAATTTATTCGCTGTCAGTTAAACAATACGAGGAAGTACAAACAGTCCTTGGACCCGTATACATATATGCTATGGTACTAGGCCCACCGAAAAAAAAAGGAGACTTTTAAAAGAGGTAACTCGACATACTTGCATAGTAACAACAAACAACCCCACAAAAATACGGTACATGAAGGATGGACGCCTGCAACCCTCAAACCAGAAGAAAAATTAGAAACTCTAAACAAAATTTGCTAAGCAGGATCTCTATCTTAGCCACTCATCCCTTATCATTTCACGAGGTTATTTCCAATGGTACCCAGCTAGCTGTCTTTAACCAGGTCTGATTTATTATTTCCTAGGCATATTTATATTCCGTTTCAACGTTTAACGAACCACTACTATCCTCCTGGTGTTTTGTCTTGAAGCTTGAGTAAAGCACCTGATGGGGCTTTAGGAGAACATAACTTTCAATCGGATAAGTTTCATTTCAATGAACTGCACAATCAACGAAGCCCATCCTATCATTACACACGCACATGAAATATGACACACGCACATGAAAGCCAATTATTCGCTTTTTTTATTATTCAGAGTACCATGGCACGAGTGGCGAGATGCCAGTAAACTACGCCAACAGTCATACGGCACTAAGTGACGCTTTCCTCAAAGCGTGCAACGAGTCAGGATATCTGTACGTCGACTACAACGGACGGCGACAGTCTGGTGAGTGCGAATTCTTTCTTGACGGGACAGAGCAACAGCTTCCAGTGCAATAGCTATCGCTTATACTAACACAGACGTGTTTACACATTACGGAATCCAACGCAGAATTCTTAATCAGGCTCACACGTTTATCAGCAGGCTTGCTTTACAGAGTACGTTAGGTTCGATTCCTAAATCGGACCTTGCGCATTGCCCTTTAACTTGATGCTAGTATTTTTCACTTGTGGGCGTATCATAGGTAAAAAATTCTCACGTAATGATATTTGCGCATTTATCGTGGCGCCATGCTGTGAATGACACTAGGACAAATATGTTGAGAAATCGTAACGGGCGTTTGTAAAACTCACAAGAAATAATAGACCGCTTCAGAACACGAGAAGACTCGAGTAGGCGACGACCCATGTCTTCGTTTTCCCTCTGAGCCAGTAGCGCACCCAGAATCTCTGCCAGGGGGGGGGGGGGGGGGGGGGGGGGCTTTTGTGTGTGTGTGTGTGTGTGTGTGTGTGTGTGTGTGTGTGTGTGTGTGTGTGTGCGCGCGTGTGTGTGTGTGGGGGGGGGGGAGGGGGGGGGCAAGCAGTTTGCAATGCATAAGCCAGAAAAATGCAACAGCAAAAATGCGTAATAATTATAATAATATGGTCACACCAAGGATGCTGACGATGTTTATTTCATCAGCGTTTTACTCAAAGTAATGTAAAAACGAATGAATAAATACAAGCCAGTGATAGTGTTCTTGTTATTGTTAATGAGGAAAATTCAACCGCAAGCCACCTCCTGAATTGTAATGACAATGTGAACAGAGCACTGAAGGTAGACGTTTGACTGGTGGGGCTGGACGCGTGGAGGGGGGGCGTTAACTCGGCCTCAGGGGGGGGGGGGAGGAGTCGTTACAACCCCCCCCCCCCCCCCCACCCACACACACACACCCCGCCATTGCGCCACTGCTCTGAGCTTCCTTCGAACGTCACCTTTATAGTAATTGGCTGTGGGGAACCTAAACGCTGTCGATGTTCACAAGTCAGTGCTCATGACCTGCTCAGTTTTCGGTGGTCTGTTGACGTGCTCAGTGGCAGAGTTTTGTTCACGCATAACCAGAACGCTCGAATGTTCGTTCTGAAAAGTTTACCGGGCCCAAATGCGGAGATCTAAGAAAACACAACCGACCTTAACACGTTGCTGTCCTCGCTTCGCAGGGTATTCAAGAATAGAGACCAACGTAGCCAACGGGACGCGGCAGAGTGCCAACAGGTGCTTCCTCTTACCTGTTCGACGCAAGCGCCCGAACCTTCACATCAGCCTCTACAGCCTCGTGACCAAGGTTAGTGCCTGTGCACGCGTGTACCTTTAACGTGTCTCTATATGACATCCATAAAGCGACTAGACAAGCCGATTTAGGAGAGACACATCCAACTTTTTCAGCCGCTGTCCATAAGGTTGCAACGGTCTTATGCTCTGTCCTGCTCTCCTGCATGCGTCTCGCTCGGAATAAGCTTAGAATGCAGCGCGGTGTGCCAGCAGGGTATGCCTGAGTCTACACTACTCTGAAATACAGGCATTGCTCTGAGCATTACAGTTAAAAAATGAAAAAAAAAAAATAGATGTTTTGCTCTAGTGCCGACAGGAGGCGCACGTAAAGACTCCAGACTCAAACAGATCCAGCATTAACATCGAATCCTGAGAGATAAAAATTTAGCATAGAAAACTTTTACTAAAATAAAACAGAAGAAAATGCCCCTAATAACACGGCCGCAGGACCTGATCAAATCCCAATACAGCTAACCAAAAACCTCGGTCCGAAGAGCAAGGCACTGCTGACTAATGCCAAATAGAACAAGTGGTTAGAGCGAAGAAATTTTCGGTTGGATGGCGGGAAAAGCAAGGTGAACCTCATGAACAAAGGCAAAGGCGATAAGGATTAGACGAGCTCGTACAGGCCAGTTATAGTAACGTCGGTTATATATATATATATATATATATATATATATATATATATATATATATATATATATATATATATATATAATGGCAATGCTAGCCATAAAATTAGAACGGTCAAAGTGGGTGGAGAAACATTATGCAGTGGGGGAACTACGGGATCGGTTCCGACCAGGCAAACGCTTAGAGCCTAATATGTTTTTGCTAACTCAGTGCATATAGATTTCAGTAGCTCAGAATAGACCTTTAGGATCGCATTTCTAGATATTAAAGGAGCCTACGACAACGTAGACAGGGAATTGTTATGGAATATTCTCAAGCACGAAGGCATATATTTCGTTTTCGTGGAGCTGCTGATGGAGATCTATAGAGGCAACGGAGTACAAAATGTATGGGGAGGCCGAAAATGTAATGAAGTGGTGGAAATGTAACCAAGGAATGAAGCAAGGATGTCCTCTGTCTCTATTGTTGTTCACGCTTTATGTTAAGGGCATAGAAAGACGACTGGAAAACGGCGAATTAGGGTTTGCTTTATCCTACATGTGTAATGGACAAATGGTGCAAGAGAGGCTCCCTGGACTGATGTATGCGGACGACATAGGGCTAGTAGCGGACAATGCAAGAAATTTACAGACACTTGCGAATATCTGTGGCAACGCAGCGACAAATCTAGGCCTTAAGTTTAGCACAGAGAAATTGGGAATTACGATCTTTAATGAAGAGACGAGTAATTACGTGCTGTCCCTTCAGCAGCAAGTCATACCCATAGTCAAACAATATAAATACCTCGGCGTATAGATAAACCAAGGAAAGACTTACTCAAGCACCCACCAAGGTATACTGAAAATAAAGGGGAAGCGGAATGCAGCAATAATGAAGCGTAGAGCACTTTAGGGCCACAATAAATATGAGGTGGTGCGGGGAATCTGGAAAGGAGTAATGGTGTTAGTGCTAACGTTCGCAATTGTCATTCTTTGCTTAAAATCTTATATCTTGTCGGGGCTGGAAGTTGACCAAAGATCGGGAGGCCGATTTGCTTCGGGAGCCCGTTTTACCACAAATGAGCAGTGCAGGGTGACATGAGTTGGGCCCCTTTTGAAGTCAGAGCAGCGTAAAGCAAAATTAGTTTTGAATAAATACCCAGAAACATGGATAAAAAAAAAATCACCAGCTCTTTCCCTGTCGAGAAAATGGGGCTAAGCGAAGCTTGTGGCAAGACGATGCTGTCGCAGGCGTTCCGATTGCTTTGCCCCAAAACCACGGAGAAAGCCCTAAACTCAGGGTCGGCGGCTCTTCGCTGACGTTCGGCCTCAACATCGCGCTCCCGCATCTCGGGGTCCGCGGCTCTTCGCTGACGTTTCGCCTGGGCTTCGGAAGCCCTCACGCTAGAATCAGATGACAAGCTTCGCTTACCCACATTTTCTCAACGGGGCAAAGGCTGGTGATTTTGTCTCTTTGGGTCCCACGTGTGACAAGGGTAGTTCAAGGACGCGTTACAGGTCCCCGAGCCCACAGGGGTATGTGCCATTAAGCTTGGACCCTTTCTGCACTATCACCGTGATCGGCCCACTTTTCAGCGTGACAACACCACCAACATCGCCGACACTTGTGAGCTTATCAAGCTTCGCTTAATAAATGGGCGGCTAAAGTGCACAAGTATCTGTACCAGAAGAGCATGGCCACAGAATGGAGTAAGACGTCAAGAAAGTATGTAACGAATAGTAAAAACCAGTCAAAAGACGAAGGACAGAGAAGAGACGTGGCACACACGACGACTGGAGTCGTGTGTGCCACGTCTATTCTCTGTCCTTCGTCTTTTGACTGGTTTTTACTATTCAGTATGTACCAACTGACCCAGACAGCTACTCTACTGGAAAGTATGTAACGAAGTACAGGGCAATTGAAAGTGTAAATAGACAACCAGGAGTCATCAGAAAAAGAGAGAAACAAACAGCCGATTGGATGCAATGAATGGAAACAAAAAAGACCATGGTGATTTACAAGAACAGGAGGAAAGAAATTTGAAGGAAAAATATATATGATGACACAAAAGGCAGTGCCTTGCTATTTGAGGCTCGAGCTGGTTTCTTAAGGACAAAAGCATACAGGAGCAAATATTCGCAACAAGATCAGGCATGTGTATGCTGCAGCAAAAATCTGGAGTCCACTCAGCACATCCTAATGGAATGCGAATGGATTCACCCAGTGAAACCGGTAGGTAACGTACACCTTCCAGAAGCGCTTGGATTTGAAGTGGTCGGAAGCATCAACCGGTAAGCAGTCGAGATAAGCAAGTGAAGTTTAGAATATTGGTGGACAAGAAGTAGGAAAGAGATTTGATACGAGCGGATCCACTACAGGCACAGGTAGCGGAACAAAAGTTAAAGATTATCTGGTGGTCAAAATTAATCTGCGGCGGGCCTCGTAATCAAATCGTGGTTTCGGCACGTAAAACGCCAGAATTCAATTCAAGCACCACCACCACAAGCGACATACGTCACCCGCGCGCGCACGTGTGTGGAAGCGCAGCATACATCCTCATTCTTTTGGGCCGTCCGCCAAGCGCAAGTGCCTTATTGAACTAAACTAATGTCTAAAAGTAAATTGCGTCAAAAAAGGCGTAAAGTACGACTTATGCACAAGCTGCAGAAACGATAGCATGCGATAGCTTCGGATTGTAATAGGAATATGCGAGAAAGCATGTTACCCGGAAACTGAAAGACAAAGCCCTGTTCCACCTGCCGTTCGAGGTCTCTTATTCATCCTTATTCTTGTAAATATGACTAGAGGCCGGATCTTTAGGCCTTAAAAAAGCGCTTTTAGGCGCCAAAAATAGGCAGGCAAAGCAACGCTTTAGGCCTCCAACGTCGTAAAAATAGGCACAATGATTTTTTACATAAATGCAAATAATTTCAAACTAAGACATGCGCGACCTGTATCTACGACAGGAAAACAAGAAATGTTATAGTTTATGATGGCACAAAGGCGCCCACAGTTGAACATAGCCGTGCAATTGTCCCATAAAACTGCTGGACTAATGGCGATCATTTGGCGTAATTCAACAAGCACACTGCTCATATTCATGTTCAATGACCACTGTGCTCGAGCGTTGCATAAAGTGAAACAAGCATGAAAAAGAATACTTGAATTTTGGGAATCCTGATTAATAAAGCGCTACTTTATGTCTGCCTGACGCAATTAAATTAGGACACAACAAAAACAGACAAATAACAAATGCAAGAGAGACTACAATTTCTTAAGAAATTAATGTGTTCTTACATGAAGACTGTTAGGTACAACTCTGGCAATTTTCTCATGTACAATGACATTATCGGAATTTTACAGGCAAAACGCCCCAACACTGCCAAATACACTTCCGCCCATTTGAAGTGCACGTGTTTGAAGAAATCTGTTTCGAGAGCACGCGGAACGTAGTCTAAGAATCACTGTGAAGATTATGGAAACAATAGCAAACTACCACCATCTCCAGATTTTTGGATTAAAAATTGTTCCTCTTGTCACTGAGAATGATCTTGTACACTGAGAAGGAACGCTCGACGGCAGTGAACACCTTAAAAAGTAAATTACAAACAAAACAAAAGCCGCGTGCACATCCCATTTTTCTTTCTTCTTTTGCTCTTCACTGTCCTTTCCCCTGACGGCTATCCGCGGTTTCGCATTCGCCAACCGCGGCGCAACTGCTGCTAGCGGTTGTTTCCCGAAAGTTGGTTGAACTAAATGACCAGGTTGAACCCCATAAAGTTCCGAACAGTCAATGTTGCCCGGTAACATGAATAACGGTCTCTAACTGCACTCGAAAGCAAAAATTGAGGCTAAATAGTGTTCATATAGGCGCCGATATTGAAAATAGGCAGTTATAGGCATTTATAGGCATTTAGGCACAAACGCCAAAATAGGCATTTATAGGCACTATAAAAACACTATAAAAGCCCTTAACCTCTAATTCATGCTCATATATCAAAGTGGGGCGATAGGAGCGCAAGGAACAAAAAAGGCATTTGCCTAAAATCCGGTCTCTATATATGACCTCCGCCTCGTGCAAGTGCCTTATTGAACTAATTGTATTTCTCAAAGGGAACTGTGCCACAAAATTATCAAAGTACAACTTACACACAACCTACAGACATGGTATCATCGCACTGTAATTCGAATATACGAGAAAACATAATTCTGTTAGGCGGAAACTCAAGCACAATCCCTTTTCCATAGTGTTTGCCATAATGTCGATTACGGTCGCAGCACACGCTGTGCGGCAGATGCAGCGGGCAGAGCATCCACGCGTCAAGGAGAAATACATTGTGGGCACACGTTCGTCACGCGTGCACGCACATGTGCGGAAGTGTAGCACACATCCTCATTCTTGTAGGCCCTCCGCTTGGCGCATGTGCGTTATTGAACTAATTGAATTTCTCAAAGTGAACTGTGTCACGAAATTCGTAAAGTACGACTTAACACACCCTACAGACATAGCATGCGATTGTAATTTGAATATACGGGAAAGCATAATTCTGTTACGCGGCAACGCAAACGCAAACCCCTTTTCCAGCTGCCGGTATTTGGGTGAGCACGCCACAAAAAATCCCAACT